>NC_136762.1:18280211-18791311 GCF_936440315.1 Barbus barbus | reverse complement strand
CAAGATGCCGCAACCGAAAATCCATCCCCCTATGAAGCCATTCCTAGCCTCAAGCTTTGGAGGTGGTGGCCGTGGATTATACAGTGCTTGAACCTGCCTCAGATGGTCGCGAGAATGTATTGATTGTAACCGATGTGTTTACTAAATTTACACAGGCATTCCCCACCAGAGATCAGCGGGCTGACACCACAGCCAAGATTTTACCTTAAAGAGTGGTTCATGAAGTATGGGGTGCCAGAGAGGTTACATTCGGATCAGGGAAGAAAATTTTGAACGCGAGGTGATAGCTGAGTTGTGTCGACTGTATGGAGTGAAGAAAACACGCACGACTCCTTACCGCCCACAAGGCAATGCACAGTGCGAACGATTTAATAGAACACTTCACGAGTTGTTAAGAACCCTTCCTCCCGAAAAGAAAAAACGTTGGCCAGAACATTTCCTGAGTTGATTTATGCATACAATGTAACCCCACATGCAACAACCGGGTACTCACCCTATTTCTTGCTGTTTGGTGCAGAACCACGTCTTCCCGTTGATGCTCTTCTAGGCCAGGAACAAGCTGTAGATAGAAGACAGGATTGGTTAGTCATTCACCAAAGCAGACTCAAAGAAGCTCATGAAAGAGCAAGAAAATACGCGAAGCAGAAGGCTGCTGAACGGCTTGGTCCATTAACCTGTTAACCTTCACGAGTGCGCCGTCACACTGAACGCTCTTTGTTTGCATGTGTCATTGTTTTCTAAAATAATAAATGAAACGGGACCAAGTTAATAAGAGACCAAGAGACAATAAGAGACTCTTGACCAAGCCGTTCAGCAGCCTTCTGCTTCGCGTATTTTCTTGCTCTTTCATGAGCTTCTTTGAGTCTGCTTTGGTGAATGACTTCTATCTACGGCTTGTTCCTGGCCTAGAAGAGCATCAACGGGAAGACGTGGTTCTGCACCAAACAGCAAGAAATAGGGTGAGTACCCGGTTGTTGCATGTGGGGTTACATTGTATGCATAAATCAACTCAGGAAATGTTCTGGCCAACGTTTTTTCTTTTCGGGAGGAAGGGTTCTTAACAACTTGTGAAGTGTTCTATTAAATCGTTCGCACTGTGCATTGCCTTGTGGGCGGTAAGGAGTCGTGCGTGTTTTCTTCACTCCATACAGTCGACACAACTCAGCTATCACCTCGCGTTCAAAATTTCTTCCCTGATCCGAATGTAACCTCTCTGGCACCCCATACTTCATGAACCACTCTTTAAGTAAAATCTTGGCTGTGGTGTCAGCCCGCTGATCTCTGGTGGGGAATGCCTGTGTAAATTTAGTAAACACATCGGTTACAATCAATACATTCTCGCGACCATCTGAGGCAGGTTCAAGCACTGTATAATCCACGGCCACCACCTCCAAAGGCCTTGAGGCTAGGAATGGCTTCATAGGGGGATGGATTTTCGGTTGCGGCATCTTGGTTAAAATACACCGTTGACACTTTTTGACCCAGCTCTCAACCTCTTCATACATGCCAACCCAGAAGCATCTCTGTCTCAACAGGTTGAGTGTGCGTTCGATACCCTGGTGTCCCATTTTATTATGGACACTCTCAAGGACTTGATCTTTTAAACAGGCCGGCAAGAGCAACTGCTGACACCCACCAAGACGAGGATCATCCACGACTCGATAAATTAACCCATCCATCTCTCTAATGTATTTCCACTGCTTTAACAGGGACAACACAGGTTTAGATAGGCTGCGTTTTTCCTTACTTGTGGGCTTTTGCTTTTTATCCCAAAACTCCCTGAACGAACTGAGAATCGAATCTTTTAGCTGGAACTCATGCAGCTGAGCTTTTGTAAAGCCTGTAAAAGTGAATGTACCTCCCTGAGTATTAGTCCCTTCCTCTCTGGCTGCACACTCTAAAGCACGGATCTGTCTAACTTTACAGCACTGATCCCCAGCTGACAGTAATTCTGGGTCTAAGGGCGTACCCTTGTAGACCACGTTACAAATGGCAATACAATCGTCATATTCTAGGTCTGCCAGATTAGCAGGCTCCCCTGCTAATGGCTGCCTAGAGAGGGCGTCTGCTACAACATTGTGTTTTCCGGGTCGGTACTTAACCTCAAAATCAAAAATCGCTAACTGAGCCATCCATCTTTGCTCAACATCACCCAGTTTTGTAGTTTTCAGATGACATAACGGATTGTTATCTGTGAACACTACAAATCTGGAGCCAAGCAAATACCCCCGGAACTTCTCTGAAACAGCCCATTTAAGAGCCAATAGTTCAAGTTTCATGCTACTATAGTTCCGGTCATTCTTCTCAGCATTGCGTAACCTTCGACTAGCATATGCAATCACTCTCTTACAGTCACCCTGTTGCTGGCAGAGGACTGCCTTCAGACCTTCACTACTAGCATCAGTCTCCACTATAAAAGGAAGAGAGAAGTCTGCATAGCCTAATATCGGGGCCGATGTAAGCTTCTCCTTCAACAGCTCAAAGGCTGTCTGACACTCTGTTGACCACAGTGAACAAAACTCGAGCTTTCTCACAATACCCTGCTGTCTCAAGCACAAGTTCACTAGATCATGAAGAGGACTGGTGATTTTGGAGAAACCTTCAATAAATTTTCTGTAATAACTACAGAAACATAAGAACGATCTTAACTCCTTTACTGTACTAGGAATTTTTCAATGTTTCACTGCCTCGACTTTTCCAGGGTCGGTACCAATGCCTTGAGCTGATATTTGATGACCCAAGAACTTCACCTCTTTCTGCAGAAAATAGCATTTCTCAAGCTTAACCTTGAGTCCTGTTTCCTTCAATCTACTGAAGACGACCTCTAGTCTCTGGAGATGTTCCTGGAAAGAAGATGAGTATACAAGAATATCGTCCAGATAGACGAGCATGATCTGGAAGATTAAGTCTCCCATAAGTTTGCATGAGATGCTGGAACGTAGATGGTCCATTACAGACCCTGAAGGGCATACAAGAGTATTCAAATATACCAAACGGGGTGGTGAATGCAGTCTTTGGTTGGTCTTGCTCACGTACTGCTACCTGATGATACCCACTAGCCAGGTCAATGGTTGAGAAGAACTTTGCACCTTTCAATGCATCAAAACTCTTGTCTATACGAGGCAAAGGAAAGGCATCTCGTTTAGTCTTTGAGTTTAATTGTCTGTAATCGACACATAGTCTTAGACTACCATCTGTCTTCCTTACAAGTACTATTGGTGATGCATATGCACTATTACTTGGTTGGATAACCCCCTTCTTAAGTAGCTTTGTGATATGTTCCCTGACTTCACCATACTGAGTTGGCGGAATGCGTCGATAAGGCTGAGAAACTGGAACATCATCAACCAGATGGATCTCGTGCTGCACTCTGTCAGAAAACCCCAGGTGCTCATCATTCAACGCGAACACATCAACATACCTCAGTAGCAAAGCTTTTAGCTCTGCTTGCTGCTCGGCAGTACCGTCTAAGTGCAACTTGCTAAGAAAGTCTGGTAAGTTAATCGCCAATCCCTGTCTATCTTCTTTGTTTACAATGACCTCCTCCACTCCAGCCGAGATCCTCTGGAACTTTACTTCACAACACTCATTTGGATTTACAGCCTCAACAGGAGAAAGAGTACCCAGCCGGGTGCGGGGCTGCAACCATACATCTTCTGGGGAAAGATTTATGACTTGAACCGGGAACAATAGTTTTGCAGCGGACACAAGGGAAGGTACCACGATCAAGCCCCCAGGTAAAGGTGACTTCCCAGGCTCCAACAACAGGTTTGAGGAGCACTCGGGTAACAAACTCTTCATTCCCCGGACCATTAGAGTTGAAACTGATAAAGCAGGTATGTGCACTGCCTCTTTCCCAGCTATCCGTGCAACAGCCCGTTTCTCCACTCTATTAGCACTCTGTATCTGTTGGAAAACTTCCCTCCAGTCAGACTGTAACTCCCCACCTAAGGTGGTATCAAACTCGGCATGAACTAACTGTCTACATCGGCCTATGATATTCATGCCTATGAGTGCTGGCACGGCAGACGAGCTTTGAGCATCCCTGACAACTAGAAAACCACACTCCGGCAAAGTGATACCCATTGTTTCAACAGTTAACTCAAGATCCCATCCAAGGTATGGGATGTCTAATCCATTGGCGGCTGTAATTTGAGCCACCAGATGTGGAAAGCATATCTTTGTCTTCACCCGCTAAATGCTCTTTAAAGAAATGTTCTGTAATTGTACTGACTTGGCTCCCGGTGTCAAGTAAACATGAAACACCCACTCCCCCAATTTTCAAATCAATGACAGGACACTTCCCAACAGCACGGTTAAGTAGTTGGTCACGATCTGAGATCTGAGTCGAGCCAATAGATTGCCCTCGCATCGCCTGGCTCACAGTGATCAAGGGTGTGCATTTCCCTGTGGCATGGAGGGTGAACCATCCTCCTTGATGACTAGTTTGCTTTTTCTCACACAGTTTTTGGCTATGTGCCCCACCCCATTACACTTAAAGCAGATAGGCTGGCCGTCATCAGTAAAACGTGGCTGCATCTTAGATCTAGTCCGATTCACTGATTCAGGCTGAGTGCAGTGAAGAGTCAATTTCTGAACAGCTTGAGTTAACTCCCCGATGGCTTTGCCTTGCTCCGCCACTACTTTTAAAACGTTGTCAAGCGTAACAGAGCTCGTTGCAGGTACTACCATGGCTGCGCATTGTGCTTCTGTAGCTTCAGAGTTTACACTGTGGTTAAGGGTTACTTTACTAGCACGCAATTTGGGGTCTTCAAGAGACCACATTAAAGCTTCATCTCTCACTTCAATCAAAGTTGACTGTGGCTTGTCCCTCACCAACTTACGGAGCTCTCTCCTGAGTGCAGCATCTCTTACTCCCTCAATAAACTGGTCTCGGAGAGTGAGATTCATATTTGCAATGGCACTGGGGGACTGCTTCAACACAGAGTTCAATATTTGCGACAAGGCATGGGAGTATGCACGGAGGTCTTCGCCTTCCAACTGTTGGTGGGTATAGAATGTCTGCAATAGCTGGGCAGGACTACACTTTTCCCTAAAGGCCTCCCTTAGGTAGAAAAAGATGTCTTTGGTTCACGGAGACTGACCCTCCTTCCTTAACCTAACCTCTTCCACAGCAGCACCTTTTAGCATGGAAAGAACAAAATCAGCTTGGTCTTCAGGTGTCTGGTTTCTTACGAGCAGTACTCTTTCCACCTCTTCAATAAACTCATCCACATTTCTACTGTCTTTGCCAAGATCGCCACTAAAGGGCTGAATGTTACGTTCTCTGGGCACATACACATAGGACCTAGTTGGTTCTCTACTCAGGTTGGCAATAGCTGCCATAGCTTCAGCATGCTGTCTGATGAGCTCTTGTATCTGTTCTTGCACATTACCCATACCCCGTGCGCTAGCCACACCCTGTACTACCGCAGCCTCTTTCTCCGGTTGTGACATGTTGATGAAAGTTTAAAAGTCTTTTCACAGTCTTTTTCACCACCACAAAGTCCTTGCTAAATGCTCTCTGTTTCTCAGTTCAAAGGATATGTGTCAGAGAATGTCTGTATAACACTTCTTCCTCTTCTTGCAGGGCATACATAACAGGCTTTGTCGAAAGCACGCTCTTGAGCTTTGGCCCCAGATGGCGATGTCCCCTTCTTGTCCAGCAATCCAGTACCTTAGCCACAAACCCCTCGGCCGACGTTGTCACCCTGGACACTAGGGGTGTGCTCAAAATATAGATTCTTAGATACATACCGATATAATAAAAATAGATACAGTATTGATATTCTAGCCCTTAGTATCGATACTCCGCCCAGCCATTAGGGGGCGCAGCGGCACCCGCGAGTTTCAAAAAATTCATGGAAAATGTTAAAGCAAGATGTAGCATTTAAGTGATTTCATAGTGAAATATGTTATGGCAGTACATGGTGTCACAAAAAAGAATTATAAGAAGATTTAATAAGAAGTTAAGAATAATAAGAAGAAGATTTGTGCTTGTGTGAGCTCAGACTGTACCCTTGGAAAGTTAAATGTTGACTTGTGGTAATTTCCAGATTAATACAATTTGTGTACAATTAGTCAGAGCACTTAAAGTTGCAAATATTTAAGCAAAATGTACTTTGTTATAATGCACTTTTGTCTTCAATAAATTGAAGAAAAATGCAGAGTTCTGTTTGTTGAGTAAATGTGTTCAGCATTAACTAATTGGCTCTGGCCCATGTATTTTTATTGAATCGTATCGAATCGTGTCACATTGTATCAAATCGTATCGAGACAGCTCTGTATCGAGGTACGTATCGAATCGTGACCTGTGTATCAAGGTATGTATCGTATCGCCAGGTTCTCCAAGGTATACAGCCCTACTGGACACTCTCAACACGGCTGGCCTCCTCCAGTCCGGGTCCTGCAGCACACGTGCCTGCCACCACGTATTCCAGAAAAAACGCACTAAATGTCTAAGAGCTCCCAACTGTCAGATACCCCACTCCTGGTACCAAAAATGTAACCGGGTGAACTATGAAGAACACACCGAAAACAAAACAGGTTTTTCTTGGGGTTTATTCTGACTGCTGTTTTGATTTAAATGACAGCGGTCGATGGGAGCAAAGTTTAATGTAAGAAACGTTTTAAAAAAAACGATGTCTGACTTAAATGGGTTTTGGAACTTCACTCAAAAGGTGTTACAAAAAGAATCACAAAATAATCCTTGGTGTTACACACCAAGGGAATCTGACTCAGTGCACAATAACTTCAAATTTGATACTGAATCATATACAACAAAATACGTCTTTAGACACAGTATATAGATGTTAAATCCAATTAACTCTAGGAAATACAGAATCTAAAAAAAAAATCTGTAACAATACATGCACTGAACCACAGTGAAATACACTGAAACACACTGGGTTTAAACTAATCACCAAGAGAAAAAAAAACAATAATAAAAAAAACTACAGTAGAAACAACTGGAAAACGGCAGTGGCTCAGGCACAAGAGAATTGAAAGCACATTAACAAAGCCATTTTACCTTTGTTACACAGATTAACCATGAATTATCAGACATACAAATCAAATCACACGTTGGTAGTCATGTAACAGATTTTCAACAAAATCATTAACAGAGATACGTAGCTTGTCGAATTAACACAATGTAAACATTTACATCAGGGGCATAGATTACGCGGGGGACTAAGGTGGACGACGTGGAAATAGGTGAGTGGTGATTCTCCGTGAGTTTGGTGATAGATCGTCAGGATTCTAACAGTCCCTTCTTTCTTTGCAGGTCCGTGGATAACTGGAGTATCAGAGAGCTTGGGGAAGACGGCGGTCACCAGGAGCTGGATCGAGGTCAGTCCTTGTAGTCACAACAGCTTGCAGCATGTTACTTCAAGATCGAACGATCAAGTGAGCAGAGGGACGTGCTTTTATGAGCGTGGTGATTGAAGATTGATGAGGTGCAGGTGCGGGTGATGATTGAAGACAAACAGGTGACAGTGATGAGTGACGGAGAAGACGGGCCATTCTGTGACAATGATGAACAACTTCTCAGCTATCATTTTTAACTACAGTATGCAATTATTAGCTTTCATATTGGTTGTTTATTAGTACTTAAGCACATATTAATTCTGTATTCTTCATGACCATATTCTGCATCCCATAATCCTAAACTTAACAACTACAACGGCTACCTTACAAGCTATTAATAAGCAGTAAATGAAGAGTTTATTGAGGCAAAAGTCATAGTTAATAGTGAATATGTGTTTATCATTCTAAAGTGTTAAAAAATAATTTAGGATAAAAATGATTGGTTATTGTCCAGCAGTGTACTTAATTAGTTATTTTCTTCTGTATGTCACTATTCCCTGTATGTACATGTTTCAAACACTACTTTATTTGCTGCAGACAGAGGCAAAAGTGCATTCATAGTTGAGAGTGAATGAGGCAGAAAGTTTCAGTGAGGCTTCAGAGGTAAAGATTATTTACAGCATTGTCTATGATAAGATATTTCTTTTAACAGACTAATCAGACTAATGTATAATAGAACAGAACAGAATAAAGGAGTATGTGAATGTGCAAGTATCCATTACTGTGTGCCATGTACTGTACATACAACACTCACAAAATACAATCTGAAATATGTAAACAATAGTACCCTTATAAGAACATCTTTGTAACTTATACTCAAAAAGGTGCACATTAGTACCTTAGAATACCAATATGTACCGTAATGACTTTTGTACCGTTTGACTTATATTTCACTGCTGGTTATACTCTGTATAATGGTGTATGTGACGAATAAAAATCTTGAATCTAATGTCCAACTATGAAACTTTTTGGGGTAAATAAGGTACAAAGATGTCCTTTTAAGGGTACTGTCCCAGTGACAAGCTGTTGTATTTCTTTCTTTGTTTTTCTTTTTTCTCTCTTTCTTTCATTCTGTTTTATAATCATATATAATAATATAATCATAAAGCATATTAAGCAAAAAGGTATGATTAAAAATAAAACCTGTCAATCAGACAAGGGTTAACTGAAAAAAAAAACAGGTATAACACTAGACATTCCGTCCCCCCCACTTTTGAAATAATGGCTACACCCCTGGTTACACACCAAAAGTTTATCTTGACTCAGCTTCGTAACATCTTTGTGCAAATTAAATGCATTAGAATGATATTTACCAAGAAAGATGATTTTTACCACATGGTATTTTAGATCGATGCGAGCACTATAGCGTGGAGCTCTGTTACACCATGAAAATGGCTTCTCTCACCACTGGAGCACACCCAAAGTACACAAACAATCTCACGAGAAGAGAAAGGGAATCTCTTAGGAGGCACGAACATTTTTGAAACATAATACAGAAACAGTACCTTTACAATCTGGCCACATCCTCCCCTGCTTAGAAATCATTGACCTCAATGACTTGGTGCATATTCTTAACTTCCTTAACAGCTTATCTGAAGAACACAGTACCAAGGCTTGTCAAGACCTGGAAAAAGTTCAGGACTGAGTGAAACAGAATTACATGTTGATCTTGGCTCATGAAACAGATTAGAATACACTGTTTGATCAACACTAATGGTAGGACAGTAAACCTTGTCATTCAAACAGTGTATTTGCGTTACCGGCCTGCGGGCAGAAACAAAATACAGGATGCGTGGGCTCCTACAGTATATCGGGTTGTAGAAGTACAGGGCACCACGTATACAGCTGAGCCTCTGGAGGGAGGTCCATGTAGGTGAGTCCACGGAGTTGACTTGTGCCCTTGTGTGAATTCTGTTGTTGAGCCGGTGGCAACAGAGGGTAGTTTGGAAGCTCCAACAGCTCAGATTCCCCCTGAGAAGGGCGAAATTGAAGATGTTGACCCAGAGTGTGTGGTATTGGAAGAGGTCACCTGGCCTTCTCGTCTGGGAGAGGCAAGAAATGTAGATGTCTCCAGGTCAGTAGAGGAACCGTTAGCTGTTGAATCTGATCTTGTTCAAGATGGTGGGGAACAGCATGCATCTGAATCAGAACAATCAAGGGAACACGTCCCTGCCCCTGTAGTAAACAAACATTTGTCTAAAAGGCCTGTTCCCACACCCAGAAAGACTAATCGAGCAAATGCCGGTATGCATTCTAATCTGTTTCATGAGCCAAGATCAACATGTAATTCTGTTTCACTCAGTCCTGAACTTTTTCCGAGGTCTTGACAAGCCTTGGTACTGTGTTCTTCAGATAAGCTGTTAAGGAAGTTAAGAATATGTACTAAGTCATTGAGGTCAATGATTTCTAAGCAGGGGAGGATGTGGCCAGATTGTAAAACTAGGTACTGTTTCTGTATTATGTTTCAAAAATGTTCGTGGCTCCCTTAAGAGATTCCCTTTCTCTTCTCGTGAGATTGTTTGTGTACTTTGAGTGTGCTCCAGTGGTGAGAGAAGCCATTTTCATGGTGTAACAGAGCTCCACGCTATAGTGCTCGCATCGATCTAAAATACCATGTGGTAAAAATCATCTTTCTTGGTAAATGTCATTCTAATGCATTTAATATGCACAAAGATGTTAAGAAGCTGAGTCCAGATAAACTTTTGGTGTGTAACTTTCATTAGATGCAAGTGGATGTGACCCGTGTGTGACGATTGGATCTCGTGGTTAATGGTAACAGATTTGGGTACGTAAGTTCCATGATATATCATATAAATGTTTACATTGTGTTAATTCGACAAGCTACGTTACATGACTACCAACGTGTGATTTGATTTGTATGTCTGATAATTCATGGTTAATCTGTGTAACAAAGGTAAAATGGCTTTGTTAATGTGCTTTCAATTCTCTTGTGCCTTAGCCACTGCCGTATTCCAGTTGTTTCTACTGTAGTTTTTTTTATTATTGTTTTTTTTTCTCTTGGTGATTACTTTAAACCGAGTGTGTTTCAGTGTATTTCACTGTGGTTCAGTGCACGTATTGTTACAGAATTTGTTTTAGATTCTGTATCTCCTAGAGTTAATTGGATTTAACATCTATATACTGTGTCTAAAGACGTATTTTGTTGTATATGATTCAGTATCAAATTTGATGATTCAGTATCAAATACACTGTTTGATCAACACTAATGGTAGGACAGTAAACCTTGTCATTCAAACAGTGTATTTGCGTTACCGGCCTGCGGGCAGAAACAAAATACAGGATGCGTGGGCTCCTACAGTATATCGGGTTGTAGAAGTACAGGGCACCACGTATACAGCTGAGCCTCTGGAGGGAGGTCCATGTAGGTGAGTCCACGGAGTTGACTTGTGCCCTTGTGTGAATTCTGTTGTTGAGCCGGTGGCAACAGAGGGTAGTTTGGAAGCTCCAACAGCTCAGATTCCCCCTGAGAAGGGCGAAATTGAAGATGTTGACCCAGAGTGTGTGGTATTGGAAGAGGTCACCTGGCCTTCTCGTCTGGGAGAGGCAAGAAATGTAGATGTCTCCAGGTCAGTAGAGGAACCGTTAGCTGTTGAATCTGATCTTGTTCAAGATGGTGGGGAACAGCATGCATCTGAATCAGAACAATCAAGGGAACACGTCCCTGCCCCTGTAGTAAACAAACATTTGTCTAAAAGGCCTGTTCCCACACCCAGAAAGACTAATCGAGCAAATGCCGGTATGCATTCTAATCTGTTTCATGAGCCAAGATCAACATGTAATTCTGTTTCACTCATTCCTCAACTTTTTCCGAGGTCTTGACAAGCCTTGGTACTGTGTTCTTCAGATAAGCTGTTAAGGAAGTTAAGAATATGTACCAAGTCATTGAGGTCAATGATTTCTAAGCAGGGGAGGATGTGGCCAGATTGTAAAACTAGGTACTGTTTCTGTATTATGTTTCAAAAATGTTCGTGGCTCCCTTAAGAGATTCCCTTTCTCTTCTCGTGAGATTGTTTGTGTACTTTGAGTGTGCTCCAGTGGTGAGAGAAGCCATTTTCATGGTGTAACAGAGCTCCACGCTATAGTGCTCGCATCGATCTAAAATACCATGTGGTAAAAATCATCTTTCTTGGTAAATGTCATTCTAATGCATTTAATATGCACAAAGATGTTAAGAAGCTGAGTCCAGATAAACTTTTGGTGTGTAACTTTCATTAGATGCAAGTGGATGTGACCCGTGTGTGACGATTGGATCTCGTGGTTAATGGTAACAGATTTGGGTACGTAAGTTCCATGATATATCATATAAATGTTTACATTGTGTTAATTCGACAAGCTACGTTACATGACTACCAACGTGTGATTTGATTTGTATGTCTGATAATTCATGGTTAATCTGTGTAACAAAGGTAAAATGGCTTTGTTAATGTGCTTTCAATTCTCTTGTGCCTTAGCCACTGCCGTATTCCAGTTGTTTCTACTGTAGTTTTTTTTATTATTGTTTTTTTTTCTCTTGGTGATTACTTTAAACCGAGTGTGTTTCAGTGTATTTCACTGTGGTTCAGTGCACGTATTGTTACAGAATTTGTTTTAGATTCTGTATCTCCTAGAGTTAATTGGATTTAACATCTATATACTGTGTCTAAAGACGTATTTTGTTGTATATGATTCAGTATCAAATTTGAAGTTACTGTGCACTGAGTCAGATTCTCTTGGTGTGTAACACCAAGGATTATTTTGTGATTCTTTTTGTAACACCTTTTGGGTGAAGTTCCAAAACCCATTTAAGTCAGACATCGTTTTTTTTTAAAACATTTCTTACATTAAACTTTGCTCCCATCGACGGCTGTCATTTAAATCAAAACAGCAGTCAGAATAAACCCCAAGAAAAACCTGTTTTGTTTTTTCGGTGTGTTCTTCATAGTTCACCCGGTTACATACGAATTCAGACATGCCACTCTTTTTACATACTTTTTACACATACAGTATGGAAGTAGCCCTATTCCAGCACAGCATACAGTATATCTTCGTAGGTAATCATTGTGTAGCGTATATAATACAATATTCTTTTTATTCTTGTTTTGCATTTATTTATTTATATGAAGTGTTCTCTGGTTATATACTGCACAATTGCCAAATCTGTCTATATACTGTATACAGTACAGTACTTTGAAAATAGGATGAGAAGTATGGTATTCCAAACACACCCAACCAAAAACCCACATAACTCACATAGTAATTATTCAATGTTGGCATAGTGTCACAAACTCGGTCTCTGTGGCCCTCCCTGAACACCACCGGAGGGCACCGTCACCGGAGTATTAACTTGAACTGCATTTCCCACAATGCCCTGTACCTGAGACTGATTGCTGCGCAGGTCTTTCCCATCTCTGTTTCCCCATATAAGCGGCCCTCACCATTTACCCTTCGCAAAGTCTTGTATTGCCCCGGCTTACACTACTGAGTGGTTATTCCATGTTTATTGATCTCTCGTTTTTGACCTTGGACTGTTAGGGTAATAATAAATAAAATATTATTAAATAATAATAAAGAAAAATAATCTTAATGCAAACTGAAACAAGAATATTTTTAATTTCTTACCCCATTGACAGATAATTTGCAAAATAAGAAAAATGCAGTTTAAAACATTGGAGATGCAGAGCATATTATAAGTCCGTTGTATGCAGATTTTAAGGAAAGTGTGCATCTCTCTCACACTCATTGTGAGAATTTTTTCCTGGGCACAAATCCATCAAAGAGGAGTTTCACAGGACTGTAAGTCAGTGGTGTAAAAATCGGTTTAAATGAGGCTAATCTGATAAATGACGTTCACTTGATAACATCTTTCTGTGACCTCTGGAAGTAACCCAATAATCAGAAGATCCTTCAGGATTTCCAATGTGGTTGGATGCATTGATGGCAAGCATATCTCCACCATTGCACCTTCTGAAAATGAAACTAATTGAATGGAAGGATGCCAGATGGAGGAGTAGTAGCTACGAGATAACGCCTTAACCACAGCTGTTAAATCAACACACATTATTCACAATATTTTGGTCATCTTTATTTCCTACAAATACAAAAGCAAAAGTTATTCTTTTTACTTTTGGATTTTAGAATTCTTCCAATACTTGACCATCTCCTCTTCATCTGTCAGTGGTGCTAGTGCAGGTTCTCCCTCTGCCTTCTTGCTGTCGACAAGTCAGTAGTTAATTTTATTTCTCTAATTAAGGTCTAGCTTTTCTGCATCCGAAACAGGTAGCGTGTTTTGAAGCTTGGCAATGTTTCTAAGATGGAAGAATGCTGTTTTTGTAAAATGGGAAACATGATTTTTCAAAGGACAAGTTGCTGTCTAATATAAAACCCAAATTTTTTACTTTAGAGGATGTAACAGTACATCCGTCTAGTTGCTAATTGTAATCCAAGAGATTCTGTGTACTGTTTTTTGGTCCAATAAGTAATTTCTCTGTCTTATCTGAGTTTAATAGGAGGACATTATTGGTCATCCAATCTTTTACATTTTTTACACAATCTATTCGCTTAGTTTAGAAGAATAGGGCTACTTCCATACTGTATGTGTAAAAAGTATGTAAAAAGAGTGGCATGTCTGAATTCCTAGTATTCGAAAAACAGAAGGTGAAAAGCACCCGGATGACCTACTATAGCTCTGAAATTCTGAAATACATATTTGATAGACATTTTACTATCCCATGAGGCCATAGATTTGTGAATGGCAGTGAATCGACACAGCTGACACTGGTAAGTCAAATGACAGTAACAACATGGTGGCATCCAAATGTCATTCCTGCACGCATTCTTACTATAGAACATACCTTTTAACAGTAACAATGTAATTCTAACCAAATATAGTACCTAGACAGTATGGAATGACTTATGAGGGTCTTATTTTATTGTATTATTTCATTGGCTGGGAGCAGCACTGTAGGTGTGCAATGCCAGTCATGTGAAGTGAAATAAACAGCTGTTAACTGTCACCAATATGCTGCCCCACGACACATCTGTTGTTCATCTAAAACCTGCAGCTATGGACTCAAGAACGATGTTTGTCTTATTATGGATGTTGCTGTTGTCCACCTCCACTGGAATCAAACTAGATGGAAATGGTTATGTTGACATTATAATTGCAATCGGTTCAAAAGTTCCACAGGATGACAGACTTATTGATAAAATCAAGGTGAATATGCTTCTTTATTTTTGTCTATTTAACAAACTTTATGTGCATAAATAGTTCTAATGGCTTTAGAAGAGTTTGCTGTTCAAATTTAAAATAAATAAATAAAAATATACAGTGCACATAATCCATTTTTCTTGACAGTATTTATGGATTAAATTTCTTATTTAATGAATACACTGAGTTTTTTGTTTGTTTGTTTGTTTTTTGCTCATTTAATCTTTTGCACTTTCTTTCTAACAGGAGATGGTCACTGAAGGGTCGTATTATCTTTATGAAGCATTGGATAAAAAGGTCTATTTCAAAGAAGCTACAATACTAGTCCCATCACACTGGAGCAGTAAGGATTTTTCCAAAGCAAGAACTCAGTCCTTTGAAAAAGTACGGAGCATTATAGCATTCAAACTTGTAAAATATTAATTTCCAGTCACTTCATTCACATATGATGTTGCTGACACAATTTCTATGTCAAACACAGGCCAAAATAAGAATTGATAATGCTAATCCAGCATACGGTGATGAACCCTACACTTATCAATATGGAGAATGTGGAACTATGGCAAAATACATTCATTTCACCCCAAACTACTTCTTGAATAACACAGTCATCCAACTTTATGGATCAAGAGGTGAATGGCATTTATCTTCCTTTAACGTTTATTCATATATCATGAAATTATAATATATTTAAAAGGTCTTTTAATGCCGTAGCCTGTTTGCTTTATTAACAGTTTGGTTATTTACTTGCAGGAAAGGTTTTTGTGCATGAATGGGCTCATCTGAGATGGGGTGTCTACGATGAATACAATAAAGAAAAGCCATTCTACTATTCTAATGGCCGTATTGAAGCTACAAGGTTATGAACAGTCAATACGACAACATTATTCAAATGTCCTTGGAAAGTAGGATCACTGTGATTATTTTCTTGCTTATCCTTAGGTGTAGCAAAAACATTGAAGGTCAGTTTTATGATGTTATGGCTGGAGGATCTCGTCAACCATGCCGTATAGATCCACAAACTTCACTACCTGCTGGGAATTGCACATTTTTTCCAGATAAAAATCAAAATACAAACAGCTCCTTAATGTCCCTACCAAGCCTGGATTCTGTAAGTGTAGATTTTACATGTTTATACACATTCCAGATTAAAGGCTAATTACTTAAAAACATAATCATGAGATAGTACATACAGTCAGGTCCATAAATATTGGGACATCGACACAATTCTAACATTTTTGGCTCTATACACCACCACAATGGATTTCAAATGAAACGAACAAGATGTGCTTTAACTGCAGATTGTCAGCTTTAATTTGAGGTATTTACATCTAAATCAGGTGAACGGTGTAGGAATTACAACATTTTGCATATGTGCCTCCCACTTGTTAAGGGACCAAAAGTAATGGGACAGAATAATAATCATAAATCAAACTTTCACTTTTTAATACTTGGTTGCAAATCCTTTGCAGTCAATTACAGCCTGAAGTCTGGAACGCATAGACCTCACCAGACGCTGGGTTTCATCCCTGGTGATGCTCTGCCAGGCCTCTACTGATAGTGACGGCTCTTTGGATCTCATCTTGACAGTTGACCGCAACAGATTCCAAATGAAAATAGCACACTTGAAATGAACTCTGGACCTTTTATCTGCTCATTGTAATTGGGATAATGAGGGAATAACACACACACCTGGCCATGGAACAGCTGAGAAGCCAATTGTCCCATTACTTTTGGTCCCTTAACAAGTGGGAGGCACATATGCAAACTGTTGTAATTCTTACACCGTTCACCTGATTTGGATGTAAATACCCTCAAATTAAAGCTGACAGTCTGCTGTTAAAGCACATCTTGTTTGTTTCATTTGAAATCCATTGTGGTGGTGTATAGAGCTAAAAATGTTAGAATTGTGTCGATGTCCCAATATTTATGGACCTGACTGTACATGAGTTCAGTGATGGGCAGTAGCGTCGCTACATTTATCAGTAGCGTGGTGGTAGCGTCGCTGTTTTCTGAATCAAATAGCTTTTCAGTAGCTAAGTTATTTTTTGGATCAAGTAGCGCGGTAGCGTCAACAAAAGCTAGCGTTACATTTTCCAAAGAAAGCACTCTGAAACTTGAGCTCAAATCGGAAATATAACTGCTAAGGATCACTGATCCTGGATCAGTAAAAGTGACGCCACAGCCACTAAACCTCGTAACATCACTTGCTCCTCAAACTGTCAGTCAAACCTCATTATTCCTCCCGCCACTCTAGTCAAAGAAGTGCAGAGCGCATTTTAGAGCATCTCAGCTTGTTTGCTTGTCTGAAGGTAAATAAAGAACTGTTGATTGAATAAGTACAGTGGTTTCTTTTCTCAAAAAAAACTATTTATAAAGACTAATGTTTTTTTTTTTTTTGTATTTGAGGAGCGGAGAAGAGTTTCTAAGTCTAGCATTTGTTGTCAAGTCACAGCCAAATCGCTTGTGCGAAGCATTGAATCTTTCATAATGTGATACTTTGGCCAAATAACAGAAAAAAACTGAACGCCCAGATAATGACAGAAAACTGGGGAAAACGGGACACGAGTCAGAAAAAAAAAAAAAAACATTCGCTGATCAAAAGCTTCGTATTTGAACTTGATTTTGGTCATATGTTTATATTAATATCTAATGACACATGCAACGATGCAAATAAACGTAGCCTATCTGTAGGCCTAATACAGCTATAAGGTAACACTATATGTGACAGAGCGGTATGGGTTTTAGACACCAGGAATTTCGACTACGCCAACCTTGGGAATTTCACCCAGGGAAATATGAATGACACCTAAAAAGATTGTTGTTAGGTCACACAGGTTCGACTCTTAAGAAAGGTAGGCAGAAACGTGGGTATCATACAAAAAGTACAAAATTTTATTAATACAAAGTTCAATTTAAAGAAAGAAAAACAAAATCACATTAAAAATAGCATACGTTGTACAAGACAGTCTGACGACTTGTTAGAGGTGCATGGCTGACAACGGTTTCAAATAAACAAATAACAAAAGACACATACACAACACTTTACATAACTAATATTTACACAACTCACAAAAACACAAACTTACAGGGCTGAGGTTTACCACAGGAGCGATCACCAAGCTAGTTATCCAAAAGCACACTTTCACACACAGCACCGTGCTCTCAGATCACACAACCAAAACACTTCAAAAGTGTCACACGGCAAACATTGGATGAGCACCACCACCACAAGAGACCCGACATCCGTGGAACCCCAGCGCCTGAAAGAAAATCAAAAA
Organism: Barbus barbus; assembly: GCF_936440315.1. Classification (NCBI taxonomy): domain Eukaryota; kingdom Metazoa; phylum Chordata; class Actinopteri; order Cypriniformes; family Cyprinidae; genus Barbus; species Barbus barbus. The sequence continues at coordinate 18,773,455 of NC_136762.1, read as the reverse complement.
TAGATCAACTTCAAAACATAAATTACAATAAACTACAATTAAGGGTGTCACAATATAGTCAGAGGAGACAATAATAATAAATAAACGGTCACAAATCAAATCACAAACGATATATACAAGTAGTCAAACAATAAAAAAAAACAAAAAAAGAAACAAACTAATTAACTCAATTGGAACAACAGGGGAGACAGACTCGCACGGAGCAAACACGTAGTTTCATGCTCCTGTTCCAGGAATCAATGAGCGTCAACCCAAAAATAAAAACAAACTATAAATCAAGGAAACCAGACAGCAACAATCTCCTCTATTAGTTGAAAGATAGCGGCGTTCTTGCAGTGTAGCACCAGAGAAGTGACAAGGCTGTAACTATAGCGACAGAGAAAACGATCGCCACGAATGAGAGGGAGAATCCGGAAAAGAGCAATGTGCTCTATTATCCCTTCACAAGCATGGGTACACCGCATTCATATAAACCGCCGTTTAACTTGGACACTGAGATGTGAGCAGTCTTAGACTCCACTTAATGAAGCAAGCCGAAGGAATCAAAGAGGAGAAAGGACAAGCTGCAGCTACTGCCAACAACAGAAAGGGGAGTAGCCGGACGTGACGCATCCCCAGCTATAGCCAACCAGCTCTTAAATAAGAGGAACTCCTCGCTGATAGGTGCTCACAAATGTCAATTACTACCACTCATCTCATTCATTCGGTTACATATACAATACGATTTCATTAATGTATTATCTAACATGAGCATACAATGTATAAAATACATTCATTCAGTATTACATTAAAATACATTTATTTCAGTATTTATTCATCTTTGTTAATGTTAGTTAATGAAAATACAGTCGTTCATGTTAGTTCACAGTGCATTGTGATTTTAATAATGCATTAGTAAATGTTTAAATTAAACTGCCTCCTTGAACTGCCACCTTAACGTGGTGGAGGGGTTTGAGTACCCGAATGAACCTAGGAGCTATGTTGTCCGGGGCTATATGCCCCTGGTAGGGTCTCTCAAGGCAAACAGGTCCTAGGCGACGGGTCAGACTAAGAGCGGTTCAAAAACCCCTTATGAAGGACAACAAACAGAGGACCGTGACGTCGCCCGGTATGGCGCAGCCGGGGCCCCACCCTGGAGCCAGGCCCGGGGTTGGGGCTCGTATGCGAGCGCCTGGTGGCCGGGCCTCCCCCCATGGGGTCCGGCCGGGCTCATCCCAAAGGAGCGACGTGGGGCCGCCTTCCCGTGGGCTCACCACCTGCAGGAGGGACCGTAAGGGGCCGGTGCAAAGAGGATCGGGCAGCAGTCGAAGGCGGGGGCCTCGACGACCCGATCCCTGGACACAGAAGCTAGCTCTAGGGACGTGGAATGTCACCTCGCTGGCGGGGAAGGAGCCTGAGATTGTGCGTGAGGTTGAGAGGTTCCGACTAGAGATAGTCGGGATCACCTCTACGCACGGCTTGGGCTCTGGAACCACACTCCTCGAGAGAGGATGGACTCTTCACCACTCTGGAGTTGCCCATGGTGAGAGGCGGCGGGCTGATGTGGGTTTGCTTATAGCCCCCCAGCTCAGCCGCCATGTGTTGGAGTTCACCCCGGTGAACGAGAGGGTCGTTTCCCTGCGCCTACGGGTAGGGGATAGGTCTCTCACTGTCGTGTGTGCCTACGGGCCAAATGGCAGTGCAGAGTACCCGGCCTTCTTGGGGTCTCTGGGAGGGGGTGCTGGAAAGTGCTCCAACCAGGGACTCCGTCGTTCTACTGGGGGACTTCAATGCCCACGTGGGTAGCGACAGTGACACCTGGAGGGGCGTGATTGGGAGGAACGGCCCCCCTGATCTGAACCCGAGTGGTGTTCAGTTATTGGACTTCTGTGCTAGTTACAGTTTGTCCATAACGAACACCATGTTCAAGCATAAGGGTGTCCATCAGTGCACGTGGCACCAGGACACCCTAGGCCGTAGGTCGATGATCGACTTTGTGGTCGTTTCATCTGACCTGCGGCCGTATGTCTTGGACACTCGGGTAAAGAGAGGGGCGGAGCTGTCAACTGATCACCATCTGGTGGTGAGTTGGATCAGATGGCGGGGGAGGAAGCTGGACAGACTCGGCAGACCCAAGCGTACTGTGAGGGTCTGCTGGGAACGTTTGGCCGAGTCTCCTGTCAGAGAGATCTTCAACTCCCACCTCCGGCGGAGCTTCGACCGGATCCCGAGGGAGGCTGGAGATATTGAGTCCGAGTGGACCATGTTCTCCACCTCCATTGACGAAGCGGCCGCTCGGAGCTGTGGCCGTAAGGTCTCCGGTGCCTGTCGAGGCGGCAATCCCCGAACCAGGTGGTGGACACCGGAAGTAAGGGATGCCGTCAAGCTGAAGAAGGAGTCCTATCGGGCCTGGCTGGCTTGTGGGACTCCTGAGGCAGCTGACGGGTACCGACAGGCCAATGGAACTGCAGCCCCACCTCTACTGGTGGTTGTGGAGGCAAAAACTCGGGCCTGGGAGGAGTTCGGTGAGGCCATGGAAAAGGACTATCGGCTGGCCTCGAAGAGATTCTGGCAAACCGTCCGGCGCCTCAGGAGAGGGAAGCAGTGCCCTACCAACGCTGTTTACAGTAGAGGTGGGGAGCTGCTGACCTCGACTGGGGATATCGTTGGACGGTGGAAGGAATACTTCGAGGATCTCCTCAATCCCGCCGTCACGTCTTCCATTGAGGAAGCAGCGTCCATCACCCAAGCTGAAGTCACCGAGGTAGTCAAGAAACTCCTCGGTGGCAGGGCACCGGGGGTGGATGAGATCCGCCCTGAGTACCTCAAGTCTCTGGATGTTGTGGGGCTGTCTTGGCTGACACGCCTCTGCAGCATCGCGTGGCGGTCGGGGACAGTGCCTCTGGGGTGGCAGACCGGGGTGGTGGTCCCTCTTTTTAAGAAGGGGGACCGGAGGGTGTGTTCCAACTACAGGGGGATCACACTTCTCAGCCTCCCTGGGAAAGTCTATGCCAGGGTACTGGAGAGGAGAATACAGCCGATAGTAGAACCTCATATTCAGGAGGAACAGTGTGGTTTTCGTCCGGGCCGTGGAACACTGGACCAGCTCTATACCCTCTACAGGGTGCTGGAGGGTTCATGGGAGTTTGCCCAACCAGTCCACATGTGTTTTGTGGATTTGGAGAAGGCATTCGACTGTGTCCCTCGCGACGGCCTGTGGAGGGTGCTCCGGGAGTATGGGGTCCGGGGTCCTTTACTAAGGGCTGTCCGGTCCCTGTATGACCGAAGCAGGAGCTTGGTTCGCATTGCCGGCAGTAAGTCAGACTTGTTCCCGGTGCATGTTGGACTCCGGCAGGGCTGCCCTTTGAACGGTTCTGTTCATAAGTTTTATGGACAGAATTTCTAGGCTCAGCCAGGGGCCGGAGGGTGTCAGGTTTGGTGACCACACGATTTCGTCTCTGCTTTTTGCAGATGACGTTGTCGTGTTGGCTTCATCAAGCCAGGACCTTCAGCAGGCACTGGGACGGTTTGCAGCCGAGTGTGAAGCGGCTGGGATGAGAATCAGCACCTCCAAATCCGAGGCCATGGTCCTCAGTCGGAAAAGGGTGGTTTGCCCACTTCAGGTTGGTGGAGAGTTCCTGCCTCAAGTGGAGTAGTTTAAGTATCTTGGGGTTTTGTTCACGAGTGAGGGAAGGATGGAACAGGAGATTGACAGACGGATCGGTGCATCTTCTGCAGTAATGCGGTCGATGTACCGGTCTGTCGTGGTGAAGAAAGAGCTGAGCCGCAAGGCGAAGCGCTCGATTTACCGGTCAATCTACGTTCCTACTCTCACCTATGGTCATGAGCTTTGGGTCATGACCGAAAGGACCAGATCCCGGATACAGGCGGCTGAAATGAGCTTTCTCCGCAGGGTGGCTGGGCGATCCCTTAGAGATAGGGTGAGAAGCTCGGTCACTCGGGAGGAGCTCAGAGTAGAGCCGCTGCTCCTTCACATTGAGAGGGGTCAGCTGAGGTGGCTCGGGCATCTGTTCCGGATGCCTCCTGGACGCCTTCCCGGGGAGGTGTTCCGGGCGTGTCCCACTGGGAGGAGACCCCGGGGAAGACCTAGGACACGCTGGAGAGACTATGTCTCCCGGCTGGCCTGGGTACGCCTCGGTGTCCCCCCGGAAGAGCTGGAGGAAGTGTCTAGGGAGAGGGAAGTCTGGGCATCTCTGCTTAGACTGCTGCCCCCGTGACCCGGCCCCGGATAAGCGGAAGAAGATGGATGGATAGATAAATACTGCAGAAGTATTGTTCATTCTTAGTTCATGTTAACTACACTAGTTAACTAATGCTAACTACTGAACCTTATTGTGAAGTGTTACCATTTATATAAATGTATCTGTATACAATAAAGCCACAATACCAGCTACCAATAGGAGGTTTCAAGCCAACAGCAAAAATTTATTTTGGGTACACCGCCGTATTTGATACTGATTATGTTGCCAAATTGGTTTGGAACAGTTGTTGAATAAACAATTAAACTGAACATGCCTATCTATCTGCTTGACTGACAGTTTTATTGATCACTGAGACAGCATTGACTTGGTATGATGTTGGTTCAATATATATTTATTTATTTATTTTTTTAATTAATTTTTTTTAATAGCTTGGATGTAGTAAACTACTTTTGCCATGTTGCTGTAGCTTGGCTTGCTATATTTCCCAGGGCTGTAGCTTTAGTATAGTGAAGATTCATTTAAAGAAGAGTAACTGTTAGCTTAATAATAATAATAATAATTCATTACATTTATATAGCGCTTTTCTGCTTTTTCTAAGCACTCAAAGCGCTCTACATTATGAGGGGTGGTCTCTCCTCGTCCACCACCAGTGTGCAGCATCCACCTGGATGATGCGATGGCAGCCATAGTGCGCCAGAACGCCCACCACACACCAGCTTACTGGTGGAGAGGAGACAGAGTGATGAAGCCAATCAGTGTAAGGGGATGATTAGGAGGCCATGATGGTCAGAGACCAATGGGGAAATTTGGCCAGGATGCCGAGGTCACACCTCTACTCTTTTCGAAAGACATCCTGGGATTTTTTATGACCACAGAGAGTCAGGACCTCGGTTTAACGTCTCATCCGAAAGACGGTGCTTTTTGACAGTATAGTGTCCCCGTCACTATACTGGGGCGTTAGGACCCACACAGACCGCAGGGTGAGCACCCCCTGCTGGCCTCACTAACACCTCTTCCAACAGCAACCTAGTTTTCCCAGGAGGTCTCCCATCCAGGTACTGACCAGGCTCAACCCTGCTTAGCTTCAGTGGGCAACCGGTCTTGGGCTGCAGGGTGATATGGCTGTGGATACAGCTTAGCTTACTACATTTTCCAAGTAGCTTGCCCAACACTGCATGAGTTGTAGTCAATGAATTTATGTCTTGGGTCAAAGGGACTGCTACACTTTCTTTATTTTTCTTTTTCTTTCTTTCTTTCTTTCTTTCTTTCTTTCTTTCTTTCTTTCTTTCCTGTTTGTGAAGTAATTTGGTAATTAATCATCCTACAATCAATATAGATCAATTTCAGTTTTTAACAGCTGCTTGACAAGTCATATTTACAGAATACAAAGTTTTAATTAAAAGAAGTTAATAATAATTATTATATATTATTTTGAGATTCATTTAAATTAAGTGATCTGAGGACAATTAAATTAAACATAATCGGGTTCTTTCGTTCTATCTTTCTTTCTTGGCTATCAGAAAGAATATTCCATATTCATTTACATGCCATAACCTGTCCCTGAGTGTTTGCTGAAGTATTTTATTTAAATGACCTTTTTTTTGTTTTATTTTTAGGTGAACACATTTTGTCGTGAAAATGAGCACAACTATGAAGCCCCAAACCTGCAAAATAAAAAATGTGGAAAAGCAACGTGGACAGTAATATTTGAGGATTCTATGGATAAAGATATTCTTTCTTCTCTAAATTCACTGCAGTCCCCTCCACTACCACCATCTTTCAAAGTTGTGCAGCGAATGCAACGGGTTGTTTGCCTCATCCTTGATGTCTCAGCAAGCATGTCAACAGTATGCAAACATAAAAAAACAAACAAAAAAAACATTAACTTTACTTGTATTGAAAATGCCTGAATACCAACTCTATGAAACAAGTTTGATGAATTAGGAATGTAAAGAAACATGAAATATATAAATATAACTTGTTTAACCATTCTCTAGGATTCTAGACTGCTTCGACTGCAACAGGCTGCCACACATTTCCTGCGGTACATCATTGAGGATCAAGCCAGTGTTGGAATTGTATCCTTCAGTACTGAGGCTTCTGTTCTGAGTCAATTGTCTACTATTCGCAATGACACCACAAGAGAGAATCTTATAAAACTGTTACCAAAAGTAACCAAAGGATGGACATACATGTGTAAAGGCCTCAGTTTAGGCTTACAGGTGCTGTATTTATAGCTTTACATTTGTAATGCATGTAGTATGTACGGTTTGATCCATGCCAGTACTTTCTTTTTTTCTTCAAAACCATCAGGTACTTCAACAGGACAATGGGGATGCAATAGGAGATGAAATAATTTTTCTGACAGATGGTGAGGCGACGGATGACATTAAAGGCTGTAGTCAGGCTGCAATAGGCAGTGGTGCCATTATACACACAGTAGCTTTAGGTCCTAAAGCAGATAATGAACTCATTCAAATGGCAAACAAAACTGGTAAGTAAATAAAAAACATAGTATCTATATCTGAGTAAATCATATTACATACATGGCAGTTTAGTACCTAATTCAAAAGTGCTCCATGTTGAAAACAGAGGGACTATTTTTATCACCCAATGATAATTTCACATCTAACCAGTTAATGGATGCGTTTGCTTCAATTACATTATCAACTGGAGATTACACAAATGAACCAGTTCAGGTTTGTCAAGTGATTGCACATTGTCCATGATACATTTATTACGCTGAGAGTGTTATCAATATATTGAATATTTTAATCATAATTATTTTTATCACTCCTTTAGCTAGAGAGTGTTGGAGCAAGAACATCTGATTGGTTCAATGGGACAGTATCAGTGGATCAGACTGTTGGGAACAAAACCAGCTGTGTAATAATCTATGAAAAAAGTTGTCCTAGTATTTACATACAGTCACCAAGTGGCTTAATCTACACACGGACAAATATGAATCATGATGTATCACTGAATACTGTCACTTTAAAAGTTCCAGAAACTGCAGAGGTAAGACAACCTTTATCAACCAGTTATGTATAAAGGTTATAGTTCAAACCATAAACATGTAAACATATTATTGTAAAACAATAAAAGGCATCTTGTCCTAGAATCCTTTTGTATAAATGTTATCAAATATGTTCTACAACACCAGACAAAGAAGGAATTTATTACTAATGATTCAGCTGATACACTCACAGCAAACCCTTATTGATCTGCTTTTACTTTTTTATGTTTTGAAGCCTGGTGACTGGAAGTACAGCATCCAAACTACTGCAAATCAGGCCTTCACTATAACAGTAACAAGTCAAGCATCAAAAGCTGATGTTCCTCCTATCATTGTCAAAACCCACATAGACCGACAGTCCAGTGACGGCACTAAACCCATGATAGTGTTTGCTGAGGTTAGTCAGAATTACAGGCCTGTAATAAATGCTGACATTTGGGCTACGCTGGAGTCCGACTCTGGGTCCGCACATAAATTACAACTCCTGGACAATGGAGCAGGTAAATTACCCACTTGTTCTAAGTGTGTGCACAACTTAAAATATAAATAAATAAAGTGTAAGGTACATTTTCAACCATGTCAAATAAATCTGAAATTTTACAGGAGCTGATGCTTCTCAAGGTGATGGAATCTATTCCAGATATTCCACAAAGATGGCAGATGGAAGAAACAGCTTGAAAGTAAGAGTGAAGAATCAAGATGGACAAGCCAGATTTACTCTCCAAAAAAAGAGTGGTGCACCATATGTACCTGGATATGTGGTAAATGGTAAACTATCAGAACAATATTTAGTTTGTTTCTAACGTTTAAACTGGTTCGAATCCCATGTAACTACGGTTCGACAAAACAGTTCAAATCTGCATATAAGGAAGTTGAAATGGCACGATTGTATCAACATATGTTTTTATATCAGTTTTGCATTTGTTAACACTATCAGGTAGGTTTAGGGTTGGGTTTGGTGTAGGGCATATTTCCAACACGATAGAGCATTAACTTTTTGAACCACCGCAATACGCACCTGTAGCAACGTAATATAAACACAGCAATAGGTACCTATATCTACGTAATAAAAACGTGCCAGGGTTCGCGTATTTAACCCGTGTTTTAGCACCACTCAGTGGACATTTCTCTTTGAAACAGTGGCGAAACATGCAGTAAGGTACGTAAATCGGTGTCGCACAGAAAGTGCACAGAGGTACGTATTTTTATGAGACCAGGTTAAAAAAACTATAAAATATCAATAGGAATATACTTCAAAAATATTTAATTGTAGCACACATATATTTAACAAAGATATTTCATTTTTGATAAAACTGTGTTTTGTTTGCAATTGTTTGTTTTAAATGAGAGGTTAATATTTTGAGCAAAAGCTCAGACATTTTTTCACAGCCTTATTTGCTCATATTTACCAAGGATGCTAATATTTGACACTGTATGTGGCTATTACAGGTGCATGAGATGCAAAAGCCACAATGCAAATATCATGATAAGAATTAAATCAAATGAAGGACATAATCTAATATAACCAAAATACTTTCATAATAAACATCACAACAGGTATTTATTACTCAGTTTAGTGCTTTTAAACATGACCATTTAAAATAATTAAATTAATAATGAATTTTTATAAATACACTTGGATGTATTATATGCATCAGTGTTTTGAACAAATTGTGTGAATGATTCAGTCACTCGCTCATAAAGACTGTATCGATGTAACCTGCAGAAAGAGTCACTGAATTAAAGCACACACTGGACTAACGTTTGTATTAATGGAAATATAATTAGCTATAAAGCACCTTGAAGGAAAGGAATTAAGACACAATCAAGCAGATTTAGGTGGTTCCTCTAATTTCAGGTGTAGTGCAGTTGAACCCTCCAAAGCCTCCAGTTTCTGAGGAACCACTTGAGGTTGGAAGCTTCACCAGAACAGCCACCGGAGAGAGTTTTGAGGTGAAACTTTCGGGTATAACTCCTAATTTCCCTCCTAACAAAATCACAGATCTGAGTGCTGATATCCAGGAGGACACTGCGCTTCTCAGCTGGACAGCTCCTGGTGAGGACCTCGACCAAGGCACAGGTAAAATATACAATTACTATACCAGTATTTAAAAGGTCTATCAATTCTTTAACATTGTCACTGACAAAAATGTTGTTCTAAATAATCATGGAGTAATGTATCTTTATTTGCCTTGCATGGTACATTTCTTTCTCTGTAAGCTAAATCCTATGAGATCAGGTGGAGCTTTGACCTTGAAATTCTTCGAGACAGCTTCAGCAACGGTCATGTAGTCAACACTACTGCCGTCTCACCTCAGGAGGCTGGATCAGTTGAACAATATTCATTCAATTTCAGTTTCGCAATCCAAAATGGCACCACACTCTTCTTTGCAGTTCAGTCAGAGGATGAACAAAATGCCAAATCTGAAACTTCCAACATTGCTCAAGCTTCAAGGATCCTCCCTGCTCCACAACCTCCAGGAATATCAAAGCCAGGAATTAATTTGACAGTTCTTGTTATTTCTCTGTGTGTGGTAACTATGGCCATTTGCTTTATTGCTGTATCCACATGGGCAGTGAAACGCAAAAAAAACTCTCTGCTGTAAGTAAAGTGGAATTAACAATCTGATGCAAACGAATGTCAAATCAATCCATATGTACATCCAACAGCTTTAGAACATTTCTTAAAACAATACCAAACAACATTTCTTAGTAGCATGTTTAATCTTATAAAATTATTAAAACATACTTCTGTTTTGTTTATCAGAATCTGTGGACTGAATGTAATCTCCTAATTATTCGGTTTGTAATAGTCCACCATACTATTCAGGCATACAATAGTCGACTTTAATAGAAAAAACAATCCTGAGCTGTCTGTGGCTGTCAGTCCTCTGTCATGTGTTCCCGCCTCATGTTTCCATATTTAGTTTGTTTCCTGTCCTGGTTGAGTGTGATTATTAGTTAATTCTTGTCAGCTGTATTTTAGTCATTATCTGTAATTATCTTGTGTATTTAGTTCCTGTCTGTTCAGTTAGTTTTTGTCTGGTCTACTCGTTACTTATGTGTGTCTGCCTTATCTTACCCTGTTGGATTTCATTAAAGACTGTTATTTTGAGTTTATCTTCGTGTTCCTCGTTCCTCCACACTGTGTGCACCGTGACAGTGGCTCTACGATTGACAAACAGCCAGCTAGTTAGCAGAGCAATCATGTATTGATTGTGTTTCACCAGCAGAGCGGGCTGCAAGATATCTGTTTACTTGGGGCCCGTTTCAGAAAAGAGGTTAAGTGAAAACTCTGAGTATGTTAACCCTGAAATCAGGGAAACTCTGGGTTTTCCGTTTCAAAATGGGAGGTTTGTCAAACCCGGGAAAGCAGGGTAAGTCAAGCCCGTTTCTGGAAGAGAGGTAACTTATACTCAGAGTCAGTTACCGTGGTAACTTACTCTGTGAACCTAACCTGGTCGGGAGCAGGTTTTCTTTAGTAAACCCAGAGTTTCTTTCGGTCTCCTCCCCCTTTTTAAAGTGTAAGCGATGTTTTAATACCTCATTCATTCATTCACGCCGCAAAATTTGGAAAATAAAATAATATTTTAATATTTATTTTTCCTTCATGGAAATAAGACTAAATACCTTATAGCCTATTATTTATGTTATTATAATTTTTTTACACCGTATTCATGTGCATATTTATTTGAGCGGTACCATGCATGTTTAAGAAATGGTAGTTTTCTTTTAAACATCGGAGATGCAGAGCACATTATAAGATTTGCAGATTTTAAGTAAAGTGTGCATCGCTCTCACGCTCGTTCTGTGAATTTTTTCCTGGGCACAAATCCGTCAAAGAGGAGTATCACAGGACTGTAGGTCAGTGGTGTAGCAATGGGTTTAAATGAGGCTAATCTGATAAATGATGTTCACTTGATAACATCTTTCTGTGACCTGTGGAAGTAACCTGAAATAATCAGAATTTCCTTCAGGATTTCCAGTGTGGTTGGATGCATTGATGACAAGCATGATTACTGTATGAAATGGAAGGATGCCAGATAGAGGGGTATACGAGCCATAACCACCACTACAGCAGTTAAATAAGCAAATTGTTACAATTTTTTTGTCATTTTTTTTCCTAATACAAAAGCTGCAGCGCATTGAAATAGACACTGAATGATATTTAATGTCAAATGTCTGTAAAGTCATTTAGCCCACACCCATGAACCTTTCATGTTTAAAGCTTTACCTTGATTGAATTGTGTTTTTATACTTCATTCTTAGCTGCTGCCACGTTCTTGTTTCTTTTTCTTTCTTTTTTTTGTGGCCATGAGATACCATTAAAATGAATATTAGTTCAATAATTTACAGTTTTCACCTCAGATATTATAACAGTTATTAAGTTATAGACAGTTATTAAGAATTAATGTTACGCATTGATGGAAGTACGCGCGCTGACGTCTTTTTGGCAGGAGCTGTTGCCATGGTGAATCGCAATTTGGGCGCTCCGCTGATCATGACTTTTCATAGTCGTGGTGCACGTGCTTAACTCAGAGTCAACCTACTTAGAGTTGAGTAAACTAACTCAGTTCAGCTGTTCTGTAACAGAAAACTCAGAGTTTCCCATCTCAGAGTAAGTCAACTCAGAGTTCAAGTTTAAACTCAGAGTTGGTTGAACCTCCTTATTGAAATGGGCCCCTGGTCTTGCACCACTACTATAGCCATGAAGAACTTAACCTGAACTAAAGTGGAGCATTATTTTCATTAATTATCAAAGGAGACACCCTTATCCATTTTAGGTAAGCACATAATAACTATTCGTGTTAAAGTAAAGTAACACTGTTTATATGTACGACATAAATAGTTTCTGAACAATCTTCACAAAGTAGAAGTCTATTCATCCAGTGATCCATTTCTGAAAGCACAAACACAAATTACATTACAAAAGTTGTAATTATTCTGTATAATATATTCATTTTTGTAATATGGCTTTGTAAAGTTATAGTTTTGTTTTAATACTGTTCTGATCTGTCTGCTGCTGCTGCCGTTTTTAATTAAAGTTGAGTTGTGACACATTTTGGGTCAGTTTAACCCTCAAACATTATTATTCATTATAATAGTGGTATATGGAACATGCAACAATTTAAAACAAAAAAGTTCATTGTCATGAATTCATTGTCTCTGCGTTGACTTACCTTAAGATGGGAAACAGCTGAATTGTGTTATTTTATTCAACTCTGAGTAGGTTGACTCTGAGTTTAGCGCATGCACCACGACTATGAAAAGTCATGATCAGTGGAGCTCTGAAATTATGATTCACCATGGCAACAGCTCCTGCCAAAAAGACGTTTGCGCACTTCTGAGTCAATGCATAACTTTGATTCTTAATAACTGTCAATACCTTAATAACTGTTATAATATCAGAGGTGAAAACGGTAAATTATTTAACTAAAATTCATTTTAATTTTATCCCATGGCCAAAAAAAGGAAAAAGACAAGGAACAAGGACGTAGCAGCAGCTGAAAATGAAGTATAAAAACACAATTCAATCAAGGTAAAGCTTTAAGCATGAAAGGTTCATGGGTGTAGGCTAAATGACTTTACAAACATTTGACATTAAATATCATTCAGTGTCTATTTCAATGCGCACATTGAAACATAATTAAATAATCTCTAATCCAACCTGTTACATTTCATGCATTCATGACCTCTAGACTGGACTATTGTAATGCACTGCTAGGTGGTTGTCCTGCATCTTCAATAAACAAGCTACAGATAGTCCAAAATGCAGCGGCTAGAGTCCTTACCAGTTCAAGAAAATATGATCATATTCGCCCAATTTTACAGTCTCTGCACTGGCTACCTATTAAGTTCCGTATCAGTTATAAAATATTATGTCTCTATTTGTTTCTCTGTTTCTGCCACGGGATTAACATCACGTGGTAACTAGGAATTACAGAAGCTTCAGTCTGGATCCAACCCTTAAATGATCTGAGATGACCAAACACCTGAGAAGAGATGATGCCAACCCCTCAGAGGACCTCAGAGGATGCCAATGCTCAGAAAACATACAGAATTAACAAATTTTGCCATAAGTTAAATATATTAAGTTTCTGCAATATATAAATATATTGTGGAAACTCAATTTCCTGTAGAGCTGCTTTGCAACAATTTGTATCGTAAAGAACGCTATACAAATAAACTTGAACTTGATTATAACGTCAACATAACCATTTCCATCTAGTTTGATTCCAGTGGAGGTGGACGACAGCAACATCCATAATAAGACAAACATCGTTCTTGAGTCCATAGCTGCAGGTTTTAGATGAACAACAACTCCCAATTAACTTAAAATGCCTGATCACACATAGAATGTCTGACTGGAATGGACTGAATGATACCAATAAAACGGGGCTTGGTAAACACATTATTACAGTGTCGTGGGGCAGCATATTGGTGACAGTTAACAGCTGTTTATTTCACTTCACATGACTGGCATTGCACACCTACAGTGCTGCTCCCAGCCAATGAAATAATACAATAAAATAAGACCCTCACAAGTCATTCCATACTGTCTAGGTACTATATTTGGTTAGAATTGCATTGTTACTGTTAAAAGGTATGTTCTATATAGTAAGAATGCGTGCAGGAATGACATTTGGATGCCACCATGTTGTTACTGTCATTTGACTTACCAGCGTCAGCTGTGTCGATTCACTGCCATTCACAAATCTATGGCCTCATGGGATAGTAAAATGTCTATCAAATATGTATTTCAGAATTTCAGAGCAATAGTAGGTCATCCGGGTACTTTTCACCTTCTGTTTTTCGAATACTAGGAATTCAGACATGCCACTCTTTTTACATACTTTTTACACATACAGTATGGAAGTAGCCCTATTCTTCTAAACTATCTAAGCTAATAGATTGTGTAAAAAATGTAAAAGATTGGATGACCAATAATTTCCTCCTATTAAACTCAGATAAACCAAATTGCTTATTGGACCAAAAAACTGTACACAGAATCTCTTGGATTACAATTTGCAACTAGACAGATGTACTGTTACGTCCTCTAAAGTAAAAATTCTGGGGTTAAAAGGTCTTTTAATGCCGTAGCCTGTTTGCTTTATTAACAGTTTGGTTATTTACTTGCAGGAAAGGTTTTTGTGCATGAATGGGCTCATCTGAGATGGGGTGTCTACGATGAATACAATAGAGAAAAGCCATTCTACTATTCTAATGGCCGTATTGAAGCTACAAGGTTATGAACAGTCAATACGACAACATTATTCAAATGTCCTTGGAAAGTAGGATCACTGTGATTATTTTCTTGCTTATCCTTAGGTGTAGCAAAAACATTGAAGGTCAGTTTTATGATGTTACGGCTGGAGGATCTCGTCAACCATGCCGTATAGATCCACAAACGTCACTACCTGCTGGGAATTGCACATTTTTTCCAGATAAAAATCAAAACACAAACAGCTCCTTAATGTCCCTACCAAGCCTGGATTCTGTAAATGTAGATTTTACATGTTTATACACATTCCAGATTAAAGGCTAATTACTTAAAAACATAATCATAGTACATACATGAGTTGTAGTCAATGAATTTATGTCTTGGGTCAAAGGGACTGCTACACTTTCTTTCTTTCTTTCTTTCTTTCTTTCTTTCTTTCTTTCTTTCTTATCTATCAGAAAGAATATTCCATATTCATTTACGTGCCATAACCTGTCCCTGTGTGTTTGCTGAAGTATTTTATTTACTTTTTTTTTTTTTTTAGGTGAACACATGTTGTCGTGAAAATGAGCACAACTATGAAGCCCCAAACCTGCAAAATAAAAAATGTGGAAAAGCAACGTGGACAGTAATATTTGAGGATTCTATGGATAAAGATATTCTTTCTTCTCTAAATTCACTGCAGTCCCCTCCACTACCACCATCTTTCAAAGTTGTGCAGCGAATGCAACGGGTCGTTTGCCTCATCCTTGATGTCTCAACAAGCATGACAACAGTATGTAAACATAAAAAAACAAAAAAACATTAACTTTACTTGTATTGAAAATGCCTGAATACCAACTCTATGAAACAAGTTTGATGAATTAGGAATGTAAAGAAACATGAAATATATAAATATAACTTGTTTCATTCTCTAGGATTAAAGACTGCTTCGACTGCAACAGGCTGCCACACATTTCCTGCGGTACATCATTGAGGATCAAGCCAGTGTTGGAATTGTATCCTTCAGTACTGAGGCTTCTGTTCTGAGTCAATTGTCTACTATTCGCAATGACACCACAAGAGAGAATCTTATAAAACTGTTACCAAAAGTAACCAAAGGATGGACATACGTGTGTAAAGGCCTCAGTTTAGGCTTACAGGTGCTGTATTTATAGTTTTACATTTGTAATGCATGTAGTATGTACGGTTTGATCCATGCCAGTACTTTCTTTTTTTCTTCAAAACCATCAGGTACTTCAACAGGACAATGGGGATGCAATAGGAGATGAAATCATTTTTCTGACAGATGGTGAGTCGACGGATGACATTAAAGGCTGTAGTCAAGCTGCAATAGGCAGTGGTGCCATTATACACACACTAGCTTTAGGTCCTAAAGCAGATGATGAACTCATTAAAATGGCAAACAAAACTGGTAAGTAAATATAAAACATAGTATCTACAGTATATCTGAGTAAATCATATTACATACATGGCAGTTTAGTACCTAATTCAAAAGTGCTCCATGTTGAAAACAGAGGGACTATTTTTATCACCCAATGATAATTTCACATCTAACCAGTTAATGGATGCGTTTGCTTCAATTACATTATCAACTGGAGATTACACAAATGAACCAGTTCAGGTTTGTCAAGTGATTGCACATTGTCCATGATACATTTATTACGCTGAGAGTGTTCATTGAATCAGATTAGACCATTAGCATCTCGCTCAGAAATTACCAAATAGTTTCGATAATTTTCCTATTTAAAGCTTGACTCTTCAGCAGGCGCAATGATATTACGCAGCG
Source organism: Barbus barbus (assembly GCF_936440315.1). Lineage (NCBI taxonomy): Eukaryota > Metazoa > Chordata > Actinopteri > Cypriniformes > Cyprinidae > Barbus > Barbus barbus. The sequence continues at coordinate 18,757,226 of NC_136762.1, read as the reverse complement.
CCTGAAAGTAATCCCCAGCTACACTGTGAAAAAAAAAAAAAAAAGTTGAGCCAACTTAAAATTTTAAGGCAACCAGCTTCAGCAGATTTTTGAGTTCTCTCAATTTATTTTGTAGGAGATTCTCAACTTTTTATTGCATAAACTTAAAACAACAAGTTGAGAAAACTCAAAAATCTGCTGAAGCTGGTTGCCCTAAAATTTTAAGTTGGCTCAACTGTATAATAAAGTCAGCAGCAACTTCTGGTTCACACAGACTTTAAGAGAGAACTGATAAGGCAAGAAACTCAGTATTTACTTGAACATAACTCAGCAGTCCCTAGTGGTCCATGGTGTTCACCATGCCTTCTTGTCCCCAAACCGTACAGTACTTCAAGGTTCTGTACAGATTACAAAAATATTTAATTGCCCTGAACTCAAAGATGCAGACTATCCTTAATGTTGTAGTCCCTAAGCAGTGTTGGGTGTAAGTAACGCGTTACTGTAATTAAATTACTTATCCACTGAAAAAGTAAAGTAAGGGATTACTGTTCATTTTTAGGTAATTTAATTACAGTTACTTATAAAGTACTTGCGTTACATACAGTAAATAATTTCAACAGTTCTAAAAGCAATATTGAATTTGAAATCTAAATTTACCGTCTAAAGATATTGAATGCAGCGGCTTTAACCCTCCGCGTGCGGGTGCGTTCACTTTCAGATTTTCCTGATTCACAGAGAAACCTTAAATACTCAAATCAGGGCCGGCACCAAGAGGGGGCATTCGCGGGCAGAGTTACGGTGCCCCCCACTTTCCATCCTCTCCCCTTCATGCTGAACGTGATCGTTTCGAAAGCGAAAGTGAAACCGGTAAAACAGCGCACATAAGAAAGCGATTGCACGCTTTAGCGAGCGTCAGAAACTGCACGCAATCACAGATTGCACGCTTAACCACACACACACACACAAAACGTGATTTGTGCCCCCCCCAGAAATTCAAATGCCCCTCTGATGGAGGTGCCCTGGCGCCGGCTCTGACTCAGATACATATAAGACTAAAATCAATAGAATCTAAAAATCTTGAAGTGTCTACTTGACACTTGAACGAATTCAAATTAAAAACTAATGTTTCTGATTATGCAATCCGTATGAAACTTAAGCAAGGTACACTCTTTCCCGTGTCTGAGCTCATTATATGCAGTCACCTGCGCGCATATGCCCTCACCTAGATACAAAAATCATCATCTAATATTCATCATTTTTGAAAGAAGACCTGCTATGAGAAATTTACCTCATAAGAACAGCGCGATCTGACATTATTCAGCAGAGAAGATCATTTCTGTAATTTATTCTTTCCTACATTAGTTAACGTGTTATTTTGACATAAACCTGTACAGATTTTACTAGTTGGGCTTTTCCTGAACCTCTTGCCAAACTGAAATGTATTGTTTAACTTTTAAGCCTTTTTGTTATTCAGATATTTTGCAGAGTATTTCTATTTGTTAACCAAAGGTGGTTAAATTTTTTTCATAAAAATGTTTAAGTCTTACAGTTGTTTTAAAGCTAAAAGGCTAAACTATTCTATGTTTGACTCGAATTGAAAGAATATAGAGTTTAATTTATATTAAGGTTTATAGGGATTTTAAGATGTAGCCTAATTAGCGATTTGAATAATTAAGTTACTTATTGAGTAACTAAGTTACTTTTCAGATAGAGTAATTAGTAAAGTAATTTAAATACAATATTGATGAAGTAATTAGTAACTGTAATTAATTACTTTTTGAAAGTAACTTACCCAACACTGTCCCTAAGACTAGTAGAGAGCTCCATCAATTTTTCGGAATGACTGGTTATCAATGTTTTTTAAAGAATTTTTCTGATGTTGCTAGCCCTCTCCCTGGATTACTTTGTAAAGCAGTTTCATTTGAGTGGGCTTCTGAGTGTCAATCCAGTTTTGAAGCTCTAAACCTTTGCTCTATAGTGAGCCCATAGTTGTTGCACCTCATTTTGGAAAACCGTTCTTGTTAGAAGTTGATGTCAATGGTACTGCTGTCTGTGCTGTTTTACTGAAGACCGGTGAAGATGGTTTGAATCATCCAATTAGTTTCTTTTTGAAAAAGTTCCTCAAACATAAAATTAATCACAGTATTATAGGGAAAGAGGCTTTCACATTAATTCTTGCCTTGCAACACTGAAGTGTATATTGGTTGGAATGAACACTACTATTTTTACTGATCATTATCTTCTTACATTTCTCCAACAAATGTCTAATGCCAGTCATCATTTAATCCAATGGTCTCTGATCTGTCAAGCCAACAACCCCCAAAAAAAGTATTGAAAATTTTATTGCTGACTCCCTGTCCTGAGATGTTAAGTGTGTTTATGTCAATACTTTCCATGTTTGTATCCACCTTATTCCTGACGAGCCTACTGCATTTTGATTTATGGGTGACACTTCCGGTTTGGGGAACTTCCATTCAAAACAAGACTGAAATAAATAATTTCAAATCATAAAGTTGCTTTACAAATAAAGCTTATCTCTAAAGGGGTGAAGTCGTCATTGGCAACATTGACTAGGCCTACGAAGTAAGTTATTAATGTTTCATTAATTCTCTTGTTTTCGCATGTGTTCTTAATTTCTTTGTATGACAGCATGGCCAAAAATGATGAGCGCACAATTTGGCATGTTTCATTGCATTATTATCACAAATAAAACAACTGACTCTGAGCAACTATGCACTTTTTTTTTTTTTCAATTAAGGATGAAGATGTCCAATTTCCTAGGCCAGACATCACTTTTGGCCTCTACTATATGGCAGTTGATTGACTCTCCAACCCGACCGTCAAACCATATTACAAAAACAAGCCACTTTTTTTGAGGATTGTGGGCTTTCCTGGAGTTGTTGGAGCCATTGATGGAACTCATGTTCACATCATTGCTTCAACTGTAAACGAGGAGACATACCAATAATGCATCAGTAATAATTTGTGATAAATTTGCACAATGCAAAGCATTAAAAAAAATACATTTAACTGTTAAAATATTTCAGTGTCTTAATTAAAGTATTTTATTGTACTTGCATTAAATGAATGTTGTGCAGCTGTGTCTTTATATGAGCAGGCTCACTATTGGCTGATTCAGAGGTCGAAGTCAGCCATTCTGTGTTGACAACATTGTAGTCTTTATTTCACAACACTTAAGTGTCACCTCAGTCAACACTTAAGAATCAGTCTTAAGCCCTAAACACATTGCACAATTTTCGGCTGTCCCAGATGAAAGATTGGCATCGTGAAACAATCGTGGCGAATCAGAAATCACCGCGATTGTCCATCTTTCATCTGGGACGGCCGTAAATCGTGCAGTGTGTCTACTTATTCCTAAGTCCTACTTATTACTAAGAATTTTTTTTTACATTTAAGTCCAAGCTTAAGACTATTCTTAAGAGCATTTCTGAGAAATGTTATACATACGGGCCCAGATTTTCATTGGTCAATGGTGCAATCTATTTCAGTTGCCTCAAAATAGCAAAGTGCCAACAATGCGCCTGAACACACCTGGTTTTCAGACCAGCACACCGATGAGCACAAAAATGAGCACAAATGCATTTGCTATTTATAAGCGACGTGGTGCAGGGCGTGAAAATAATAACTGCGTTGGGTTGAAACTAGTAAAAAACACTTGCGTCACGCCTGGTGCCGCATTGCGCCAGGTGTATGATAAGTGAGTGAAGTGACATTCAGCCAAGTATGGTGACCCATACTCGGAATTCGTGCTCTGCATTTAACCCATCCAACGTGCTCACACACACACAGCAGTGAACACACACACACCGTGAACATACACCCGGAGCAGTGGGCAGCCATTTATGCTGCAGCGCCCGGGGAGCAGTTGGGGGTTCGGTGCCTTGCTCAAGGGCACCTCAGTCGTGGTATTGAGGGTGGAGAGAGCGCTGGACATTCACTCCCCCACCTACAATCCCTGCCGGCCGGAGACTCGAACCCGCAACGTTTGGATTACAAGTCCGACTCTCTAACCATTAGGCCACGACTTCCCTAATGGTTAGAGAGTCGGACTCTAAGACACGACTAAGACCCTATGTGTGTATATATATAGACATTTTTGTGTTCCAGATGGGTGTTGCCTCTGTTTACCAGTTGAAGAATGTGATCGGTCCTGCTAAGCACCTTACCCTGATATAAGGACCACCCCAAACACTCGTCATCTGCCTTCATACCTTTCTAACTTCATGCCATTGGGTTTCACCTTCGCCCTGACTAAATGTGTTGTTCTCCACAATTGTTCATTTCATCATTGTTTGACTGTGAAAGAGTGTCATGCCAGGGATATATTTGGAGTATAGTGAAACTGTGAGTGTGTCTGTTATTGTAAACCTAACTTCTGACTATATATTTTACCTGACCATTGCGTGTTTGACTATGACTTGGATACTGATTCTGATTTGTGTTCAGCATGAGATTTTGTAAATACACTTTTCCAAATTAAGGGATGTAGGGGGTTTGTCGCTAATTTTTTGTATAAATCTTCAACACAGAAAACTTGGAGCATTGACTTGAGAGTTTGATGAAATTGTTAGTCTAATGTTTCATATTAAGTTTATTACTTTGGTGAGCACTTTAGACATGAAATTAGTTCGTTGATCAGACTGAATATATTTCGGCACTCCAAAAGTGGTGCAGAATTTGGTGATCGCTTTAACAATTGCTTGAGCTTCAAGTGAATGCAGTTGTATCGCTCCAGAATACTGAACTTCCCTACTGAACTCTGCCCAATGATACCCCCTCACACACCACTACAAACGCTTCAACCCTCCCCATCACTAAATCGGTTTAAAAAAATAAATTAAAATTAAAATCCATCTACACACTGAGTACTATGTACTGAAATTTTTATTTTCTATGCACTTTCAGTGTTCATTGCACTAGTGTTTATATATCTTAATGTATAGCTTATTCATATCCATTTGTAATTGTGTTCATAGTTTTTGCTCATAGTGTACATTTACTGCACAATCCATTTGTATAGTATGTTCATATCACCCATCTGTATATCATACTGATAGTATTTAAATATTTGTAAATTATGTCCATAGTACTGCCTTATCTGTATATTTCTGTACATATGTAACATTGTAGGCACTGTATATCCTGTATCTCTGCATATTGCACTTCTGGTTAGATGCTAACTGCATTTCGTTGCCTTGTACCTTACATGTGCAATGACAAAGTTGAATCTAATCTAATCTAAAATACCTGATCAATCAGTCATTTCTGGATGTAGTTTTGGGTAATGGCCCGACACAATCAAAATATGCTCAAATGGTTTAGTGAAGTGACATTCAGCCAAGTATGGTGACCCATACTCGGAATTCGTGCTCTGCATTTAACCCATCCAACGTGCACACACACAGCAGTGAGCACACACACACCGTGAACACACACCCGGAGCAGTGGGCAGCCATTTATGCTGCAGCGCCCGGGGAGCAGTTGGGGGTTCGGTGCCTTGCTCAAGGGCACCTCAGTCGTGGTATTGAGGGTGGAGAGAGCGCTGGACATTCACTCCCCGCACCTACAATCCCTGCCGGCCCGAGACTCGAACCCGCAACCTTCGGATTACAAGTCCGACTCTCTAACCATTAGGCCACGACTTCCCCCATCATTTCGTTTACCAGTAACTGGTATCGACTTCTGTGGGGCCGAGGGAATAACTTGATTGGGCTTGCCGGATAATTGATACGTATGACAATATTTACAGAAATTAACAAAATCTGATTTCATCGTTTTAATCAGATTTCATTTCACTTTGTTAAGGGAGTTAGGGAAGTTAAAGGAAGTTAAAGGAAGTTTGATTTTTTTTGTTTTGATCTTGTCTGCCCCTGAAGATAATCCAGATCGAAGAGATTTTTTTTTTTCTTTCATTTGACCTCTCTGGTGTTGAGACTCTGTTCTCTCTTTCTGCTGCTGCTGACCCCTAGATGTCATAATAGAGCCCCTGATGTTGGCAGAATCTAGTCACGCCCCTGACATTAAAGCACCCACCCACTTATCTCTGATCAGACCATTCGAGATCACCAGTGACACTGTTCAAAACGGGGTTCAGGAGTTACTGTTGCTCTAAACTCTGCAGCTATGGACTCAAGAATGATGTTTGTCTTTTTATGGATGTTGCTGTCGTCCACCTCCACTGGAATCAAACTAGATGGAAATGGTTACGTTGACGTTGTTATTGCAATCAGTTCAAGAGTACCACAGGATGACACGCTCGTTGATAAAATCAAGGTGAATGTTTGTTTTTTTTGTCTATTTAACAAACTTTATGTACATTAATCGTTTAATGGCTTTTGTGAAAGATAATATCTTGGCCCAGTTAGAAAAAAAAGTTGTATTACTTTTTTTTTTTTTTTTTTAATACATACACATTTTGAGTTCTTTTCATTTTATCTTTTCAACTTTATTGTGACAGGACATGGTCACTGAAGGGTCACGTTATCTTTATGAAGCATTGGATAAAAAGGTATATTTCAAAGAAGCTACAATACTAGTCCCACCTCAGTGGAATAATACACATTTTACCAAAGCAAGAACAGAGTCCTTTGAGAAGGTAGAGAATTATGCCATTTTATATTATCCGTCAAATATTTACCTTCAATCATTTCAATCACATTTGATATTGCTGACACAATTTCTATGTCAAACACAGGCCAAAATAATAATTGATAATCCTAATCCAATATATGGCGATGAACCCTACACTAATCAGTATGGAGAATGTGGAGCTGAGGGTCAGTACATTCATTTAACCCCAGACTACCTCAGAGACAACACACTCATTAATCTATACGGGGCAAAAGGTGAACATCTCTTGTTGTGCTTCAACATTTATTCAGGTTAATTCAGTAATTTGTTTGTTTTATTAGCAATAATGTTTGTTTGTTTGCAGGAAGGGTCTTGGTGCATGAATGGGCTCATCTGAGATGGGGCGTTTATGATGAATACAGTGAAGAAAACCCATTCTACTACTCTAATGGCCGTGTTGAAGCTACAAGGTTATAAACCTTCAACAAAAAGAAAGCATATGATTAAAATTTCATTGGAAATTATCTCAACCACTGATTTCCTGCTTATATTTAGGTGTAGCAAAAATATTGAAGGTCAGCTTTTTGATGTTATTGCTGGATCTACATGCCGCACTGATCCACGAACCTCACTACCGACTAAGGATTGCAAGTTTTTTCCAAACAAATATCAAAACACACACAGTTCCATAATGTTCCTACCTAGCCTGGATTCTGTAAGTATAGATTTTACATGTTGATCATTTGTTTGTTGTATGCAATATACAGAAAAACTTATTATACAGAATTATACCGAAAAACTAAACATTCAAAATATTTGGTTTCAGGTAAGCACATTTTGTCGTGAAAACGAGCACAACTATGAAGCCCCAAACCTGCAAAATAAAAAATGTGGCAAAGCAACATTGACCGTAATATTTGAGGATTCTGTGGATAAAGATGCACTTCGTTCTTTAAAACCGCTGCAGTCTTCTCCACCAGCACCATCTTTCAAAGTTGTGCAGCGAATGAATCGGGTCGTTTGTCTCGTACTTGATGTCTCAGGAAGCATGAAAGTATGCAAATACACTAACTTCACTTTGAAATAAAAATACTTCCATTATTATAACCGTCAATGCTCTGATATGAGCCCAATCATTTTGAAACCCAAGGGAGCATAAAATTGCTATTTGTTTTTATTGCACCCACTTTCTAGGGCTCTAGAATTCTTCGACTGCAACAGGCTGCCACACATTTCCTGCAGAATATCATTGAGGATCAATCCAGCGTTGGAATTGTATCCTTTAGTACTGATGCATCTACTCTGAGTCAACTGAGTATTATTGACAATGAGTCCTCACGAGAGAAACTTATCAAATTGTTGCCAAATGTAGCAAGTGGATGGACAAACATGTGTAAAGGCCTCAATCTAGGCTTACAGGTGCCATATTATTTGTATATATCCATGTATTGTGTATGTTTATAATATATAATGCGTGAAGTATATGCTGTTTGTTATATGTCAGTGTTCTCTGTCTTAAAAACGTAAAGGTACTTAAAAAGGACAACGGAGATGTAATAGGAGATGAAATAATTTTTCTGACAGATGGTGAAGCCACAGATGACCTTAATAGTTGTGTTCCCAATGCAATTAATAGTGGTGCCATTATACACACAATTGCTTTGGGTGATAAAGCAGATAAAGCACTGAGGGAAATGTCGGATAAAACTGGTAAGTAACAGTCACATGTTGACTAACACGTGTCCCAAAGAAGCACTGTAGGCCTAAGTGGGCATTTATGTCGCAATTAAAATGTATGAATTTCACTACTTTAGATGGGCAGATTTCAAACTGTGGGATGTGCAAGGTGGTGTGTTCATATGGCATGAGAAAAGATCAAATATATATATATTAAGTTCAAATTAAGTGAAGTTAAATTAACCTATTCGTTCAATGGTGCATATTGCGTATTTACATATTTCTGACATTACACACAATTTCACAAAACCCAGTTTGAACCAATGTGTAGAATCCTTCACTGAATGAACTCGACAGAGCAGCTACTGAACAGTGTTGGGCTAGTTACTCAAATAATGTAATATATTACTTATTACTAGTTACTCCTTTCAAAAGTAATATTATTACAGTAACTAAATTACTAGTTATTAATTACTGCCGGACACTGCTTCTGAATCAATACATGATTCACTCGACTGAACTGCAAGTTCTAAATCCATTTTGGTTGGTCTCTGACTTCTAGATCGATCTTAGCATGAAAGTGGCAGGTTACAAACAAATTATGCACAAATGAACTCACAACTAACTTCACCTTTTTGAGTCATAATAATAATTTTTGGTTAAAAATCATTCAAAATTCTTACTTTCATAAACTTCATAGGCTACATTTCATAAATAAGTATTCCGTGTCCAAATCCTGCTTTTGCAGCAAATGTATCTGAGTAAATCATGATATTCAGTGCCTTTATATTATCCAATGCAAATTTCTCATATGTTCTATATTGAAAACAGGGGGGAAATTTATCACAGCCAATGATGACATTCTCTCTAATCAGCTACTGAATGGATTTTCTACACTAACTGTACCAACAGGAGATCAAACAAAAGACCCAGTTCAGGTTTGGCAAGTAATTGTTCAGTGCCCATGGTAAATTACTCAAGACTTGTCTATTATGAATATTCTAATATTTCATTTTTATCACCCCTTTAGGTAGACAGTGTGGGAGCAAAAACATCTGATTGGTTCAATGGGACAGTATCAGTAGATCAGACAATTGGTACCAAAACCAGCTTTACAATAACCTATGAAACAACTGTACCTAAAGTTCACATACAGTCACCGAGTGGCTCAGTCTACAATCAGATGCAGATGCGTCATGATGAATCAACAAAAACAGTGACTTTAAAAATTCCAGGAACTGCACAAGTATGAAAACTTACACAAGACTTCATTAAGTTTTCTAAAACGTTTAATGAATTATCCATTTAATGATACTATCATGTGTTTGGTAGCATGGGGACTGGAAGTACAGTATCCATAGTCCAACACTTCAGTCTCTGACTGTAACAGCAACGAGTCGAGCGGCAAGAGCTGATGTTCCTCCTATCATTGTCAAAGCCAACATGAACCAGAAGTTCAGCGATGGCACTAAACCCATGATAGTGTTTGCTGAGGTTAGTCAGAATTACAGGCCTGTAATAAATGCTGAAGTGTGGGCTACACTGGAGTCAGACACTGGGCCTGCACAAACATTACAACTCCTGGACAATGGAGCAGGTAAATTACCCATAATTCTTGCATTCTACTTCAGATTTACTCTGCATAGCCAAAAGTGCTCAAATAAATCTAGCATTATTTTACAGGGGCTGATGCTTTCAAAGATGATGGAGTCTATTCCAGATATTTCACAAAGATGAAAAACGGGAGAAGCAGCTTGAACGTAAGAGTGAAGAATCAACATGGACAAGCCAGATTTACTCTCCAAAAAAGAGGTGGTGCTCCATACGTATCTGGATATGTGGTGAACGGTAACTATGAGACTCTGAAAGCAAACGGCTCAAACATTTCCTTAACCAGTTCCTGAACATGTATTCAGGTGGTTCTTCTAATTTCAGGTGTGGTTGAGCTGAACCCATCAAAACCTCCAGTTTCAGAAGAATCACTTGTAATCGGAAGCTTCACCAGAATAGCCACCGGAGAGAGTTTTGAAGTTGTTCTTAAAAGCACTACTCCACCAAATTTCCCTCCAAACAGAATCACGGATCTGAGTGCTGAGATCCAGGAGGACACAGTGCTTCTCAACTGGACAGCTCCTGGTGAGGACCTCGACCAAGGGACAGGTAAATCAAATAATTAATACCAAATAGAACTTATTTCAAAGCTAGATCACAAAATACTGTAGCTTTCATAGGCCTTACAAGGTATTTCTTTTTGTTTAAGCTAAATCCTACAAGATCATGTGGAGCTTTGACTTTAAAATACTTCGATTCAACTTCACCAATGCTGATGAAGTCAACATATCTGGCATTTCACCTCAGGAGGCTGGATCAGTTGAACAACATTCATTCAATCTCAATATCTCAATCCAAAATGGCACCACACTCTTCTTTGCTGTTCAGTCTGAGGACAAAGAACATGTCAAATCTGAAATCTCCAACATTGCTCAAGCTTCAAAGATCATCCCTCGTCTAAAACCCACAGAAATATTAACGTTAGACCTGAATTTGATGTTTATTGCAATTTCTGTTTGTTTGGCCACTGTGGTGATTATGGGCATTATTGCGATAACAACATGGGCGTTGAAACGACGTAAACCTTCTTAGACCACAACCAACATTAACATCTGATACAAAGAAAATCTTTACATTACAAAGTTATTTTACTGAGTTGTCTTTATTTGTACACCTTATGCTTTGCAAAAATATAAAATGCAAAATACAGTTTGGTAAAACTTGAAATTTGTTTATATTGGAATTATTTGTGTGTGTGTGTTTTTGCCTAGCTGTTATTATGTGCACTGGTAATTAATAAATAAATACAAGCTTGTATAACCTGATTAAAACATTATAAAGTACAAATTACAACCGTATTTACTAAAATATGTCTCCCATGATGAAATAATTGATTGAATGAATGAAGAAACAAATAGTTTTATCCTATTACTCAGTAGAAAACTTGCATTAAAAAAAACAAGACATCATTAATATTTTTAGCATAGTTGTACACTGCAAAAAATGATTTCTTTGAAGATGTAAATAAAGCAAAGATTACTGGAGCACATTTTACAAGAAAATGCATTTTCACATTTAATTCAGTCTTATTCGATGTTTGTAACTGTGACATTTCCTAGCAATTTTTGAGTGAAAATTGTTTTTACATTTTCTATAGTCTATACACATTAATATTTTGTTATAATAAAATATATAATTAAAATAATCCATTTGATTTTTTATATTTTATTTATTCTTTAAACTTGAATGGGATGATTCTGCCCTCTGTCATGAAGGCATACATTTGCCATATTATTAAAACACATTAGTTTTAAGACCCATTCTTATCGTTTTTTGAACTTTTTGTTTTTTGTTTCTCACAAAGAGTTTCACCATCTTCCCTTTGACTAGTCATGTCTGATGTCGTTGAGAGTTGCTCAATACATTTCGTAAGATCCTGTGTTACACTAGTAAAACCACTTCTAAATTTATGCAGATATAAACATATAAATGTTTAAGGATATGGGTTTGTAGAAAATTCCCTGCATGTCTTTATGGATGGGCCGACTCTGGCATGTTGTTAAATCATATGGCCCATTTGGGTTTAGTCATGGCATTGTTTACGAGGACTTTATGGTGTCATTAGAACTAATTATGATCATTCACTTTCTGCCTGAGATTATAATTATATGGCAACTATTCTAAAATGTCTAGTTAGATGATGGGGCAATAATCTTGTACAAAGAAAATCATGGTCTAAATGAGAAAATTAAACTAGTGCGAAATGACTTTATGACTAGATTTTCAGCCATAAAGTTATTAGACACAATAAACCCCACAGTTAGTAGTATAAAACAAGTTGTGCAATGAAAACACGATGAGGACAATGTGCACCATATGCATAATACTGAAAAGGACAGCATAAATAACTAGGCTTTTATGCTAAACACTTCAAATGTTATGAATGCATTAATCTTATTTTTATTATATATTGTTTTAAAATGTAACAGTGGCTTTTAGGGCATTGCTCAAAGCTCAAATAGAAGTTGTGCTGTAATTTCCAAACGTATTGCCAAGATACAGCCTTATTCAATAACAATAAACATGAAAAAATCCCATCAGCCTAAAATAAACCATAAAATGTAAAAGCTGCAGAAAAAAATTCAAACATTGGCTGCACCTGCTGGGTTTGTATGTAATTTGCAATTTATTGAAATATTTGGGTTTTTTAAGCTTTTGAATCTTACAGTGAAGGAGACATTTGTGTTGGTTTATGAACTGCAGTATTACATCCACTTATCAGTGAACTCATGCCTGATAATGTCGACTCATAATTACTTAATAATGTTTAAGAAACTTTGTAACGGAAAAACTGATAAGGACCTATCAATTGCCACACTTTGTAACTTTTTCAAGTTCACTTTTTGGTCACACTTTATATTAAGTGGCCTTAACTACTATGCACTTACATCAAAAAATAAGTACAATGTACTTATTGTGGTCATATTGTTTTGCAACACTTTTGCTGCCACTGAGGTGGGATATGGGTAAGGTCAGGGACAGGTTTGGTGGTCTGGGTAGGTTTAAGGGTGGGCTAAGGTGTAAGGGATGGGTCAACAGTGTAATTATAAATGTAATTACAGAAATTAATTACAGATGTAACTACATATAGGCATTTTTAAAAATATAAGTACAATGTAAGAACATGTATGTACACTAAGTGCATTGTATCAAATTATTAAATGTAAGTACATGGTAGTTAAGGCCACCTAATATAAAGTGGGACCCACTTTTGTTTGTGTGTGCTGATCACCAAAGAAAGACAGAATTAAGCTGGGACGCCAGAAATAAAGCAAACAAGCACAACATTCAGAATAAATCTATGAGCCTATGAATTTAAGCTTTAGGCCCGGTTTCACAGACAGGTCTTAGACTAAGCCAGGATTAGGCCATAGTTCAATTAGGACATTTAAGTCATTTTTATTAACATGCCTTAGAAAAAACATTACTGGTGTGCATCTTGAGACAAAACAAAGGCCCTGATATGTTTTAATATCGGTCAGTGCAAGTTTATTTCAGTTGAAACAGCTCAGAATTACATTTTAGTCTGGGACTAAGTTTTAAGCCTTGTCTGTGAAACTGGGGGATAAAGTCTTATTTTACAGACAAGAAAATCAAAGATAATGCAGCACATTGTTAATTGTATTTAATCAGTATGACACAAACTGAAACAAGCAACTGTTTCCTCAATTTATAAAACCTGTTTAACGAGATCAATTCGATCAAACGGGTCAATTTTAGCAGCTATGAATAAGTTTCCCCAACAACACTTTTAAAAAGTAACAAATTAAAGACAGCTGTATAATTAAGTGGAAGAGACAGTATAACACAATATTATATAAATTAGTGTTGTATTGTCAATTGTTCTAGAATTCTTCTGATTTGCACTTACTGCAAGGCAAAAAGACTTAAGTCGGCAGGTCTTTTTTTCGTTCTTCATTTTTCACTCAACTTCATGCTTAGCCCTCAGAGAACTGCCTGAAGAGGAACTCTGATCTTTTTTCACTGAAATTCGGCACAAAATTTATCTGCAGGATTTCAGAGAAGCCCTCAGACAAACTAGGTGCCACAAACTTTTTCCTATAGAGAACAAGACAGTCAGAAACCAATGAGCTTGTGTGAGTTAGCTAAAAAAGATGGTGATTTCCCTGCTAAATTATCTGGTTCAATAGAAAAAGCTTAGCTTGCTGCTGTTGACTCACTTGTAGCTGTGAATCACCATGTCATTGACAGGAACATGCTTGATGGCAGAAGGAACCATCTCACGAAACTAAAACCAGATTTTTTCGGTGTTAAAATGATATATATATATATATATATATATATATATATATATATATATATATATATATATTAGTAGCATTAACATTATATAGAATTTCATATTTAATGTACATATTTCATACTGAAAATTAACTGCAGTGAAGACCCAAATACCCTGTTGTTATGCTTTGCTTGTTCCAGACTCGCTGTGAAGTTGAAACACCTGCAGGGAACTCCAGCACTTTGACTGGCATCTATATATCTGTGGAGAAAATCATTGCTGGTACTGTTTTAATCAAAAAGACAAAGATACTTTTTTTGGAATCAGAGGCAAGCACCTTTTTCTAGACTCGGGGTCAGGGTTAGTGTTGTCCACTGCAACACTTCGCCCTTCCTTTAGAGCACGTTCACAGGCTGAAACACACTGCTGCCAGGAGCCAAGTATGTCCTAGAGTTCATAGGCACAGACAGTTCAAACAAATCATTATACACATTAATATCTGATCTTGGAGATCTAGGGTTCTCAGTTGTGGTAGATATCTCAACTCACCCTGTTCACATACACGTAGCCCTTTGGAATTATGTGTGTCTGGAAGAACGTTGATTTGCCCGCTGCAAAATTCAAAAGAGGGTTAGGTCATAAAAAAAAAAAACTTGTCACCTGGAAGGAGTAAGAAAATAAAACAAACACTGAAAAAATGCTTACATCCAGGAAATCCCACTGCTACAATGACTTCCTGCTTGGTGGATGTGAGGGAGGCATCTGGAGGATCGTAAAGACGTCTTTTAGAATCTAATTTCCTCTGGACAAGGAGATAAAAACACAACAAATTATTACAGATGCTTGGTGCACTATTGTTCAAAAGTCTGAGGTTACTAAGCTTTTTTTTTTTTTGAAAGAAGTCGCACCAAGTCTGCATTTATTCAATCAAAAATGCAGTAAAAACAGTAATATTGTTCAATACGGTTACATTTTCAAATAGCAGTTTTCTAATTTATCATATTTTAAAAGTAGTTTACTCCTGTGATGCAAAACTGAATTTGCAGCATCATTACTCCAGTGTCTTCAGTGTCACATCATCCGTCAGAAATCATTCTAATATGCTGATTTATTGCACAAGAAACATTTCTTATAAATAAATCTATACCGAAAACAGCTGTGCTGCTTCATATTTTTGCAGAGACCATGATGTCTTTAGGATTTCTTGTTGAATAGAAAGTTGAAAAGTATACAAAGTAAAAAAAAATGTGTAACATTATATATGTCTTTACTGCCTTTACTGCATCTTTGCTGAATAAAAGTATTAATTTCTTAAAAAAAGCTCAAACTTTGACCTCAAACTATAAATGGAAGTGAAAAGGTATAAAACATGTAAGTGAAAAAAACAAAACAAAAAGACCGAATGTTTACAGGATCAAATTCTGGCAAGCTGAACTGAGCGGATTTCCAGCCCAAGAAGTATTCCTCTGGTGTCTGAAACTGAAGACCAATGTTGAGGGCAAACTGTAGAGAGAAGAAACATATAGAGAAAAACAGCAGATGAAATATATATATGTATTTTTTCAAAAGCCTGTAAAACATCCCTTTTTTGTTATCCTAAAATGGAGCAAGAAAGCACTACTGTGCCCTCTTGTGGCGAAAACAGAGTAAAGATATTGCACATGTTTCACTTAAATACAAAAGAATATAAAATCACTAACTCTTACCGACAGTAAGTCATTCTGTATAATGTGTAATGAAGACTGCAGTTAATTTCATTACCAGTCTGTCACTGCAGGAGAAGTCTTTCTTCTTTTTTCCTGGTGCCCAGTTAGCAGGACGTCCTGCTGCATCTGTATACAAAAGAAAACCCGACTGAGCATAGAAATCTGGCATATTATGGGGTCATTTTGCACCATGTGCTGTAAATTAAAAATAATACAATTATTTTAAAACAAGGTTTTTGACTAAATATTATTTTAATATGCATATAAAAAAGTGTATTTAGATAAACTGTTATTGTCAACAGAACATGAAATGTACTGTTATATTAATATAATTTATATATAATAATCAAACTCCTATATATTTTGTTTGAAGATTCAGTGCTAGTCAATAGATTATGAATCTTTGAAGAAAAAAATATAATACTTACAAAATAATACTTTTTAGTTAAATCTCAAATGTCTCAAGAATGCTAATCACAACCACTTGAAAGAATTTGACTGAGCTCACCTCCAACATAGAAGCTCTGTGACACATCTACAGTCACTCCTCCATTCGCCTGCAAAAACACAACAATGCCTTTATATACACAGGATACTCTAACCAAACCTGCTGCTTGCTCTATGTAATGTAAAACAAATCATACAACTCAATTATGCAATTATGCTTAATTGCACCAATAACCACAACCACAAGAGTGATTCACCTTCTCACATAGATGTTCCCACATCCCCATAACAGGCTTCCTGTATATACCAGGGGCTGTGGAAGCAAATACCTGAAAAAAGACAATATATTCACATTCGTAAGTATTTAAGTTTGAGGAATTTTATCTACACAAAATTACAAAATTAAAAATGCCGTTTAAAAGTTTGGGGTCAGTAAAATTTATTTTTGGAAAGAAATAATACTTTTGTTCAGCAAGAACACATTAAATTAATCAAAAGACACAGTAAAGACATTTTTATTGTTACAAAATAAAATTGTCAAATAAATGCTGTTCGTTCGAATTTTCTATTCACAGAAAAAAAAAAAAAAAAGTTTACACATGGTTTCCACAAAAATTACTGTTTTCAACATATATAATAATATGTTTTTTGAGCAGCATATTGAATGATTTCTGAATGATCATGTGACACTGAAGACTGGAGTAATGGTGCTGAAAATTCAGCTTTGCATCACAGGAATAAGTTTAAAATATATTCAAATAGAAAAGTTATTTTACATTATAATAAATGCAACCTTGGTGAGCATTAAAAATCTTACAGACCCCAGATTTATAAACAGTACTGTATGTAAAATAGTAAATGTGTCATTCACCTGGATGGGCAACTGCAGTGTCTGCAGAATATCCTCAACTTTTGACTTGAACACCTCCGGTCTGAGTTTGCCTCTAGAAATACCCATCTGATTGGTGAAAAACACCACCTAAAAAGAAACAAATATGATGAAGATGCTTGTGCTACAAAAGCAAAAACAACTAAACATTTATTGATGCTCCAACTTAAGTTCAACATTGAAGAAGCACCTTGTATTCTTTCTTCAAAAGACTGGCCAGTCTTGGCTGAATCTCTGGGAAGAGAATCCTATACAAAAAAAAATAAAAAAAAAAATAAAATAAAAAAAAAAAATCACACGAGACACAACAAACAGCTGCAGTGTATAGTAAGTTCTTCAACAAGACTCACCTCCAGTCATCTGGACTTGTTGGAAATACTTTCCCAGACTTTGTTGTGATAATGCAGCCATCAATGTCAAACCCTGCGATCTGAATCAGACATTAAAGGATAAAACATCATAGACGTGTAATGTTGTACTGATTAAACACAAAAAATATGCAATTCCTGTAAGAAAGTTCATGTCTTACTTTGGAGCTGTCTGGAACCCCTGCCGCAGTGAACAGCAGAAGGCTGCCGATTTGTTGCCAGTGACTTTGAGAGCAAGTGGAAGATGGAGCATTGGCTTTGACTGATGGTGAGTTTAGCTTGTTATCACTCTCTTTCTGTGCAAGTGTTTGTAACTGCTTAAGCTTTTCTTCAGCTGAGATCTCCTCATCTTCTTCATCACAATCACCACCACGCTCTCGCTTCGTGGGAGGAACATCATCCTCTGGGCTGTGAGGTCGTTTTGTCGCCTAAAAATCAAGCACAGTTATTTTAGTAATATATATATATTTTTTTTTTTTTTTTTTTTTTTTTGTCATGGAGGCAATCAGTCTGTGGCACTGCTGAGGTGGTATGGAAGCCCAGGTTGCTTTGATAGCGGGCTTCAGGTCATCTGCATTGTTGGGTCTGGTGTCTCTCATCTTCCTTTTAACAATACCCCATAGATTCAGGTCAGGCGAGTTTGCTGGCCAATCAAGCACAGTAACTCCATGGTCATTGAACCAGCTTTTGGTAGCTTTGGCAGTGTGGGCAGGTGCCAAGTCCTGCTGGAAAATGAAATCAGCATCTCCATAAAGCTTGTCAGCAGAAGGAAGCATGAAGTGCTCTAAAATTTCCTGGTAGATGGCTGTGTTGACTGTGGACTTCAGAAAACACAGTGGACCAACACCAGCAGATGACATGGCAGCCCAAATCATCACTGACTGTGGAAACTTCACACTGGACTTCAAGCAACATGGATTCTGTGCCTCTCCACTCTTCCTCCAGACTCTGGGACCTTGATTTACAAATGAAATGAAAAATATACTTTCATCTGAAAAGAGGACTTTGGACCACTGAGCAACAGTCCAGTTCTTTTTCTCCACAGCTCAGGTAAGATGCTTCTGACGTTGTCTTTGGTTCAGAAGTGGCTTGGTAGCCCTTTTCCTGAAGACGTCTGAGCGTGGTGACTCTTGATGCACTGACTCCAGCTTCAGTCCACTGCTTGTGAATCTCTCCCAAGTGTTTGAATCAGCTTTTCTTGACAGTATTCTCAAGCTTGCGGTCATCCCTGTTGTTTGTGCACCTTTTCCTACCCAAATTCTTCCTTCCAGTCAACTTTGCATTTAATATGCTTTGATACAGCACTCTGTAAACAGCCACAGCTTTCAGTAATGACCCTCTGTGACTTACCCTCTTTGTGGAGGGCGTCAATATTCGTCTTCTGGATCATTGCTAAGTCAGCAGTCTTCTCCATTATTGTGGTTTCAAAGAACAAGAGATACTCTGAATTTATACTGTAGGGATGGTCATTAATTGATACTCAAATGTAAATATTCTAATATTTTTTGGCTTTCATGAGCTGTAAGCTCTAATCATCAAAATTAAACCAAAAAAAACTTTTTAAATGTTGTACTTTACATGTAATGAATCAAAAATATATGAAAGTTTCACTTTTTGAAATAACTTACAAGAAAAAATCTACTTTTTCACGATAAAAATATATAACTGCAGTAATACACCCATAAAATGACACCTATAAAGACTCAGAATGAGAAAATGCATTACTGTCATTCCTTTGTGGGACAGAAATGCCATGTGACAACATTTAGATTTTCTTTTGTAAAACTTTATGATGTAAAGTTTATCTATTATCATCAAACTCCACTTAACTTATAAATAATGGAGCCAAAAATGTTGATGTCAAAGAAACGTGTTTACAAGTTCAATTTGGAAGAGTGAACCGATTGATTCTGATTAACAGAAAGCTCAGAAGAACAGCATTTATTTAAAATAGAAATCTTTTGAAATTTTTGGTAATCTCTTTACTGTTGCTTTTAATAAATTGAATGTGTTCTTGCAGAATAAATGTATTATTAACCCCAAACTTCTGAACACTAGTGTAAAATTGTTTAAAATATTTTCCCAAACAGTTCCACTAGTCTAGATCTTAATACCTTTGTAGGGGATTTAGAAAAATAATCCTGGATGCTCCTTTTGGGGCCCGACCCATCATTTGAGCTTTTCGGCCTGTCTCTGCTTTCACTTGCTGCTTTTCCTTTCTTCTGAGGAGAGGAAGACTTTTCATTTGAATTTCCAACAAATTCCACAGTAAATGGGTGGGACTGGTTGACCAGGTACAGTGTGCAACCAGCTGTCAAACATCCAGACTCGCCACGTCCCAAACACTGACCGTCCAGGGAAGAAGGGTTGGGCCCGAGCTGTGGAAACATAGGATGGTTTGTACTCACTTATGCTTCTGTTTATTCAAGTATTAGAAAATTATTTCAAAACATTGGTGTTAGTAAAACTGACTCTCTCAGTAAACTGTAACATACATCGTTGTTGTGTTGTGTTTTACCTGTGTAACCAGAACTTCCTGTTTGGCATAGTTGGCCACGAGTTTGACTGTCAAGAAGAGACGCACTTTCGTTATTCTTTATGAACAGAAAAAACGCGACACGTACAACTTTTGCATTACTGGGATGGGTGTGATGTGATCTAAAAACCCACCCTGATGCCTTGAGCACTTCTTGTCTGTAATTCTGGTTTCTGGGCCTCGTCCTAACATTAAAGCTCGACCATCTGCCAGCTCTACCCGAGCTCCACTCACACTTACTAGTGTGCACTGCATCTCCATTCACAGACGACAACAGCTGGAGTTACAGTAAGAAATATAATACAATTCAGATTCAAATAGCCTGACTAAATGCTAAGTTACCATTCTTCCGTACATTTGCTATATATATATATAATGAGCTAATTACGAGTATTTAAGCAAATAACTGACCTGCAACTCATTAGCTCTGTAAGTTTCAACACGTTTTTTATTGTTTATTTTATAAAGACAATGAACTCAGTCGGACGCTGAAACCGGAGGATCTCATAATACAGGCTCAAACTATCTCTACAACCTGCGTATATCGACAGACTCCGTCAACATTATATGTCAATCAAAGTACCATGATTTTACTAATACACAATCTAAACAGCGCTTACCACTTGTCTAAAACGTTACATTAACTTCTTGAGTTTCAATTATTGTAAACGCTTTTCTGGTCCGACACGTAAATATCTCCGATGCGGGACAACGACATCCATTGTTTGGTTCCCACATTGGAAGTCACCCTCGGCCTCGTCGTCATTTGTTACTAGGTAACTGTATTTTCTTCCATGCCACAGTTACTGCACTTATTAATTTATTACAAGGCACAATCAGCGGAAAACTACATGCAGACAGACAGATAGAAACTTTAAGCTTAGCATTTTCCCTAAACAGTTTCTATGTTGAAAAAAAGGCTTTTAAAACTTTGTGTAGGCCTAATCCCTGAAAATCAGTACAAAGTGTACAGACAAAAGAATTGTATGTCTATTCGGTTTTTGTTTATGTCTGTTAGTTGACAAATCTTCAGTTTGCATAAGTATTATCATGCAATAGGATATCCTGCTTGGTAAACATAGTTTATTTACTCTGTATAATGCAGTACCAACAGTTTAGTTTAAATTGGTATTTGTTTTTGTCTCAAAGTTATGGAGCCCCACACATGACATCCAGAACAAAAAAAATAGATATGGGCTTTATATATATAAAAATAAATAAATCATTTTCTACCGTTTTTAAAGACTGAATATAGTAATACACATATTTAACTATTCAAAATCTGTATTGGTCCATCTCATGTAATTTTATTAATTTTTTTACACAATTATTAAGTGGAAGATGGATGCATTTTCTCAGTCCTGTTACCAAAACTTTTAAAAAGCATGTTTAAAAATGTCAACAAATTCCTTCGTTTCCCCCTCAGGGAGGTGTTTATGTTAAATAAATTGTTGGTTTCATGGTCAAATAAGATTATTTGTATAAAAAAAATCACTATTTATCTACACAAGGTGTATTTTTCTAAAGTACACAAACCCATTTTTTTCTCTAACCTCAAGCTATTTTGTACCTATAATGTCCTGGGGACAGAAATGGCATCCATTCGTTGGAATGGCCCATATCTTGGTCATGAATCAAGATTACATTCCCACAACTTCATGACCACGATTCATTCATTCATTCCATTGTTTTAGTTAAATCATGGCCATATTGTACTAATTCATTGGACAGATTCATTGTTTAAAGCTAAAAGAATCTTTGTCTATCACACAATATGCTGTTTTCTGTGAAACAATGCTACACAAGCAATGATTACTGCTGAATGGTTCCCACTATTGAGAGCTGGCATTGACTCCTCTAGACTTTAAATCAGGGCAAAGGTTATGCATTGTATTCCAGGCTTTAAATAAAATGAGAACACAATTAGTCATGGCAACAAATTCTTCATTTGCAGCCACAGAATTTTCTTCCCTCCATACCATCAGTGGTTGATGGTGGTTTCTGGATGAACAAACAAAATGAAAAAGGTGTATTTATAGGCGTGCTCGTTGGGTGTGCTCCTAATAGCTGAGCTATAGGCATAGCCACAAACACATTCTCACAGTCGTTACACATAACTAAGCGAGGAAGTCATCTGAGCGGTTTTGTATCTCGAGATGAAGGCAAGTATGTAACGAATGTCCTATTTAGAATAAAGTTGAAATTATGAGGCACCAAGTTTCAATTGTGAGATATGAATTTGCAATTTTTACATATGTAGTCATAAATGGGAAAGAATAAGGTTGAAATTGTGATTTGAATCATTTCAGATTTTTGTATAATATGTCAAGAAATGTCATTCACGTTCAGCTAATGTTCATTTATAAACATGTAATTTTGCAACTGTGAAGAGTGACATTTGCAAAATTACATGTTTATAAATTTATGCAACTTTTTTATCTCTTTTTCTGTCTTTGTATAGGACTGAAAACCAGTCAGTATCAATTTACTTCACAAGCTCTGGTTGAACAAACCCAGTGCTTTTACCCTGTAAAACTGACTGAGAGTGATTGTTTTGAATTGACTTGCTAAACAGAGCTAATCCACCATGGCACGTGAACAGGACTACTCCACTATCATGTATGGGCTGCAGGAGCTTGATTGTGAAGGGAGAACAGTGCCCAGTGATCTTGTACTAATAGGTGAAAATGCCTTTCCACTTGTCATGAATCCAAGAGGTCAGGTGCTGATGGCTGCATCTCATTATGGTCAGGGACGTGTGGTGGTGTTGGGACATGAGCAATACCTAACACGCTTCCCTGGTCTGATAGAGAATGTCCTTATGTGGCTCATGCCATGTACTGCTGATGCTGATGCTGGCATTATAGGGATTCAGAAGAGTTTACGTTCAGTAGCTGAAAACTTGAATTACTGCCCTATCAAGACAGAACTAGGAGACTTTCGGAATGGATTAGCTATATATATCACAGATGCTTACAGTGTTGAGAACTGTGCAAAGGATCTGATCGCTTTCATCAAAGCTGGGGGTGGCTTAATCATTGCTGGCCAGGCCTGGAGTTGGGCTGCAGCCCACCCTCAAGAAAACACTATAAAGAACTTCCCAGGAAACAAGGTGTGCAGTGTTGCAGGAATTTACTTCTCGGAACACCAAGGAGAAGTTGGCATCTTTCCTGTTCCAAGAAACATCCCTTCTAGTTGGCTTGCTGTATCGTAAGTTCAGCAGACATTCTTACTTTTTACCTATTCTTTCAGAAACATACATTTCACCAATTGTTTTCAATTGTTACTTTTCAGTATAGGCAAGGACTTTAAAGATGACCTACAGTTCCTGCTAGAAGGTGTGTCTGAGTTTGACGTCCAAGGTGGGGCAATAGCATCTGAGGTGATGGTGCACGGACCATTAGCATTTCCCATTGCAGTCACTCCAGCTGAAAAAGCATTCATTGCTGGTGCCTATTATGGGCAAGGTCGAGTAATCCTGGTATCACATGAAGGCTACATGGGCCGGGACTCTCTGTCCACTTTCCTGATCAACGCTATCAAGTGGCTTGACGAGGGCCGCAAGGGTGTTATTGGGATCCTACCCAGCCTAAAGGCAGCCCACACAGTACTGAGCAAATCTGGTTTAGATTGCCAGTTGACTGGTTTCAGAGAAGATCTAAGCGTCTACGTTTGCACTTCATACAGTGATGCCCAGTGTGCAGAGATCCAAGAATTTGTTGCTGAAGGCGGAGGCCTTATGATTGGGGGTCATGCCTGGTATTGGGCCCAGACCCACTGTGGCTGCAATGTGATGACTGATTATCCAGGAAATCGCATTCTTAATAAGATGGGATTGTGTCTCTTGGGCAGCACCTTGGGTGGAGGGTTATACAAAGCCCCAGAAGTTGAGCATTGTTGTAAAGAGGGGTACCACTTTCGTAGTATGCTACATCGCTTTGCTGAACATGTAAGCCTGGGGAAAGAATTGAATAATCAAGAACAGAGCTGCTTGAAACAGCTGGGCAACGACTGTGCCAGTTACCTTCGCATGCGATCCCATGACAGTGCCGCCTATACCTCAATGGTAGGGCTTCTTAGTGACATAGTGAAGAAAGTGGGTGTTCCACAAGTGTGTAGTAACTGCCCTGTTCAAAGTGCCAAAGACCACCTGATGCTCCACGTTGGGTCTGAGGTATACAAGGTGTCACCTGATCCTGATGCCCTTCTTCCATACATCATTAAGGACAGACCTAACTTGCCAACTGTATCTAATGCAAGAGTTCGGATCAGTGCCAACACTGGAGGTACAAATGTTTTCCCACCAAATATTATTTCTTGTTTCAAAATACTTGAACACTATAAAATAAGAATGCAATTACTTGTTTCAGCTTGTGAAGAATGGATAAGCACAGGGTTATATCTTTCTCCTGGTATGAAGACGTACATAGCAGTACCTCCAGAGATTGTTGGGAAAAATTGGCAGGTGATGAATCAAGTCTATACATGTATCCAATCAAGGAATAGTTACTGCATATAGTATACTTGTCATGATATATACAACTCTATTGCTCATAGGCATCGGGAGCATGTTATTAACATGAGGGAATAACACTTTATGCAGGTGCAGCTTGGTTGCCAAACAGATCATATTGGTGGAGCAAACGTTCTGAAACGGGCTCCTGTGGTCCATGAGCGATACCCTTTGGACACAGAGATGGTCCAAGTCTGCAATCTATGGGGAGGGCTCATCTACTTAATAGCACCTCCTCAAAGCAAAGTGGATGGGGTGGAAATTGTTATGCAGGTCTCAGTACAGGCTCCATACTTCAAGTCTGGTAAGAATTCTGAGTGAGCATCACAGTGAGGTTTCTATTCAGAACATTTAAAGTTTTATTGTAAAACTTTTCAACACTAACTTGTTTCGTCCCTTAGGAGAGACCAGTGTAGATGACTGGGTAAACAGGATCCGTCAGGCACCCGCCCCCTGGGCAGAGCTTGAGTTTGAAAACATCATCATGACACTAGAATCAGAATATATAAGGAATCTGGACCGCCCTGACGAGGTGGCTAAACTTTGGGACACCATAATGAGAAGCATAGCTGACCTGGCAGCAAGGCCTGCCAAGTTCCCCCGCAAGGAGCGGTTTGTTGCAGATGTTCAGATCTCTCACGGTTGGTGATACTGTAAAATACTCTCAGTATCTTTCTTAGAATAAAGAAGCATCACTATTACAACAGAACCATGCTTTTAATATTAACTGCACTCACATTGTCCTGGTGATAACACTGTTCCCCCTTTTAACTTTGCAGGTTTCATGCATGCTGGATATCCCATCATGATGCACTCCACCTCTGCCTCATCTCTAGTAAATGTACAGGAAGCCTTTAAAAGTGGTATTTGGGGATCCATTCACGAGCTGGGTCATAACCAGCAGCGTGGAGTTTGGGAGTTTCCTCCACACACCACTGAGTGCACTTGCAACCTGTGGTCAGTGTACGTACATGAGGAAGTGCTGGGTTTGAATAGGTCAAATGCTCATCCAGCCATGTCTCTAGAAAACCGTCAGACTCGTACCAAGATGTATTGCAGTGGCGGTAAGGATTTAAAAAGCTGGAGTATGTGGACAGCACTCGAGACATACATGCAGGTGCGAACTTCATATAATTTAATAAATTATTAATCAATTAAAAACATGTTTTTCAAATAAAGTATTGTTTGATAATGTACATATTTGGTTATATCATTATTGATAGTATTGTGATTTTTTTTTTAAGAGAGTTTGAGGCAATAATGCATTATACGTAAACCTTGGAAGTAATAATTAATTTTTTTTCTCCAAAGTAAATAAGAAATATAAATTTGTAATAAAAAAAGCTTATATAAGTTTATATAATTATTATAACAAATATAATTACATAAATATAAAAGTATATATTTATTACACCTATTTTTTTCTCTCATCTTCCCATCATCACATCTCTTTTTTTTTTCCAGCTTCAGGAAAAATTTGGCTGGGACGCTTTCAAGAAAGTTTTTACTGCCTACAATGATATGAATGGAGTGCCAAAGGACAATGCAGGCAAGATGAATCTATATGCTGAGACCTTCTCCAAGGTGGTCAACCTGAATCTTTGCCCTTTCTTCAAAGCGTGGGGTTGGCCCATCCAGCCCAGCACACAAGAGAAAATCTCTCATCTCCCTGAATGGAGTGACCATCCTATGGTCCAGTATGCATAAGAACAGATTGCTTTTAAAATATACAGTGCCAGGGTAAGATTAAGTAAAAAAAAATGATATATGCTTACCTGGATTGTCATGGAAATTAACATTTCTCATTTTATTTTACTAACAAGTACATAGATGGGCAATTTATTCATGTCAGTGTAAAGCATAGAAAGTGGCTTTCATTTTAAATATTCAGAGCACTTGCTATTAATTAAGGTGGCTATAGGCTAGTGGGCTTAGGTTAAATAAAATAAGAACATGCATGTAAAAAGCATGCGTTTTACATGCAAGAAATATACTTTTCATAAATATTAAAAACTGAATAAATTATGTACTGCAATTAACAGTATGGCATGGTATTTTGTATTGGTGCATTTCCCTTTCTTATCCAAGAGAATAAATCATATATATCATTTTAAAAGACTGAATGGTGCATAATGCTAATGTGATTTGAAAATACAGAATTAAGCCCTGTTGCTAATGCTCAAGAGATTTAATAAATTCATGTGAATGTGTTAGCCTAAGATTTGCATTGGCTGCTGAACAGCTCATTCACCGGTGCATCAGAGAACTGCTGAAGGAAGTTGACCATCTCATCTAAGGTGCGTTCTGTGAGATAGCGTTGGATAGATCAGCTTGGTGAGAAGGTGACAACAGTTGGTGCGATTATTCGCAAATGGAAGAAGCACAAAATAACTGTCAATGTCCCTCGGACTGGGGCTCCATGCAAGATCTCACCTCGTGGAGTTTCAGTGATCATGAGAACGGTGAGGAATCAGCCCAGAACTACACGGGAGGATCTTGTCAATTATCTCAAGGCAGCTGGGACCATAGTCACCAAGAAAACTATTGGTAAATCACTACACCGTGAAGGACTGAAATCCTGCAGCGCCCGCAAGGTCCCCCTGCTCAAGAAAACACATGTACAGGCTCGTCTGAAGTTTGCCAATGATTCAGAGGAGAACTGGGTCAAAGTGAGATGAGACCAAAATCCAGGTCTTTGGCATCAGCTCAACTCGCTGTCTTTGGTGGAGGAGGAATTCTGCCTATGACCCCAAGAACACCATCCCCACTGTCAAACATGGAGGTGGAAACATTATGCTGTGGGGGTGTTTTTCTGCTAAGGGACAGGACAACTGCACCACATCAAAGGGACGATGGAGGGGGCATTTCCTTGGCATTAAAGCTAGCCAGGGCATTGAAAATGGGTCGTGAATGGGTATTCCAGCATGACAATGACCCAAAACACATGATCAAGACAACAAAGGAGTGGCTCAAGAAGAAGCACATTAAGTTCCTGGAGTGGCCTAGCCAGTCTCCAGACCTTAATCCCATAGAAAATCTGTGGAGGGAGCTGAAGGTTTGAGTTGCCAAACGTCAGCCTCGAAACCTTAATGACTTGGAGAGAATCTGCAAAGAGGAGTGGGACAAAATCCCTCCTGAGATGTGTGCAAACCTGGTGGCCAACTACAAGAAACATCTGATCTCTGTGATTGCCAACAAGGGTTTTGCTGCAAAGTACTAAGTCATGTTTTGCGAAGGGGTCAAATACTTATTTCACTCATTAAAATGCAAATCAATTTATAACTTTTTTTAAATGCGTTTTCCTGATTTTTTGTTGTTGTTATTCTGTCTCTCACTGTTAAAATAAACCTACCATTAAAATGATAGACTGATCATTTCTTTGTCAGTGGGCAAACATACAAAATCAGCAGGGGATCAAATACATTTTTCTCTACTGTAGATACTTAGATACAGTATAAATTATATATATATATATATAAATATAAACCCTTAAGCTAAATCCAGCATTCATCTCAGGTTTATGCTACTTAGTGCTTGTCAAAATAGTGATTTTCTTTGGCTTTTTGTTCAGTAAAGCATTAGGTTTTGTTGGGTTTATTAAGAAGTCTGTTAAGATCAGCTGCCATACTGGCATACTATTGTCCAAAACATATTTGCATATTTTCTGATAAACAAATTGTCTGAGTCATCTTTCTAGAGTTAACTAACACTAGATGGCAGAATAGTGACAGAATTCATGTGCCATTAGAACTCGGCAGGTCTCTAGACCTCAGATTCTTACAGAATATATAACAAGCTAGAAAAATAAGAACAGCTGTAGAATTGTATATTTTTTATTAAGATTTGTATTCATATTTTCCTCATCCTATATATATTTGTACTTCAATTATCTTAACCTATTGATTCTATGATATAACGCTACTAAAGTAAATCTAAAAATAATTAGGCTACCATGAAAAAAAAAAAAATTGATCATACATCTGACAGTCATGCTGAAACATTAATGGTTCAACATTCAGTAAAGCCATCTGAAGAAATGTGTGAGTTACAAATAAAGTATATTATTGCCAATTATTTAAATAGATGTTTTAAACAGTTAAATCGTACATATTACCATCACACAAGTTGGTTTAAGTCCAGATACCTTTATGAAATGGTTTCAAAAGAAACTCTTTGATACAATGTACCTTTAAAAAGCTACAAATCTGTGATTTTCAGACCCATGGCAGTGCAAAGGTGTGAAACGGGCCAAATTCAAACATTCTCCATTCACTCTCCTCCTCTGTGTCCTTTAAGTCTATGCATTTCAGATTTATTCATGCATTTCCAATATATTTATGCATGAGTTCTCTCCACTCACCCCTCCCTGCATGCACACCCCATCCCATTACTGTAATCCATCACCCCAGCATCATCCGCCATGCAAGCAGCCCCTGAGTTGCCATGGCAACCACCTCAGGCCCCAGCTTTTTGCAGCCGTGCTCTTATTGGAAGGAAAGCTCAGGCAGTCTGAGGCTGTCTGGTGGATGTGGTAATTGGCTTGGAGTCTCCAATCACCCCCCCCCCCCCCCACCCACCTCCAAAACACACACACACACACACATGCACATACACACACAAACTCAAACACATATGCACAAATAATGCAGCAGAACACAAACACATTTTTTATTTAGAACTGAATGTTATGGACAGAATTCTGATTTTAGTGCAAACGGGTTTAAATTTTGTGGTTTGGTAAAAGTCAAGCTAGCATGGAAATGACAGGCATATTGGAATTCCAATTGTGTTTGAAAAAGGAAAGTGAGCATTCGTTTTTGCTTTACTTATTTTTTTCCCCCTTTTTTAACTCTGGATCGAGATTAAATAATTAAAACAAAATTAAAATAGTGTGGCACAAATAGACAATTACTGGTTAGTTAATTGTGTTTCTCCACAACAGGCAGGCAGAAGGTGCAAATATCTGTTTTACAATTCACTCTTCCAATTAAAAGCACAGCTTTACAGTGCAGCTAGATTGCATGTCATTTATCAAGATGTAATGTTCTAGCTGTAGGAGAGAGAGAGAGAAAAGGAGCCTTATTTTATCCCATAAACAGTTTTAAAATGGTTGCAGCCAGTCAGTTTTCTTGCACCAGCGGAGGAAGCATATGTTGACCAGTTTGTTTGTCAGTATTAGAAGTGCTACACTTTTTCAACCTAAGGTCTGAAATTTAGTCAAGGCTATTTTGCACCAAAACATATGTTTCATTTTCACCGCTTTTATGTCCCTTTTAGAATTTAACAGGGCCGTTTTTTGCTGCTGTGCCTTTAAGACATCTAGTTGCACACTCTCTTCACATGTGAAATGAGTAACAGCTCTTTTCTGCACTTTTTTAAGGGCTGTGGGGTTTCTTTTAGGCCTGAGACAAGCTTGCAGCAATAATATCGTTGAATTATTCATAAAATTGGGGCTGCAACCAACGAGTATTTTTATAATCGATTAATCTGTCAAATATTTATTCAATTAATCTTACAAAAGAAATCTAATAAATATTATTTGAAACAATAATGATTGCAATTTGATGGTTATGAAAACAAATAATCAATGTATGTATGCAAAAAAAAAAAAGTTGATTGCGTACCATGTAGAGGGGGGGGGGGGGTGATTTCAAGGGCCCGGCGAGGGAGAGGGGTTTTTTTACCAAAGGGGACCAAGGCATTGGGGGGACCGAGTCAATGATGTTCAGGGGGCCCGGAAACCATAGTGGCGCCCCTGCTGGCAGAAGGAACACATCTGTAATTGTAATACATTTATACTTCATTATATAACCCTTTACTGTTACTGCTCTCATAAAATACAGTTACTTATGTTACGTGTACAATTACACATCATTAATATTTAACAAGAAATATTTAGCAAATTTATATTTTAGTCAGAATATTTGCGCACCTTGTGTTTGATGTGTGCAATAAAGTCATGTGAAGTCTAACAGTGATTCCTTGCCGCCTTTATACAAAATGGAAATAACTGTGTGATTTTCTAACGTACAGATAAGGATACAACAGTAAAGTGTAAGTTATGTGCTGAGAAAAACATAGTAAACAGCAATATTTTTCTTTTATCTAGTATAAAGTGAAGAGTTCAGATGCAAAAGCCTCTAAGTGCCATCAGAAATTTTCTTCTAAAATGAGCATTTTTATTAGGCTCCTATATTTATGTTTAGTTATTTCACTTTAATTGCATAGAAAAGGACCTATATATTGACATTCAATTAAAATTACTGAACCTAAACATAGGAGCCTGATAAAAATGCTCATTTTAGATGAAAATATTAGATGGCACATACAGTAGAGGCTTTTGCATCTGAACTCTTCAAGTATCCTCATGTTTAGTTTCATGTACTTTTCCTTGAGAAGTTCTCTTTACTCATTTTACAGATATGCTTTATTTTTCCATAGAAGCGTTATTTACTACGGTAAATGGGAAGTACAGGCTCGATTAATCGATAATCACATTCGTTGTTAATTAATTTCATTATAAATTAATTGTGAAATAATGAAATAATCTCTGCAACATGCCTACAAGTTTTGTAAACAGAGGATAATAGTACTTTGATATGTACTTTTAAAGTATTAATTAATATGTACATGTAGGCTAAAATATAGGCCCACAATTTAGGAGCAAAAAAGATGTACCTTTTAGCTTTAAGCGCCCCATTGACAGTATGCCCTTGTCTGAGAAGTGCAGGAGACTATTGCACTAATCACATGGCCTAATCATACTTTTATGACACTTTTGTGGTACATTTGTCCCTTTTGAAGCTTGAAAGCTCCAGTTCCTATTCATTGTAAATGGATGAAAAATTGCAACAAGTGCATTCGTCAAAATGATTGTTTTCATTATTAGCTGAACTACTTTTGTAATTGTTCCAAAAGATTCAAATAAAATATTTTTTTTTAATTTAAAACACAACCAAAAAAAAGCCACATAGATCCTCTGTTGCTAAATTTTATATTTCAGCGCTGCTTCACTGGAAACATCACAGAAGACAAAATCGGATAATGGTACATTTTTTTTTTATTTCCTGCTTGTCAAAATGGACAGAAATAAAAGAAAGGACATTCTTTAAAATGGATCACTGAGCAGCAGTCATCAGAGCCACTCAGTTCCACGAGGAGCACCCATTTCAAGTTCAATGAAAACAAATGTACAACTCAGTCCTGAGTCAGAACACGCTTCTTTTCTCCATACGTCTGTTTTATTTTTCTATGGACAGTTACAAGAAAGGAAAACACTCACGCATCCTCTCGCACAAGAGTATCTTTTGTGTGTGTGTGTGTTTGGGGGGGAAACTGCAAGCGAAAATCACAGCACGACAATACACAGGTAGAGAAGGCCCTGCAAAATCAGTGAGACAGAATAAAGACCAAAAGAGCACAGATCTCAACCAAAGCTGGACAGGGAGAGGACACAGTGGTCCATGTTGAAACGGAAATCGCCCACCCTTTTAACAATCTGGTTAAGCATTGTCTACCCATAATCCCTCATCATGCCACTCATACTCTCACATTACTAAGAATACAATCACATCATTATGACTCCGCCCCTCATCAATAAAGGTCTGCGGACTAAAATGTATTTTCATACAAACCAATCACAGCCCCTCTATTAGCTTGATAATCGTTTGAAAATACTACAGAACATGTTATTTTCTAACCAAAAATCTCAACAAGGCAGACAAATCATTTTCCCCCTTAATACTGTTAAAAGTGAAATGTGTAATTTCTGCACCACTGGCGGCAATGAATAGAACTGCAAAAATACAAAAAGATTTTCAAAACACTTTTACCAGCCCTTCCATCTGCCATTGGTCACACATACAGACAGCTCCGCCTCCAAACTCTTGCTATTGGTTGAGCCAGTGTTGCTATGCTGGGCCGCTCCAAAAAACATAGCAATGTTTTGAAAATGCCACAGAGCCACAGTGTTTTGGCTTCAGGAACTGAGAGGGAAAGAATCAACACATTCCATGTGTAATTATTGTGTGTAATCGATATCAGCACATGCAAAATGTGTCTGTCATTTCATCTCGGGTGTAATTGCTTTGATTTTATTATCAAAACTCTCTAATAGTGCCCTCCTCCAATAAAATCACACAGACTGTGCAAAATAGTCATAAATACAAAAATGAACAACGAGGGGTTGGCTGAACAGAGAAGTTGATATATCAAAATGTGAAATCAAGACTACTGAAGACGAAACATTTCTACAACTCTTTTAAAAAGAATCGAAAAGATTTACATATCTGGCATCAGAGTTACCAATGGCGTAGTGCTCATTAAAACCATAAACTGGAAAATGATACAAAAATAGAAATAACCCAATAACATGGATTAATATTCCACTGACAGCGTAGAAAAGGCTGTTTTCACATTTTGACGCATTACAGCACATGGAACATTTCACTTGAGTCTATAACATGGACTGATTCTGGAAAGACAGAGCACTTATCTATTTACAGCAAACGTCTCGCAACTTAAAGCTCAGGGACTCGGTGTAGAGGAAATGGCAGGCAGTCTTTTCAGTTAGGCCACGGATAAGAGGGGACTTTGGGTTCAAAACAGTCACCTCAGCACAATCGCACACACACACACACATGCTGCCGTCCCCGTAACACTCCTCTAGATTTAGCTTGATATTTTTTCTTCTTTTAAGCAGGCTGCAGTAGCAAGTCTCAGAACACAAAGCAGACTTACAGATAGTAAAGAGCTCATTCTACAAAAGAGGCGCACAATTTTCTTGTCACAAAAAAAGGAAAAATGCCCCTCCAAAGAGACCGGGAAAAAACAGTCTCCAAAGCTGGTCTACAGTTTGTCCAGGAAATCAAAATCGATGGCATCTGAAATCGTCAGAATGTCTCAAACTCCGTCCCCTTTTTCCAAACACCCTGCCCACTGCAGTCTACGCCCGCTTGCATTCTGCCGTTTACAGGTTCAAGGTTCCACGAGAGTTTTAAAGCGCACATACATACAGACGCAACTTCCCCAGAGAGGGTCACAAACACAAAAACATTATTGCAGATTAAGTGTGCTTTCTTCGATTTTTTGTCCTTAAATGATTTAAAAACAATACTATTACAACATGCAAGCAAGTCATCATAAAAAAGAGAACAATCGAACATTTAACGCCCTGTTTTTAAAACAAGGACAGACATTGCCCGATAATTATACACTCTTAGAAACACACCCTGGCTGAGAGGGAATCTTACGTTGGCTTGTTCAGAATAAGAAGAGAAGGTGGGGATCATGTTGGAAGTACAGAATAAATCAGCAGATTTTTGAAATCTACTTTTTCTTTATTTTCTTTTTTTCACACAGAGCAAATTTGACTCTGGCTGGTAGACATGCACCTCAGACCTTCCTAATAAAGGGATCTATATTTATGAAAACAATTTGCAGCATAGGACTTCCCTAAAAGTAACTGATATTCTAGAATTTTCCAGATTACGTTGATTACCACAACAATTATTTCTACTGGTCTCTGTTTTCTTTAAAAAAAGTGCAAGAATGAAGAGGCATATAATGGGGACTATTTTTGGAGACTTTAAATGCACGAATGTGAAACTTACATTATTATAAAAGCACTTACATTAATTTTCCAGTTAAAACTGTTGTTCTCATAATTTTATGGTTGTTTTAGGATGATGTTGTCATGGCAACAAAGTTACAAAATTAGACATAACTTCACAGAAAAGGTCAGTAAGTGTTTTTCACACTGAAATCATGTTAACACATACTGTTTGTGTCTTCTATACTTTATAAAAAGTAAGTATTTTAATACAGTTTGGCCATTGTAAGTGCCTCGCTACGTTTAAATGTACTCAAGTAATCCGTTTAAAAACAGATTGATGGCTCAATCAGACTGAAAAGCCTTCATGTAAACAACTCCATCAATCTAAGTGAAATTTCAATCGGATTGAAAGGACATTAACACAGTGGCTCTCTCATACGCAGCAACTGGGCCTCACATATGTCCTGAATTTTTGTTTGGAATGTAGGTATATAACGCACATGGAAACAAATGATGTGACTCAGATTGAAGCATTTAAGGTTCTTATAAACATATCTTCCATAATCTGAAATCAAGTAGATTCAAGACAAAATGTAGTGCTTGTGAACTGAAGAGGCCTGGGTGGGATGGATTGTTCAGTCCTGCTCCCACAGAAATATGTTATATTTTGTCCTGTTAACGCCTACAACTTAACGTTTTGTCCCG
Organism: Barbus barbus; assembly: GCF_936440315.1. Taxonomy (NCBI): domain Eukaryota; kingdom Metazoa; phylum Chordata; class Actinopteri; order Cypriniformes; family Cyprinidae; genus Barbus; species Barbus barbus. Next base: position 18,722,408 of record NC_136762.1, on the reverse strand, counting down.
CTCGTGTCCGCAAAAGACCGCAGTAAGAGGTCTACGCAGATTTTTGGTTCTCGTTCCAGTGTCAAAGCCTATTTTTTCCAATTCCCACACACACAGCGCTCTCCGATCTCAAGTGCCAGACTTGTGTGTGTTGTATGTTAACAAGTTGTTGCAATTGTCGCAGCAGGTAATGTAATTTACTGTATACTGTCGCATAAAAAAGAAAAACTTTAGAATATCAACCCTGCAGCTGTAAATCGTTTATTTTTTGTTGTTCCTATTTCATAAACACTAAAAAAATTGATTAACTAGATGTTTATATTTTGCCCCACGAGTCATTTCTTTCTCCCGCTTTTCATGCACATATCTATAAAAGTTTATTTCTGCCACAAAATAAAAAAAAAAGTGATTTTATTTAGAGTTTTGATTGCTAAGAGCAGGTGTGGGTGGGACGATGCTTATATTTATGGAATCTCATTTCCACCACGGAATAAAAAAATTTAAATAGTAATTGCGACTTTATATTTCACAATTTCAGACTTTTTTGAGTAAAGGTCATTGCACACTGATTCCGAAATTTTCGTCCGAAATTTTTGCACGTTAAAAGATAAATACGACCTCACGTTGTGTCAATCACATTTACACACTGCCTCAAACTTTCGTCCGTCATAAAAAAATTGAGATCAGGTTCGATTTTCTGCATTTTCGCATTCGTAGCATGCATTTTGATAGGAAACGATTAGGAATAATAATAAACGGAAAAACGCCCGTGGAAATTTCGTACTCAGGGAGCAATGACATTAAGAATTGCGGGACAGATGTGAGTCAGAACTGTAAGATATAAACTCTGAATCGTGAGATATAAACTCGAAATTCTGAGAAAAGAAAGACTGGGTTGTGAGATAAAAGTCACAAATATGTTTTCTTTAATAAGACTGCATTGGGTCCTGCAGATCCCAACCTCTACCTCACTCTAACTACGATTTTCTGATTTTTGAAAGAAAATAAGGGACCGGTATTGTGGTAATCAACATTATTCCAAAAAGGCTGTCGCTTAACTTGTATCGAACCAGGAATATTCCTTTTAAACCAAACTATGCAATATATCACCTTTTTTTAATTTACTGTGATGTGTTGCAAGAACCAAAAGTTGTACCTTCAAGGGATATTAATTATTGAAGAATTCATTCATCTCTACAACAGAAGTCTAATTAGAGCTAGGATAAGGCCAAATTGAATAACTAAACATGATCTCATTACGTGCTGGTGTCTGCTCCTGAAGAATATACTGCTAAGAATCAATGGCACGCTGATACCATCTTTCACCAGAGCTAAACCAACCGAAAGCTGCGGTGAGATTATGTGGCACTCGTCTCTTTTGCAGTTGGTGTGTCATGTAATGATGTCACAGAGACTCCTCCCACTGACACGCCCCCCTCAGACTCGTGCAAAATGTCTCCTCAGCGACAAACCGTTTGGCACTACTTGTCTAACCACCATAAGATGGAGTCAAACAAGAAGAAGACCTCTCTGATCCATGAAGGAACTCTTTGGAGGGACTGTTGAGGAAAGGTCTGCTCGAGTCCCAACTGACATACAAAAATGTTAGTCGCACCCTACGTTTTCCTTGCAGTCACCATACAGGCAATGGGCAGATGAAACATGTTCTCTTCTGGTGGATGCTGGGGGAGTCTCTTTGGATCTGTGATGATGGGATAGAGTAGGATGAGACTGCTAGGGTGAAGTAGGGCACGGAGATTAGGTTAGTGTGATGTAGGCGGACGCTTTTTCCTTTAGCTGGCGCAGACACAGATGGCAACTCCAGCTCCCTGCAATGGAAGAGCCACAAATGTTGTATAATATTGAGGCGTGTAGTATTTGGCCAAAGTTAGAAATAGCAGTTCTTGTACACTGCAAAATGTATTGTTTATCAGTATTTTTGTTTTGAGAGAATATATCTTGAATTTAGGTTCATCTATCTATCTATCTATCTATCTATCTATCTATCTATCTATCTATCTATCTATCTATCTATCTATCTATCTAATTTCTTAATATTATATATGTATGTGTGGATATATATACTTTTTTGTATATTTATACAATTTTATATGAAAATAACTATATACTTAAATATGTGTATAATATTTATTGTATTTGAACATATATGAAAAAAACTCAAAGGGCTCTATATTATTTTATGCACTTTTACAAATACAAAAATAGTGATTAAGAATATAATTCTTTTTTATTTCATTTTTAAACACATCAATTTTAAACACATACCCTCTGGAGGCTCCGACATAGGGGGGCTTAGACAATACATGTGATACCCTCTGTCACAATCATCACAGAATAAAAGCTGTTCCTGTAAAAATAATGCAAGTTGATCCTTGTATGCACATGTCCCCAAACACCAGCGCTGGGGCCCTGGATTAAACAGTTCAGAAGCACAACAAAGAGTGCACTGGAAAAGCAAGTTGCTCGGTTCAGTTGACTTACATCGTTCTCTGATGTTCCACACAAGCTGCAGGATTTGCACTCGATGCACTGCCAGCGGTAGGTCCTCACCGCCGCCGTCATGTTGACAGTGAACTGCAGGCACGACGGATGACCTGCAAGAGCCCGAGAAGAAGGTAATATGTTGAGAAAATTAATAAATCCCATTTCTGAGCGGAGCTTACATGGGTTTGGTCGCACCTGATCGGCCGCAGTCCGCACAGGAAATGAGATCTTCAGGACAGCCTGTTTTCTTCGAGCCTCCTAGACAGAAGTCACAGTAGCCGTTCGGGATGACAGAACCATCGGCTGCTTTTTTGGCTGCAAAGAGAAGAGAAAAGCGCACAAATTTTAATGAAAAGAAAGAAGTTAAAAATATGTTATTGTTAAATGGCATAAGTTATCAAAGACTTACAATTAACATGTTTTACACCATTATTATTCTAGGTGTATGGTAATTTACAAATATAATATTGTTCATCTGTAATTAACAATTGTTCAAACATCAAATTACTGTACCATTCAAAAGTTTGGGGTCTGTAAGATTTTAAATTAAATTAAATTAAATTAAATTAAATTTGAAGAAATTAATACTTTTATTCAGCAAGAATGCATTAAATTGATCTAAAGTCATAGTAAATATATTATGTTGCAAAAAAAATGTTATGTCAAATAAATGCTGTTCTTTTGAAATGTCTATTTATCAGAAATGCAGAAAAATTGTATTACGGTTTCCACAAATATTAAGCAGCATTGTTTTCACAGTCTTCAACACAATCAATCAATCAATCAATAAACAAACAAATAAATTAAATAAGAGCGGCAAATCAGCATTTTAGAATGATTTCTGCTGCTGACAATTTCACTTTGACATCACAGATAGAGATTAAAAATATATTAAAAAAGAAAATTATATTTACTGCATATATAATAATATTTCACAATATTACTGTTTTATTGTAGTTTTGATCAAATAAATGCAGCCTTGGTAAGCATAAGAGTTTTTTTTCAATACTGACTGCAAACTTTTAAACAGTAATGTTAATCATTTGAACCTTATTGTCAAATGTTACAAGAAAAAAAACAAAGACATCATGAATATAATGATTTTTTTTTAAGAAGAAGAAAATGATGTTAGATGTAGGAAGTTAAGATGTTGAGAATAGTTGCTATGCAGTCACAAGGTTTTCTGTGTAATTTTTAGTATATACTTTTTGCCCATTTTATTATTCGCCAGAAGTGTATAATAACATTTCTGATAACTAAACAGATAAATATCATTCATGTAGCACAAACACATTGTAATACTGAGAGCTTTCTTCAAATCCCACCCCTAAATATCAGCAATAGTGCAAGCAGCACTAACTAAAGCTGCTCATATGAAGCCCGCAGGATTGTGTAGTGTGTTTCTGTCCATATGTTTCCTATCACAGTGGTATATAGGCCTGCTGAAGCCTGCAGTCGGAGCGGATGGAGGGGGACAGGCTCTCCACTGGGAGAACTGGAGGTCTGTTAAATATTGTCACAGGAAGAGAGGAAACTGCTGTGGAGACAAACAAATACACAGCAGGAGACTGGTGTATATAATTAACAAGGAAGACAAGGACAGCTCTGTGCAGCGCTCAGATCGCCTTGAATTCATGGCTGAACAGGTCTGGCTTTCAGCCGGTTGAATTTAGTGCGACTGGTTTTGCTTGCATATATATATAGTAGAAATAAGCATATGTGGCAGTGTAAAACACAACACACACACACACAGTGATAATGAGCGGGTGATTTGGAGAGCTCTGGCCCTCTCCAGCGAGGTCATTAATCCACTCCATCCTCTAGAGATCCTATCAGTGGGGGAGGGAGCATGTGTGTGTTAGAGAGAGAGAGAACGGGGGAATCTGGGCTGTTTTCTTCCCTAATCTCTAGAGAGAAGAGAGAGAAAGGACGAGGATAAGATAAGAGACAGAAAAAGTATTAAAAAACCCAGTGCAGATGAAAAAGTGTGCGCCGTCCAAACCTCTGTGTGAAATCATACGCAAATAACTCCACAAATTACCCATGCAAAGTTGAGCGGGGCAGGAACTGGACCGAAGCGGTTTCTAAATCAGGATGCATTAGGATGTACAGAAGAGCTTGTGTTGTGTGGATATCAGCAGCACTGTGTGCTCGGGAGCTGTCCAGGGTGCTTAAAGCCAAACGCTGCACGTTTCAGCACAGGTCAGGTCTCTGCACAGTTTGAATAGTGGGGGAAAGAAAGCTTTGACGGTCTGCAGTCCACTCTTTCACTCTTATGTGTTTCATACCGTATCAGAAATTCTCACTAATACATGGGGCGATTCAAAATAGTGCAAATAAATATATACAATCCAAAAATACATTCATTTTATCTGTTGTTTCTCATTTTACAAATAAATCTTTGTATTTGCAAAATACAGGTTTATGAATTTGTGGGGGGAATCAAATTAATACTTTCAAAACTGGCAAAATCTTGTTTCAGATTTACTTTTGGAAGCGTTTCACTTTTATAAGTTCATTTGTCAAACTATTTTTATTATTATTATTAAAACAATTCAAATAAACTATGTCACAAACAAGCCCTGGTCGCTTGTCTTTATGTTTTATGATCATAATAATTTGTTAATATATGGCCAGTATAATAATAATAATTATTATTATTAATAATATTATCATTATTATTAAACTCATAATCAATTCAAATAAACTGTGTCACAAACAAGCCCTGGGCGCTTAACTCTGTTTTATGATAATGATGATGATAATAATAATAATTATTATAATTATTATTATTGATAAATACTGTTGTTGTTAAAATATATGGACAAGGTAACAAATGTTTTTGTGGCACATTTTTTAAATAGTTTATATAATCTATCTATCTATCTATCTATCTATCTATCTATCTATCTATCTATCTATCTATCTATCTATCTATCCTAGCAACATGGTAATCATGCTAGAAACATGCTAGCGACATGCTACATGCTAGTATCTTGCTAATCATGCTAGCAACATGTTAGTCACTTGCTAATCATGCTAGAAATATGCTAGCGACATGCTAGTAACTTTACTAATCATGCTAATCATGCTAGTAACATACCAATCATGCTTGAAAAATGTTAGTGACATGTTAGTCACTTGCTAATTATGCTAGCAACATGGTAGTAACATGCTAATCATGCTAGAAACATGTTAGCCACATGCTAGTCACTTGCTAGTCATGCTATTAATCATGATACCAACATGCTAGTAACCAGCTAATCATACTAAAAACATGCTAATCATGCTAGAAACATCATCAACATCTACAGTATCTAATCTATCTAAATGTTAAACTGCTTTAAACTTTCAGGCTAGGCTTTCTCAAGCCAACCTAAAGTTTGTCTTGACAAACTTTTTTATCTATTTATTGTTGTTGTTGTTATTGTTTTGTTGTTTTTAAAACATATACTACTACTAATAATAATAAGAAGAAGAATAATAAGAATTATAATTATTAATATTATTTTTATTATTACAGTAATAAAAAGTAAACAACAACATTAATAATAGTTATCATCATCCTCCTCCTCTTGGTCTTAGTCAATTAATATAACACAGTTTCACAAACTAATTTCTTCATTGAAAACAAATCAGAGGTGTTGGTCTTTAAAGAAGGGCTGTCAGTCTGTCTGCATCTTAGGAAACATTAAAAGCCCCTGGACTTTTGGATCATGCAAATTTGTATTTGCAGCCAGTTCTTTAAAACGGCTGAACAAGCACCTGTCTCATGAATAATACTGAGAGGTGCTGCTAATATTCATGTGTTCAAATCTGGTGTAAATCTAGCACATCTACGACACTTGAGCACAGTTCAATATCTTTCCACAGTTGCTATTTCCCTGTGAACTGATCTGAAATCAAGACTGGAGCTTGCTGTTTTTGTGTGTAACCAGATGGTCAGTCGATGGTTCATTGGCCTGAAGCTGAGACTAGCATACAGCGAGCAACCAGTTCACACTTGCCATGCCACTCACTTTAATTAATCAGTGGGTAAAAATAGTAAAAGCTAGTTTAAAGAGAGAACAAGAGGTTGGAATGCAAATTATAAGGATAATTACTGAAAGCTGGGCAGTTCACCGAAAATAAGGAACCAAAGACTCAAAGGTTAGCTTCACATTCACATGCATAATTAGAGCATAAAAACTGGTGAAGGAGTGAACTACACGCCAGAAAGCAGCGTACAATCTGTTCTACACAAATATTGGCTGCAGAATATGACATGAGGGTGAATAAACAATGACTGTAAACTGCTCCTTTAAAGAATGCTGAAGAGTTGTTTTTATAGAAGACTACAAAAGGAGGTACTTGACAGCAGTGTTTAGTATTGCTAAGATACTATTACATTTTATCCTAATATTTTGAATGACTTTGTATCTTTATATTTTCGTTATAATTGTAGTTAAAGTTTTAGTAATTCTGTTTAGTAATTATAATATAATATAATATATTTCACTGCAATTTAACAATATAAATAAAAATGAAAACTATAAATCTCTACATTTAGTGATGTTGTGATGTCTACAATAAAATAATATTTGGATATATATTTCAAATCTCATGTTTAGACAATTGATAAGTTTTAATGAAACATTCAATTATATTTCATTTTTATATTTCATTTAATAATCATAATAATAAGTACTGTGGCAAAGATTATTCAGTGAAAAGTTATGAAAAACGTGCAAGTATTGACTAATATATACTGTAAAAAAAAGTAGTAACCTGTGGATATTACCTTAAAACTATTTCTAATGGAATTTAACCTATTAAATGAGTTTTCAGTTAGTTGAGTGATGTTAAATAATATTTGTGGCTTGAATAAAAACTGTTATTTTAGACTTTACAATTTTTAAGTGCATTTTGATTTCTTACAGTTTTAAAAATGTATGAGAATAAATCTATTCTTTTGTCCCTCCGTCTCAAAGTCCCAGAGGAGCGCACGCAAACACAAACACACATCTCCGTCTAAGCACACTCTCCTGCTGTCTCACATATACTAAACACAAACAGCATATATGTATAAAATAAAGACACGAATAAATGACCAGAAAGAGCAGAGAGTGAATCAGCAGTTTCTGGCATGAGTGCAGTGCCGTAGCCTGCCTGTGCCTACTCCAGCAAAAGCCTATCAATGATTAAAAGCCACACACACACACACGCACACACACACACACTCACACACACACACACACACACACACGCACGCACACACACACACACACACACACACACACACACATGCACACACACACGCACACACACACACACACACATGCACACACGCACACACACACATACGCACAAAAAAAGAAATATGGGAGGAGAGAGAAAAGCAGACAGATGCTCTGTTCCAAAATCTAGTGAGCTGACTCCATAGGCAGCATGTTAAGGCATCATAAGGTGTGATCCCCACACAAAGCCTGTTCCAAAAGGTAGGAAGCTTAATTATGATGCCCTCTAAGATACCTCATACCTCATTTCTGCCACATGTTTCCTTTGTGGAAAAGGAAATCCCAGAATGAGAGCTCACTTCACTTAAGACAAAATTCACTAATTTAGAATGTCAAAAAAACCTTGTGTAATTATTATGAAGTATAAAAAATATATTAATCTATAAATATATATTGATTAAATATATCAATATACAATTAACTACATTTAATCAAAATAATTTACCATATGTACTACCACTAAAGTAACTGTTGTCTATTGTGATATCTAAAATAAAAAAATATATGTTTTTAGATCTCAAGAGATGATTGATCTAAAATACATTTAATTCCATATAAAAATTATTATGTAAAAATATTTAATTCAGTAATAATAATAATAATAGTAATAATGATAATAATAATAATTTATTTTGTATTTAAATATACTTAGAATTATCATTATTGTTGTTATTAATATAATAATTATACATTGTATTTATATATACAATTTTAAATTTCAATAACACCTTATTTTTTACATACATTTTATAATATGCTTCATATTAATAATGCAATATGTGTTATATATTGTTAGCATAATATAATTATTATTAAACAGTTAATTTATATGTGTGTGTGTGTGTGTGTTTATTTATTCATTCTTTCATTCATTCATTCATTTAGGTGATAAAATTTAGGATGATAAATTCCATTCCATATGAAACTTATATTTTTAATTCAATAATAATAATAATAATAATACTTTGTACTTGTAAATATGCTTTATTGCTATTATTGCTATTATTATTATTATGTTAATATAGTATAATATAATATAATAATTGCACATTGTATTTATATATAGGAATTTAAATTTCTTTCTATATAAAATATATGTTTCATTAAAAAACAATAACACCTTAGTATTTATATATACTTTATAATAATAATAATAGATTTGTATTAATAGTCTCATTTCATTAGCTTAATATCATGCTAACGCCAAACTCTACTGAAGTTGAGTCGAGTCTCCCATGCAGAGCTGCTGCCTATGAAGAGTTTTCCAAATCAGTCACTTTTGAGTTTCCATGACAGTTAAGAAGCTGCTTTTCTAGAAGACATATGTCTATGCAAACAGCGAGGCATCACACTAGGTATTGGAACAAAGCCCTATATTAACACAAAAAAGAAAATATGACGAACAGAGAGATAATTCAAGCCAAAAGAAAAACATTGATAGATAGTTTTAGAGACAGACGCAGGAGTTTCTTTGTCATGCCTTCCTACCTCCCTAAATCTTTCCCAATGCAGCATTTGGCCAATTACGAGGAGAATGCAGGCAGAACAGCACACTTCACAGCTTTCAAGTGTGTCTGCAGCCCCATGGGAATCCAATGACAGAGATAGGAAGAGGAATCCTCAAATACCTCCCTCCCTTATCATTTCTTGCTCTCTCCGCACCCCTCACTTCTCCAAATGATATTATAGTGACACCATTCTATTTTAGCAAGATCACACATCTCTAATTAGGACACAATTGGCTGGGAGAGAAAGCAGCTCAAAGCAACAGCGCCACAGAAAGTTCTCGCAAGCACCTGTAGGCACAAACCGTTCCATGGTCACACGTCCCAAAAAACTTGAGACAATCAAACTAGAATCACACAAAAGCATTTTAGCAGCATCTCTCACACTGATAAAGATGATTCCATATGCCTGATCTGACGTGTACTTTGCTGTGACTGTGAAATAAGGGGTAGATTAAAGCTTGAGGAGAAAGACAGACGCACATTTAGGAAGTCAAGCAGCGCATGAGTCACTGATGGAGCGCAATACACCATTTTTGATTTGTCCTTCAGTTTCTAACAAAATACATAAATACATAAACGTGTTAAAAGAACAGCATTTATTTTGAATTTCACATCTTTTGTCACATTGATAATTATAATAAAAGTGTATTGAGCACAAAAGCATCTTACAACGATTCAGCTTGCACGGGAATAAATTAAATATTTTTTTATGATGGCTGTTGTTGCTTATTAAATATTATTATTCAATAAATAATATTTTATACAAATAATAGTAGTATTTAATAATACTATTTAGTATTGAGAAACTGTGTGAGGTTCATGATGGTGATTTAAGTTACATTGTTCTGCCATTAGATGGCGACAACAGACTGTCAGCAGTAAAGACTTTTTTTATTGAATGAGACTGAAAAGGTTGTAAACAAGAAAGTTATTTTTACTAAACAGTAGCTTGTAAGATGCATCGGACAAATGCACTGAGCAGTACTGTCATCTGAAATCACCCTTGAAAGATAGTACGACAAAGATATTGCTTTCCTCAGGGGACATAAAAACAAATGTTTTATTGTGAATATGAGATATATATATTGATCTGAAAAATGAATGCTGTATCAGATGCACACTCGCTCAGTCAATACAATAAGCTTTTAATGAAGTAACTCAACGTTCCTTCATTACTAGTTTTGACGTGACATTTTATAATTAGCAACAGAGGTTTGGGCTCAGCTGTTAAACTGTCAAACTGGGATCTGAAACCATGGCGGAAGGAAGTAGTTCTCAATAAAAAGGAGGTTTTTAAATACATTCCGTTGTTATATCTATTTAGACACTTGTGCCATCAAACTGTTGTATAAATGCAATATCACAATCATAGCCATGCAATATGGCTGAATATCAGCACACTGTGATTACCTACAGCCAAATCACAGACGTGCTGATAAACAGCCATATCACACTGCTACTCATGTGATACTGCTCATATATCATATACTAAATTGTTTTCTGTTGTAATGACAGTCATATTTACCCAAAATACTCCTTTATCATGTGCTTTATACTGCAGAAAACCTCACACAATAGCGTCTCCTGAACCAAACTAGCTCTAAAATAGGACATAAGAGGCACCTCATTAAGTTTTGCTGCAGTGTGGATGGATTTTACACAAACAAATGACACATTCCTCATACAAACCCCTTCCTGAGCTCAGCTTTATTACTGCTACATCTTTGCCTAATCAGTTTTTGAGGTTGCCCGCATGCTGCACCCCACTTCTTGACCATGACAAATGGGGCAGACTTCTGCTTTTAATAACCCCCTTCATCATACTACCACAGACACACACATACAAACGTCCATGTATGCTTACACATAAACAAACAGCATTTGTATAATTGGGTTAGGAACACAACCAGACAAGTAGCAATCATAAACTCAATACATTGGCCAAAACAATTAATTTGTTGATATTTGGCCATTTTGAGATTATTACCATCAAATGACATAAAATTAGTTTTGTTGGTATAAATGAATGTATTCAGCTGATGTTAAATTTAGTTCATTTAGATGTTACCGCTGTTAGTTAACTATGTTTTTCTGTAACCAATGTGTACAATATTTTAGGGAATATTGTGAAATATTATCACAATTTAAAATAACTGTTTTCTATCTGTATTTCAGCTCAAAATGTATATATAGAAGGCATTTTAGTGTTGTATAGGCCTCCATTGTTTGTCCAGTCAGTGGCTGAGTTGCATAACAGACCTTAAACAGAATGACATTGTGAAAGGAGAGGAGGATCAGCTTTTGGTGCATAATAAAACCTGATCTATGGTTGCGGTACAGTCAGTCTGACGTGTACACACACACACACACACACACACACAACCCAATGCTGTGAGAGCCATGGTGACACAGAGCTCTAGTATGGAGCATGGAACAGCAGATACACACAGAGTTTCCTGCAGCCCAAAACACTGAATTAATGCCACGATCACACTATTCTTTCAATGTGTTCACAAAAGCAAAACTACTCTCCAGCACAAAAAGGAATGAAATAACACAAGCACCAGCATAATGAACCTTTACACCGCAATCCTTCACAAGACAACATTCACAGAAATGTACTGTATATGCAAGCGGGAAAAGCACACTCCAGTGAGACTTTTCCACTCTCCAACTTTCATAGAACAGATGGAAACTATAAACATTTGAAAATCAATATTTCCACTGCACAACTCTGCAGTTGTGAATTCAGAATAACCTCATGCAATATATATTATACTTATGATAGTCCATGATACCCCTGATGCTAAATTATTTTTGTACTCTCTGTCCTTATATATATATATATATATATATATATTATACATGTGCTTAGATATATGTATGTTTATAAAGAATGTGAATGAGAGATCAGGGGTGCAATAAGCTCTTTTTAGGGAGCGTATGCAGAATTTGACTCTGTGCCTCCCATCTGGTTAAACTGAGGATATTGCAGTGCCATAATAACAACTGATATGTACTGTATATGCGCATGTTATTTGCAAGGCTAGGTCAGTTACAAGAAGTAAATGCATGCATAAAATATTTCCCATGCATAATACAAAATGTCATGTTTTTATTATATATATATTTTGTTTTTAATTATTAAATGAAAATTAAAATAATAAAATTAAATAAAATGAAAATAATAATGCATGTGGTGATTTTTTTAAATAATATGAATAATAATATGTGACCCTGGACCACAAAACCAGTCATAAGTAGCACGGGTATGTTTGTAGCAATAGCCAAAAATACATAGTATGGGTCAAAATTATCTATTTTTATTTTATGCCAAAAATCATTAGGATATTAAGTAAAGATCATGTTCCATGAAGATATTTTGATTAGTAATATACATTGGACTTCATTTGGACAACTTTAAAGGCGATTTTCTCAATATTTAGATTTTTTTGCACCCTCAGACTCCAAATAGTTTTATTCAGCCTCTATATATATATATATATATATATATATATATATATATATATGTGTGTGTGTGTGTGTATGTGTGTGTTAAATTACAAAAAAAAAAAATTAATTCATTAAAAGTAAAATGATTAACTAGAAGACGTATTTTTTTTTTTTCTGGCACTAAACTTTTTATCTACGCATGTTTGCAAAGAAAGTGAAGAAAAGAAAGAGCAAAGAAAATGAGAGAAAGGATGGTGTGGTGAAATTATCCTAAGGAGGCAGTCTAGCCAAACAGCCCTCGGTCCTCTTCTTAATACAGAATAGCAAATGAGGCAGAACGCAGTATAACTCAACACTGTCTGCCCTCATATATATGCCAAATCATAAAGAGAATTCAGCAAGTCTCTCTCTTTCTTTCCATCTCTCTCTCTCACTCTCTGATTTAATGAACCTCCCTCCCCTCCATCCTCAAACCTAGAGAAACTCCAAACTCCACTGCCTCTCTCTCTCCCTCCCTGCTCTCGATGTGTATATAAAAACCTATTCTTTATAGCGGGAGTCTGGGTGGCCAGTCTCCATGGCAACACCATCGCTAGGCAACGGCCACTGCTCTTCCTGCTTTGTTCCAGAGCAGACAGGAGTGCAGCTGAGGCAGGTACAGCCGAGGCCTAGCGGAGCGTGGAGTGCAGACAGGTAAACTCACACAGACAAGTATACTTTTTAGTCTAGTGTATAATTAGACTTTTCTTGAGTCATTTTTATGTAACGCATTACCAAAGTATTCATAATGCATCATAATGCACACAATAAAGCATTACCTAGTATTATTTAAAGGCTCTTTGAGGCATAATGCTATTGATTATTGCTTTGTTTTAACCATGAAAGCATGATTTTTGCCATCTGTTTATTGCAATTGACTGTCGCGCTGCTGTTGATAAGTTCAGCCTCCTCTCATTCCCAGGTGTGCTGATATGCCATTGTTATTTGTGCCGTGATTCAGCCTCAAAATCACGATTCCTCTCGTACAAACAGCATGAGGAAATTCATCTGAAGAAGGGAGTCATTCCGAGCTTTCAGAGCAGTTTGCTTACCAGCCATAATCACCGCAATTGTTCATAAAAAAGAGTGTGTGATTACTCAGGTGCTTGTGTATGTGTTACAGGTAGAGGAGAAAAAGCAGGGAGTGGGGAAGAGAGTGGAAAAAATTAAAATTTAGGAATGAATGCAGAAAGCAAACAAACAGACAGAAAGACAGATCAAATCTGACCTTCAACGCAATGAAAAACATCAACCCCCCACCACCATACAAACAAAAAAAACTGCTACCCTTCCAGCTGTCCTCCTGCTGACCACGTATCTTCATAAACCTCTGGATCTCAATGTACACTCTAACTAGTTTCTTTGTTCAGAATTCGGTTATTTTGTCCAATTTATTCATAAACATTTTCACTACATCTTAAATGATGTATTTTGTTTAATAATGGTGATGGAAATATCATTTCCTGAATTAAATGTCCCAATCTTTTTTGTCTCACAAAAGTAGCTAAAAATAAAACTGAATCGACTAAAAAATGTTGTTAAATTAATAAAATAAAACATTAGATCAAACATGTTCAAATATAAGTTTAAGCACTAAAAAGGAAATAAGTAAATACTAAAACTGAACTAAATGGAAATAAAAAATTATTAGAGTCTTAAGAAAAAAGAATAGAAAAAAGTCATGAAAATAACATTTCTAAACATGAAACTAAAATTAAAATGAAAACTGAAAATGTAAAAGGCTATTCTAAAATATTAATAAAAGCACATATATAACACTGATATAAAATACGATGAAACACATAAACATGTCTATGTGTTGTGTCAATTTACAGTATAATCGTGGATAATATTTGCTGTACTTTCATTTTAATTGTACACAGTATTACTGGTATCATTTATTCCAATTACTGTGACTTTACAGTGAACAGAACCAGAGATTCTGTAGAACCACAATGATCACTTGTTTTTTTAACAGTAATCTCTTCTAAATCTATACAGAACAACTGTTATACTGAGATGTCCACAGTGCTATGCTGGCTTTAGCTTCCCAGTATGCACTAGGGCATAAATAAATGATGTTGTTGAATTTTTAACTATTCGTTGGGCGATTCGGCTGTTGCTGTCATTGTATTCACTTTGGGTTACTTGTTTTGTAATGTTGACAGTTTATTTTGATTGTCACCATGTGCAACAGTATTTCTCAAAACTCATTATTTCCCTTTCTGTTCATACAAGATTGTGTTATTTCTGTACTTTAACATTCCATATAGCCAAATATAATATAAACTGCGAGATTCAAGAGCTAATCATAATGTCTGGCTTCTTGTCTCTATGTAAAGCAATGCAACGCATTGTATTCTGTAACACAATTACACTGGATGGGAGAAAATTAATTAAAAGTTAAGAACTTCCCGGCTAAAGGGAATGTTAATTATCATAATGAAAAAAGAACACAACTATTTATACTATTATCTCACAATGCAGCGCAGTTATCTTTTTTTCGACAGTATTTTGTCGTGTTAGGACAGAAAATGGCAATGATTTGACTTTAAAATTCAGAAAATGAAGGATAAATCTTGTAAACTCCTGACGTTTTTTGAGAGTGTGGGTGCAGAGAGTGTGTATGTGTGTGTGCGAGCATGTGGGGGAGGATTTTAACTAGAACTCCCAAATCCAATTTTCAGGTGCACATCTAGAGGGTCGACCTCAAATGCAAACAGCGATCCCCCCACCATCTAGCCCTCTACCCTTTTCCCTTCACATTGACACCAGATAGCACCCCTCCCCCCCAGACCCTGCTGGACAGCCCCCAAAACCCCCTCCGTCCCACCAGAACACTATATGAAAAAGAATACGAACAGGCATGAATTTGAATGCAGTCGCTCATCTCAGCCAAGCAGCCTCACTTCTGCAGTGGAAATAAATAAAGAGGGGGAAAAATACAGAGAACTGATAGATGAATCTTGAATCAAAAGGAGATAGAGCGAAAAGCATAGGCAGAAAGACAAGGGTGATGGGGGGAAAAAGAGAGAAAGCGAGAAAGGGATGGCAAAGGAGTAGAATGGAGAAAGAAATCTCATCTCTTGGCTGAATAATCTATCATTCATCAAACTGATAGAACAGAGAGAGGTAGAACAGCCGTAAAACCAAATAAAGGCAGAGGATGGGAATTTCGGATTTGGTCTGGCTCCAATTCTCCATCTTGAGTTGGACGGCTCTAGCTATCATGCCTGGATCTACATCTTTCTCTTTTGGTCTAAATATTGCATGAATAATGCATGGACCTAGGTTTCATTAAAACCTCTCTTATTAATAATATTGCTTGTGGTGGAGTAGGGGAATACGATGGTGTGTGTGTTTGCGTTCACGTTTGCATTCTGCCTGAAAATCCTGCAAAATTTAACCACTAATATTCAGCGCTAACCAGATTTGCAATCAAAAAGCCAGTGGCGGTAAGAGGTAAACAGAGCGATGGGCAGGCCATTTCAGCCAAGCACTCAGCCAGATAACTCTGGGAGGCAAATGGGCATGATTTCACAAGGACACTGCAATGAGGTCACTGTTACCTTGTCTTTGTCAGGAAAAAAAGGATATAGACTGAACACAATTAAGCCATAAACAAGGAGTGGAAGATCTTGATACTGATACATGACTTTAACATGATACAGTGTGCACTGCAGCGCAAAATCAGTATATTTGTCTTTTTGTACCAGTAAAAATATCAAAACTAAAAATTCATGAAAGAAGATCAATTTTACTTATGCAGCAAAACTGTAAGACTTATTTTCAAAGAATAATTAATGTGTTAAGCATAAACTAACATTCAGAAGTTTGGGGTCAATACAATTTTTTTAAAGGAAATAAACTTTCATTCAGAAAGAACACATTAAACTGATCAAAAGTGATAGTAAAATCTTTCTATTCATCAAAGAATCTTTAAAAAATTATGTATTACCATTTCCACAACAATATTAAGAAGCACAGCCGTTTTCAACATTGATAATAATAAATGCTTCTTCAGCAGCAAATCAGCATATTAAAATGATTTCTGAAAGATCATGTGACACTGAAGATTGGAGTAATGATGCTGAAAATTCAGGAATAAATTATATTTTAATATATATATATTCAAAAGAATTGAAATATTTCACAATATTACTGTTTTTACTTTTATTTTTTGATCAAGTAAATGCAGTATTGGGAACATAAGAGACATATTTCAGAAACATAAAACAAAAAAAACCTTTAGAACAGTAGTGTATATAAAATATTGTGATGATTATTATTTTTATATTATAGTATAACATTTCAATATAAGACTTTTCATATATTTCAATATGATTGAAAATAGAAAAGTTGTTTTTAATTATAGTAAAATATGATGTTGATCAAATAAATTTCACTTTGGTGAGCAAACGAGACAAAAAAAAAAGAAAAAAAGAAATGAAATGAAATTCTTACTGACCCCAAACTTTGAGTGTGTAAATCTGACTGAATTCTGTTATTGCCAATGAGGTAAAAAAAATAAAATAATAATAATAATTTAAGAAATGCTGTATATGAAACATAAGGTAACTGTATCTTGTTGTCTGGACATTTGTACTGGAAAATGACAAAATACTGATTACAAAAACTGCAGTGTGGCTCCTTATAGTAATGCATGTGTGAGATGATTAATACCCTTTTCTACCAAAATGGTGCTGGTGCTCAGGGACGTTGCTCAGAACTGTACCACATTTTTACTTCAGAGCCAAATGATGCAATAACTGTTACTACATACCCAAGTCTTTTTTCAGACAGATTTTGGCATAGCGCATTCAAATCCATTTTACAGAGGCAAAAAACACACATTAAATCCAATGTTTTTCAAATGCATCTCAGTCCATTGGATTTCAAATCATTGTTGTTTTTGTCATTGGCAATTCTGTGCATGTAACATTTTTACATACGAGTCAGCCGTTTTGGACACAGTATATGCATGAATGTGTAAAACATGCCTTGTGACTTTAGCACCGTGGTGAGATGTGAAGACATGAACAGAAGTAAAAAGTTCAATTTTCCATCGTGTTTTTCCACATTGCCAGCTATTCTTCATTGTTCTATAAGAAGGTCTCTTGGCATCACGCTGACTCATTATATCATAACTATAACAGCTGATGTGGACATGGATATTGACAACAGTGTCTCCACAAACGGATCCAAATTCATCAAAATGACCGATCACCGAATCAAAATCAGATTTGTGTGCAGTGTGAACACAAGTTTGTTTAGAAGTCTTTTGCTTGTGGTAATTACCATAATTACAAGAAGACGAGTCGCAGAATCTACTGTGTTAACGTCTTAAGAACCATTTCTATGTGTAAATGGAAACCCACAGAATATAATGCCAAATGGATCCAGGTGTTGTTGTTGACAAAAGACTTAGTAACGATGTTAATTCAACACAAGAACAAAGAAAGAAGAAAACTGTTAATATTATAGGAGTTGAGTATATAAATAATAAAATTCATAGTAATCAATTCACACATATTTGTAAATAAAATCTTTTATTTCAGACAGTTGGGGAAAATAAAGTGGCTGGAGTAGCTGTGCAGCACAACAAAAGTAGGAACAAGAGGACAAAACAGGGAGTCAACTGCTGCATTGCACACTTCCAGTCAGCTCTGTTGATTAGAATGAACGATCTAGTTCGGTCATGAGTAGTTTTGTAAACTTTAAGTGAATGCTGCCCCTGGTTCCTGACGATAACGGTGCCTGGTTTAAGACCAGCAGGATTATGAGGCCGAGTCAATTTGGTCCAGGCCAGAAGCACCTTTAATTCATTGGAAATGCGTGGAACAGGGCTAGATTGGACAGCGGCTCCAGCACCAGCACCGGGGTCAGTGGAAAAGGGATATGAGAGTGGGTGAGTTGTGTTAGAATAGTGGTACTCTATGGGTTGTGGTATGAGTGTGCAATCCATGGCTGAGGCTGATGCTGGGCTCACGTTTGTGGTTGTTCTTGCGCTGGAAGGGCAGTGTGTGCCGTTCGGAGTCTTCCTCACCTTCCTCGTCTGCCAGGTGTGTGTGAGTGTAATGGTAACTCAAACCTGGACGGTTCTTGTAGCGCTTCCCACAAACTAAACACAAAGAAGCACACAAGGAAATAAAAAGAGTTGAATTGTTTAGTTTGCAGTTAGGTTAATCTGGTCATTAAAAAAAGAAAATAAAATAATAATTATTATTATTTAATTTACCATCAATAATTAAGATTAATTTTACAATAGAATAAATACAGTTAATTTTATTTTAATTCAAGAATTATTAGTTCATTATATCATTATATATACAGTATTGTATTTGTATAATACTAGTTTATAGGTACATCTTAAAAAATTTGAATATCGTGAAAAGGGTCAATATTTTTTGTCACTCATTTCAGAAAGTGAACCCCATATATTAAATAGATTCATTACAAGAGTGAAATATTTCAAGCCTTTATTTATTAAAATTTTGATGATTATTGCTTACAGATAATGAAACCCCAAAATTCAGTGTCTCAGAAAATTAGAATATTACATAAGATCATTAAAAAAAGGATATTTTAAACAGAAATGTCAGGCTTCTGAAATGTTCATTTCTATACTTGGTTGGGCCTCCTTTTGCATGAATTACTGCATCAATGCGGCGTGGCATGGAGGCAATCAGCCTGTGGCACTGCTCAGGTGTAATGGAAGACCAGGTTGCTTTGATAGCGGCCTTCAGCTCATCTGCATTGTTGGGTCTGGTGTCTCTAATCTTCCTCTTGAAAATACCCCATAGATTCTCATAGAAGTTGTCTCTAGTTCAGAAGTGGCTTGGTAGCCCTTTTCCTGAAGACGTCTGAGCGTGGTGACTCTTGATGCACTGACTCCAGCTTCAGTCCACTCCCTGTGAAGCTCTCTCAAGTGTTTGAATCAGCTTTTCTTGACAGTATTCTCAAGCTTGCGGTCATCCCTGTTGCTTGTGCACCTTTTCCTACCCAGATTCTTCCTTCCAGTCAACTTTGCATTTAATATGCTTTGATACAGCACTCTGTAAACAGCCACAGCTTTCAGTAATGACCCTCTGTGACTTACCCTCTTTGTGGAGGGCGTCAATATTCATCTTCTGGATCATTGCCAAGTCAGCAGTCTTCTCCATTATTGTGGTTTCAAAGAACAAGAGATACCCAGAATTTATACTGTAGAGATGGTCATTAAATGAAACACAAATATAAATATTCTAATATTTTGAGATACTGATTTTTGACTTTCATGAGCTGTAAGCTCTAATCATCAAAATTAAAACAAAAAAAACTTTTGAAATGTTTTACTTTACATGTAATGAATCTAAAATATATGAAAGTTTCACTTTTTAAAATAAGTTACAAGCAAAAATGAACTTTTTCACGATATTCTAATTTTTTGAGATGTACCTGTATATATACATAGTAGTAGTAGTAGTGGTACTAGTAGTAGTAAAATTAATTAAATCTAATTAATGTATAATTAAACATATATTTGTATAATAAATATTTTATCTATTCGCATTCATGTTTATAAACATTTCCACCATTATTGCCCATGAGAACAGCAGGGAATGTTGTCACACTATGCAGGATAACTCGACATAATGAAACTTGACATTAAACATCCCATTATCAGGAGAACTGCATGTTTATATGGCTATATGGTCCTCTGTTACTAGTTCTACTATTCCTTTCCCCATGCTGTGTTTAATAATGAATGTAGAGATCTATTCTGCGTTCTTTTGTTTATTTGCGCATGATACTCACTGTCACACACATATGGCTTGTCTCGATCCTCTAGGGATGCTGGTTCCTGTCTCTTTCTCATTCCCCCAACACCACATGCCTGGACACATCAAAAAATCGCTTGTAAACACACACAGATTCATTTACAGTTGGCAACCAGTCTATTTCACACAGGTGCGGGTAGAGAAGCATTGTTATTTTGGCCTGGCGGAGCCCCCATCCCACTTCCTCCTTCAAGCTTTAAGCAAATCCTCTTACACAGCATTAATTACACCTAGCACACAATTATCACAGCATCTCTTCCACACACTGCCGGATAACTATGTGGGGTGTGAGAGATCTTAGAGGAAGTAGTGTGCCCCAATTAACAGCACAGAAGGTGAGAGATTCTAGGGACTGAATCGAAGACATTCTGTTTGTTATCCTTGTTTGTATTTCTGCTAGACTTGACTACTGAAACTTGCATGCATTTCTGTCAGGGTTGTGCATCATACATTGTCCTGTACATGACATTTGATTTCACATGTAGGTAGAATAAAAAAAAAACTAAAATAATTCAATTTTACCATCAACAAGTACACATTTCTATTTTAACTAAGTTTAAGAATTTTGCCTCCAGTTTCTGCATCGATGTATTGTATCATCATGTAAATTTGTGTAAAATTCATCATATGCAATATTTAAATCCACATGCCTCATCATGTGAACCTTGTGTCTCAACAAAAATAGCAATTTTGTAAAGTCTTCTTTCTTCAGGCTGTGGTTATTTCATGCCTTGGATGCATTTCTGTACAGAACCACTTAACGATTCCAGCCTTTCATGTATGTGGGGTTATAATTACAGATGAACTTAGCCATGTTTTCAGTGTGCTATCACACATCAGGTGTTGTCTTTAAAGTGGTATTAAAGGAGGTTTTTCACGGCTGTTCGGAAGGAGCTGCTTTGAATCAACACAAAACCAGTGGAACGCAATGATGAAAGCTACGCAGGGATCAAACCTGGAGATGTGCTAAACAGCCATAATGGATCAATGGCTGATGAGCTACAATGGCCTGCTTTGTTCAGACAGCAGCCTTGAAGAAACAGGAATCCTAGATTAAACAAAGAACGTGCAGGGCTCACTGCAAACCTGATATATTAATACAAAACCTTGGGTTGCGGGTCTAATTGCTACCAAGAGCAGAGGTTCTCAACTGGTCAGTTGCAACCCAAAAACCTTTAACATGTTTGTTTTGGCACCAGGAAACAAAACAATATTGAACGTGAATAATAAAATGTTTCTGACATTGACATATAATAATACATATGAGAGCAAAATCACTGATCAACTTCTAAAAGATTAGCAGAAATACATTTAGTCAAACTCTAGAAAATCCATGTAATCGTATCGAAACCATTAAAGGCAAACAAAATTACGACCCAAACCCGTATACATTTGGCTCAGCACTTGATTGCCAATGTTGAAATGAGTTTTGAAGCAAACCCAGTTGAGTAATCAGCCTACAAAACTGTATGATTCACTCTAGTATTAGTATGATTCATACTAATTAATTAGTGACTGCAGAACATGTTATTGCTGCATGTGTTTTACCCGTCCTTTGGTGCGATTCTTGCGTTTGGGAACATCCTCCTCCATCTCATCCATGTCCAGCTCGTGAGGAAAATCTCCCACCAGCAGCTTCTGTGACCACACGGAAAGACCAGCACGTATGAGTCAGCTGTACTGTATGAACAACACTAGAATGTCAAACAAGCTGGTGCAGGAAAGATGAGTGGGAGAATAAAAGACCCTAAGAAGCCATATGGAAAATATGCTGCATATTAATTCACAGTAAACATTAGCTTGTAATGGTATTAAAGGGGTCATCGGATGCCCATTTTCCACAAATTGATATGATTCTTTAGGGTCTTAATGAAAAGTCTATAACATACTTTGGTTAAAATGTCTCAATGATAGTGTAAAACAACACCCTTTTTACCTTGTCAAAAACAGCTCTGTTCACAGCAAGCCGTTTTAGTCCATATTCCTTTAAATGCTAATGAGCTCTCCTCACCTCGCCCCTCTCTTCTGTGGGGTGATGAGCCCGTTATCATGAGACTGTTTACTTCAGCCACGGAACTTGTTAACTAGCACATTATTAGGAAAGGCGATTTGCAAAGATTGATAAAAGAACCTTTTAAGTGAATACTCACTTCTTCTGTAGGTGAGGCTGGATCACAAATGATTTGCGCGAACATAAACGCATTTAGGCAGATTGGGGGGCGCGTTCCTTTCAAAAACAAAAGTAATCCACTGTGTTTCACGTCCCAACATTTCCGGAATTCAGGTTGTGACATCAAAGTATTAAATTTTTTGATTTCAATTTTAAGTATGCAGGGGTCTTGTTTTTGTTCGAAATGACATCACACCAGTTCATTCTTTGATTTGGCTTGAAGTTTAACAGAGCTTTTAGCTGTTAGCTGTTTTTGTTAGAAATTAGGTCACATCAGTTAGTTTGTGGCTTTGGCATTTTTTTCCCCAAATGACATCACACCAGTTCGTTCTTCAATTTTGCTTGAAGTATATCGGAGCCTTAGCTATTTTGTTCAAAATGATGTCATACTGTTTCTTTCTTTATAGGGATAGTTCACCCAAAAATGACAATTCTGTCATTAATTGCTCACACTCATGTCAATTTTTGTTTGAATACTACATATAAAATAGCTACCAAAATAAATGTTGGTAACTGCAGTTTGATTAAAATGACTAAAAGTTGACAAAAATGCAATGACTTTCCGTCGACCAAAACTAGACTAAAACTATGAATGACTAAAATGTGACTAAGACTATTAAGCATTTTCGTCTCAAGATAAAGACTTAAGACTAAATCAAAAATGCCTGCCAAAATTAACACTGTTAGCATCACAAATATCTAGCTTCATATCTATGGGTTTTCATAGACAGTAGGTTTGTTAGGTAGCTCATGGAGTACGGAGACGTACTTGAGAGGTGAGGAGCTCCAGTTCGAATCCCGTGTAACTACGATTTGACAAAACAGACAAAACAAATCTGCATATAAGGACGTTCAAATAGCACGGTTGCATCAACAAATGTGTATCAGTTTTGCATTTGTTAACACTATCGGGTAGGTTTAGGGTTGGGTTTGGTGTAGGGCATATTTCCAACATGATAGAGCGTTAACTTTTAGCGACGGTCACCGGATATTTGAATTCTGAACCGCCGCAATACGTACCTGAACCAATGTTATAAAAACGTGCCAGGATTCACGTATTGAACCCGTGTTTTAGCACCACTCAGTGGACATTTCTCTTTGAAACTGTGGCGAAGAGTGCAGTAAGGTACGTAAAAACAGTCTTGCAGAAAAGTACCCAGAGGTATGTATTTTTATGAGACCAGGTTGGTTTTTGTTCAAAATAATGTCACATCAGTTTATTCTTTGATTTCACCTGAAGTTTATCGGGGTCTTAACTGTGATGATTGCCTAGCAAGTGCACAACTGTAAGCGCACTCATAATATGTGGCTGTGGGAAGTGAACAGCGGTAGCAGGGAGGCGCACAGCTTTTTAACTCCTGCTGGGGCCTGAGGCAAAGCAAGCAGCAGGATCACAGGTCCGCTCCCAGGGGACAAAGCGCTCTCAAGAGTGACTCTTAATTGAAGTGCTAATTGGTTAACTGTCCACCCCTAGGATAGATGTCATGTAGTTTGCAAAACAGTGAGGGTGGTGACACTAGTGACAGCTCCATCGACTGACAGGCGGGTTCATTAGGATCTATAAGCATTCACACGTCAACACGGTCAAATGTAAGTACCTGTAAACCCCGAGACGTTGAAAATGTGTAACCGCACTCCACAAAATCAATACAACAATTTTGTCAAACGCACTGACATAGACACACAAGCAATAAAATAAGCAATAAAAATACACTCACAAACATACACACTTTGTGCTTAACAAGGAAGTCTGCCAGTAGGGGCGTGTCAGCCCTGGAGGGAATTGTGTTACTGCCAAAAACAGACACAAGTACTACAGAGAAATCAGAAGGGGAGAGACAGGAAGGGAGAGGAAGACGGCAATAGAAAGCAGAAAGACATGTTGAATGGAGTGGTGGGAAGAGCGTTTTGGGTACCAAAAACAAAGCATGGCGACAGTGTCTTAGTGTGTACTTTAATGTGTACTTCAGGGCAGAGTGTGTAAAACCACTCTTAATTTAGTTAACTACTGAGTGTGTTACGTCTTCAAAACCATCCTATGGGGAGCAAACCACAGTTGAGGAATCTTTCTTACCTGGCATTCACTCATGGGTTCCTCCTCCTTTGTTTCAACCTTCTTATCCAGCAGTTCTCCACTCAGGAGTGACTCCAGAACAGGACCCTCAGGAACACCCCCTTCCTTCTTTAGTGCTGCTTCATAATCTGGACACACACCGCAAACAATTGTCACACCAAGGCATTTCTAGGCAACCCATAAAAGACTAGGCCAGACAGTGTTTCTGTCATTTGTTTAAAGTCTTAAAGTAGAGAAAACGTACGAAGATAAGCCATAAACAGTCTCACACAAAACCTGTAATGTGATGAGAAATTACACACTTGTAGAAGCCATATAGCAAAGCAATGAATCCAATAAAAACCACTCTTGAAAAAAAAACAATGTATCTCATGTATTTCTGTTCAAACTGTATATTTACAAGATTACACTGTTGAAAAAAAACAGCATATGCTGGTTAGGTATGTTTTAAAGCATGGCAGCTGGTTAAGAGCTGGTCCTAAGCTGGTCATAAGCAACTAGCTCCTGCTCAGGACCAGCTTATAATCAGATCACAGCACAACCAAAAAGCCATTTGATTGAATTCTAGTAAATGCAAAATAATTGCAATTCTCTGCCAAAACGCTATAGAATATGTGTCACTATAGAGTTAGAACAAGTAAATGCAGTATACATAGATTTCATAGAAAGAGAAAGATGTGCACGAAATGAGGCGCTGTAGAAATCGAATACTTTAATGTTGCCAGACGAAATAGCTCAACATGAAAGCCAACGTATATGCGTGCAAACTCAACTACATAGGGATGTTTAGATAATAATTCACATGTTCATGTTTTTTTATATATATTTAGCTTACAGATCTCAGTTTAAATGCTTCAGTTTGTTTTCTATTCTATTCTATTCTATTCAATTCTTTTTTCTTTTTATAGAATTTCTTAGTAACAGAGCACTGTAAAAATGTTTTCTCAGGTAACCTAAAATGTGCATCATTTAGCTACATTAAGGGTCAAATCAAATTATGCACTTTTTTTGTGTGTGCACTGTACAGGTCTGGTAAAGAATGTTTTTGCTAAGGTGGCCAAAAATGTGGCCCAATAGAGAACAGTTTTGCTCAGCAAAAAAAAAAAAAAATTAGAGGGAACATTGTGCACAGCTGTTTACAACATTGATAAAAATGAGTCAGCATATTAGAATAATTTCTGAAGGATCATATGACATGTTTAAAATATATTAAAGTAGAAAACAGAAATTGTGATAATGTTTCACAAAATTACTCTTTTACTGTATTTTTAATTTAAAAAAAAAATACAGGCTTGGTGAGCATAAAAGACTTCTTTCATCAAATAATAAAAAAAAACTTTCTGATCCCAAACTTATTTTTGGTTCATTTGTGTTTAAAAATACAGACCAAATAAATACCAAAAGTTTCTGTTTTCATGTAACTGACTAGAATTTAATTTTTATAAACTATTTGTTTTATTTGCTTTATTAGGACCCCCCCCCCCCCCTCCAAAAAAAAAAAAACAATGAAAATGGATCAAGGATTTATGTTCGTCTTTCTCAATGCCAACTCTCACCGATTTTAAACTCGATTGGTCCAAGACGTGGATCTTCTAAGATGTTTAACCGTCTCTTCTTTCTCCAGCAGCGTGCAGGATAGGTATAAAGCTGCCCTGGAGCCACACCTAGGTTAAAAAAGAACCAGAGCCATGGTTTAAACACCCAAAACCTTGACCAAACAACAAAATCACCAATGTAGTGTGATGCACTGTACACATAGGCACACACCTGGCCCACGATGGGTTTTCTCCATCCATATGTAGCAGTTACTCTGTGCTACGCCTGTTTGGGAGTCAAGAAAGGGCAGGCGCATGGAGCGTTCAGCACAAAGTCGAGCATTATAACTGCGGCAGTGCTCGATGGCCTCGCGGTAAAACTCCTCACCAAGGCTGTAAACAATAAAAAAGGGGGAATGTCTTACAAGTATGTTTGATTTTAGTACTCAAAAAAATTGACATTTGTGTTTAATCCATG
This sequence comes from Barbus barbus, assembly GCF_936440315.1. Taxonomy (NCBI): domain Eukaryota; kingdom Metazoa; phylum Chordata; class Actinopteri; order Cypriniformes; family Cyprinidae; genus Barbus; species Barbus barbus. Next base: position 18,695,571 of record NC_136762.1, on the reverse strand, counting down.
TGTTTGAAGCCATCTACAGTGCCGTGAAAAGGTTTTTTAAAAGGGGTCCTATTATGCTCTTTTTCAAAGTCTTGATTTAGTTTTTGGGGGGGGGGGACTAGGACATGCTCTCATGCTTGGTGGTTCAAAAATCACATTATTTTTCACATAGTTTAAGTTATTACAATACCTCTCTCCCCAGCCTAGCACAAACAGCTCGATTAGTTCCGGGTTTGATGAAGGCCCGCCTTCCAAAAAACTAAATGTGTTGTGATTGGTTAGCTATCCTAGTGCGTTGTGATTGGTGCACAACGCCTACCTGGTCCTACATGAAAAATGAATTGCCCCCTCCTCTTAAATCATGAAAGAACTGTGATTAACCACATTATTTTAGAAAGCTGAGTTAAATTTCACTAGCCAAACCCAAGCCTGATTACTGCCAGATCTGTTGAATCAAGAAATAACTTAAATAGAACCTGTTAAATAGAAACACCTTAGATGGCGTTTCAGTACTGCCTCGCCCCTTTCCAAAGCAGAAAGTTGGTCAATAATTGGTCAATTAAGACCCCGAGAATATTGACCAAGAGGATCACGCAGAACCTTTGCACGCACGGATATTGCAAGACATATTAAAGCGATAACGTTATTGTTGTTGTTGTTGTTTTTTGGCTAAATCATGTTTTAGATAGGATGTCAACAACAGCTTAAAAATAACTGTATTTACTATGTACAGATATGTGCAACAGTAATATGTATTATGTTTATTGTTCGTCAATTAACATTATAACATGAATTGCAGTGAAACGGGGGCAGTCGTGGCCTAATGGTTACAGAGTCGTAACTTGTCAAACTTGTAATACAAAGGTTGCGGGTTTGAGTCTCAGGTCTGGCAGGGATTGTAGGTGGGGGAGTGAATGTCCAGCGCTCTCTCCACCCTCAATACCACGACTGAGGTGAGATCCTTGAGCAAGTCACCGATCCCCCAACTGCTCCCCGTGCGCCGCAGCATTGGCTGCCCACTGCTCCGGGTGTGTGTTCACAGTGTGTATGTGTGTGTGTGTGTTCACTTCTCACTGCTGTGTGTGTGCACTTGGATTGGTTAAATGCAGAGCACAAATTCCAAGTATGGGACACCATACTTTGCCACATGTCACGTCCTTTCCTTTCCTTTTTTTTCCCTTCCAGTTGAATTTATTTATACCATAGTCCCACAAACTTACACTATTTGTGGCAGCATATATATGCGAATTAAATACAAAATGCAGTTTTTAAATGATGATTTCATTTATTAAGGGAAAAAAGCTGTCCAAACCTACCTGGTCCTACATGAAAAATGAACTGCCCCCTCCTCTTAAATCATGAAAGAACTGTGATTAACCACATTATTTTAGAAAGCTGAGTTAAATTTCACTAGCCAAACCCAAGCCTGATTACAGCCAGATCTGTTGAATCAAGAAGTAACTTAAATAGAACCTGTTTGACAAAGTGAAGCATGCTTAAAGAGCAACACATCATGCCGCGATCTAAAGAAATTCAAGAACAGATGAGAAACCAAATAGTTGACATGTATCAGTCTGGAAAGGGTTATAAAGCTATTTCTAAGGCTTTGGCACTCCAGCGAACCACGGTCAGAGCCATTACCCACAAATGGAGAAAACTTGTAACAGTGGTGAACCTTCCCAGGAGTGGCTGGCATACCAAAATTACTCCAAGAGCACAATGACTACTCATCCATGGGGTCATAAAAGAACCCAGAACAACATCTAAAGAACTGCAGGACCTAACTTGCCTCAATTAAGGTAAGTGTTCATGACGTTTTGTTCAACAATAAGAAAGAGACCATGGAAGAGTTCCAAGGCAAAAGCCACTGCTGAACAAAAAGAACACAAAGGCTCGTCTCACATTTGCCAAAAAATATCTTGATTACCCCCAAGACTTCTGGACAAATATTCTGTGGACTGATGAGACAAAAGTTTATCTTTTTGGAAGGTGTGTGTCCCGTTAAATCTGGCATAAAACCAACACAGAATTTCATAAAAAGACCATCATACCAACAGTCAAACACGGTGGTGGTAGTGTGATGGTCTGGGGCTGCTTTGCAGCTTCACGACCTGGATGACTTGCCATAATAGATGGAACCATGAATTCTGCACTCCATCAGAAAATGCTGAAGGAGAATGTCCGGCCATCAGTTTGTGACCTCAAGCTCAAGCGCACTTGGATTATGCAGCAGGAAAATGATCCCAAACACTCCAGAAAGTCCACCTCTGAATGACTCAAGAAAAACAAGATTAAGGTTTTGGAGGGGCCAAGTCAAAGTCCGGACTTAAATCCAGTTGAGATGCTGTGGCATGACCTTAAACAGTCCCTTCATGCTTGAAAACCCTCCAATGTGGCTGAATTAAAACAATTCTGCAAAGAAGAGTGGGCCAAAATTCATCCACAGCGATGTGAAAGACTCATTGCCAGTTATCGCAAACGCTTGATTGCAGTTGTTGCTGCAAAGGGTGGCACAACCAGTTATTATATTTAGGCGGCAATTACTTTTTAATATTAAAATTTGTTTGATGATCTGAATCATTCAAGTGTGACAAATATCCAAAGAATAAAAAAAACAAGAAGGGGCAAAACGTAACTTCAAAGGGTGTTGAAATTTTCATTCATCTATGCAGAGAACTCTTTGTGTTGTCATGCAGGAGGTAAATTAAATTATTGGCTGGCATCTAATTGGGAAATATAAATCTCATTTCCAGCTCTGTTAAATACTGTACAGAATCTCACTTAAGGGTAAAGAGCTCAGGTGTTAGGAACTGCTGTTTAAAAACACTGCAGCATTAGAACAGTGGTGTGCATTAATGGTTCATGTGGCAAAAAAGAGCACACTCAACAGTTCTGTCCTCAAGAGTATGTGTGCATGCTCGAAACTGGTCAGGACAAAAGTACCGAAAAGTGACTTTATTGCTGAGGCTGCACTCAGCAAACTGCTGTATTTGTAAAACAATTTTAATATCAGGAAAACACTCATGAATAAGTCAGTATTCAAATTTGAATATATGAAAACATATGACTCAAAGTTTAATGAGATTTTTTAAACTATTGCAGGGGTGGATGGGAGGCTGTCTTGTGAAAAAAGAAATGCACTTGACTGAGTCATATACGAGTACTGGTGTACTTCAAATCTTAAAAGTTATTTAAAAAGAAAACAGTAATTGCGTATAATATTAATGAAACAAATGGCCACTTAATTGTACTTAAAGAGAGTACACGTTCTAAAAAGTGTTTTGTACATTAATAATTTCAAATGAAAGGTTTTGCTTTAAAGTACATTTTAAGTCATTATGTTTAAATATTTTATTTAAGTTTATCATAAATGGTTGTTAGTACATTCAGGCAGTACATTTTAACCAGAATTCAAGGACAGTAAAAGTAATTATGAACTTATATATAAAGATGTAAGTGGATCAAAAAGTTAAACTAATTGCATTAAATATAAATTTAAACTATAATACATTTCATTTCATTGCAATTAACATCCAATTAAGTGTCTGAAAACATTTTATTCAGCTCACATGTTTCCATAATAATTACTCTTTTTAAAATTATGCAAAAGTATATTCTTCTTCGCAAGGTCTCCACTGCAAACACAGTTATGTTGGAAACATTGCAATTACAGAGTTTAGCAATCATTATTTAACAGTGCAAAATGCCAACTGACCAATCAAACGCAAGTATTTCAGAGTGAGTCATGTAATAATGTTTGGCAATGTCATAAATCAGGGTTATTGAATTTAGTCCAGATATTCTTTTGATTCTGCTCTAGTTTATTCAGTATTGGAGTTTGTCTGTATTTTCTCTCCCACTGTTAACACAAGGAAAGATCAAAAGTGCAGAAATAATTGGGAGACACTTAAAAAGTCCTGAAAATACTCTGCTTAACCCTGCTCTCCCGCGGTCGCCTTTTCTTCTGTCCTTCTTTGTGCAAACCGGCTGAATAAACTCCCTGCGATGTTATAAGCTATTGTAAAATTAGCCCCATGGAAGTACTGATGAGTTCTGGGACACAGTCCCCGGTTTCTGATGCGTCATCGTTTGTTTCATTGTAATCAAAAGCACCGGTCTGCAAACCGGAGAAATGAAGGAAAATTGCATCATGCAACAATGACCGCATCCCTGAAACAAGCCTGATAACAAATTGACAGAGGCTTGAGGTTATGCTGATGATGTAAGAGTAAAACCATTGTGATTGGTGAACTCATCCATTTCTCCTTGAGGAGGAATGATGAAGAGCCCTGTGGCTCAAGACTAACAACGCAGTCAGGCTGAAATAAATAATCCTCATTTCTCCAAACAAAATGGCGGCCAGAGCAAAACAACACATTTTCTACCTAATTTAGTCCATGTTTGATTTTGGGGGCCACATCCTGGTCATTCAGTGCGGGCAGGAATCAATCCTCAACATGTGGGTTGAAAAATCACTAAGTGTGCAGGGGCAGTAAATTACAGTGCATCGAATGTCATGTGCTCAGGTCCACCAGAGGGGAAATATTAAGTCCTGTGGTGAAGTGCTGTGGGCTCCATTTAAACACCTCTACACTCAGCAGATACTCAGCTGTGCTCAATCTCACACAATGGACCAGGCAATATCTAAAGGTCAGTGAGCGAGTGAAAAACAAAGTTTGACGTCTCTGTGATTATGTGAGAAATTGTTCTTCATAGAAAGTCCTTGTCAAATGAACTTTCAAGACTTCTGTTTTTGAGCACTTTCTAAAAGGCTTTTTGATTGGAGTTTGAATGTTTTAAACGGAATACTCCATAATGGGCCTCTCCAACAGGCGAAAAAAGAGTTGAGGGCAAAACAGCAGTTTCCTCACCGACTTCCTGAATTGGTGAGATAAGGTGGCTTCTCTGTATGGCAAAGCTTGTGGTATTCATATCCCACGAGCACAATGAAAAAGCAATCAATTAGATCGGAAAAATACGAAGCCTTGCACATGACGTGGAAGAAAAAAAAAAAGATATTGTGGCCACAAATTAAGAATTTGTTCCCATGACTTATTGCTTTGTATTTAATTTGTTTGGTTTATTTAAATGAACAGTTCACACAAAAATGTAAATTCTGTCATCATTTACCCTTATGTCACTTCAAACCTATAAGACTTTCTTTGTCACAAAAGAAGATATTTTGAAGAATGTTGGTAAACAAATAGTTTTGGTTCCCATTGATTTCCATTATATTTTTCGACCATACAATGTAAGTCAATGGAAACCAAAACTGTTTGGTTACCAACACTTTTCTTTTTTGTTATGAAGAAGAAACAAAGTCATAGAGGATGGATTTACATGAGGGTGAGCAAATGATAACAGAAATTTCATTTTGAGGTGGACTTTTCCTCTAATTGGTTTTGTAGCCAAGTTGTAATTTAGTTAAATAGTGGCCACAATTAGTGATAATTTTGTCCATGATTTAACTAAAACAAGGAATTCTAAATTTGTGGCCATAATATCTTTAAATCTGTATCTTGAAAATATATTTGCGAATTTGCATGCGAATTTGTGAATGTCAAATGCATGCCGCATAGTCAACCCTGCCTCAAGGGGCACTAGCATGCATTATCAAAAATTATTAATTAATTTGCTACATATATATATATATATATATATATATATATAATTTTTTGGGTACTTAAAGCACTTTACAATCTGCTCAACCACCACCAATGTGCAGCATCCACCTGGATGATGCAACGGCAGCCATATTGCGCCAGAATGCCCAGCACACACCGGCCAATCAGTATACGGGATGATTAGGAGGTCATGATTATGGACAGAGGCCAATGGGCGAATTTGGCCAGGATGCAGGGGTTACACTCCTACTCTTTTTCGAAGGACATCCTGGGATTTTTAATGACCACAGAGAGTTAGGACATCATGGTTGAGCAACCGTTTGAAGAGTGAGTAAGTTACAGTTACTTAAACTGTCAAAGTGTTCCTCAATAGGTTCCTCAAGTCATGATGCCTCAATATCCCTATACATTGAGCCTGCTAGTGTTTTAAATTTCAGAAAAATTTCATAGGCAAAAAAGGTCTATTGTCAATGCATTGTAGAAATCTCACACAAAGGTCACTTTTAAACAAAGCAGCTTTATGTTGGACAATGTGGCTAATTCGGGAGAAATGTTGCGCCCTCACTCCAGATTGCATGGATTCCTATTGAAACGACTGGATTTTGGTAAATGCTAAATGTTACTGCATCTGTGCTTTGGGTGTATGATATGCACCAGTGAGGAGTAGGAAGATCTATGTATTGGATTTAACAAGCATACCTGTTCTTTATGACAGTTCCACTTGATTGCCTAAGAAGAGAAGAAAAAGACAGAAACAGACATGAGCAGATGCAGACAATATCTGATTCCTATGAAGGGTTTTTTTTTGGGGGGGGGGGTTGATGAGATGGATTTCCATTCAAATTATTATAAATTAACAGAAAAATTAATTATGAAGAACAGACAAAGCCTCTTAACCGTGGTCAAGCAATACATGTTTTTCCGATGTCAATATTTAAGAACAAGATGACCTAAAGTAGAGCAATATAATGCTGATATATACATAATACCATTTAAAGGGATAGTACAACCAAAAAAAATTAAATTCTCATGTCATTCAAAACCTCTTTACCTAACTTTTTTCTTATGGTGGAACACAAATGGGAATATTTTGAAGAATATTTCTGATGTTTTTCCCCAAAGCAACTCTGGATCCTATTTACTTTCATTATATGAACAAAAAAATTTAAATAAAATAAATAATCATTATAATATTAATTATAATATCTTCTTATGAAAAAAAAAGAAGAAAATCATGAATACAGGTTTGGAACACCATGAGTGCATTACTGAATTTTAAATTTTGGATGAATTACCCCTTTAATAACAGCAAAGGAGACAGAATAAACAAAAATAAATGTAGATAAAATAAACAGAATAATTACTCAAATGTTATTACAAAATTTTAAAAAACAGAATATGTTTATTATCTACTGACAAGGCTTTCGGAAGACTTTAGAACAGACACACTTCTGTTAATTGACCAAGCATGCCGATGGTGATAATTTCGAAAAGACCAAATACCAGCTGATTAATTGGCCTGGCTGATATCTGGGTCTTAAACTAGGATCTGGATACCTTGACTGTGTTTTCTGATTTGCCACACGAACAGCATGAGGCAGCAGCGTGCTGCAGTTTTACAGCTGAAAGGAAAAGCAGTTACAAGAATAGCAAACGGAAAACACGTCTTATTGCCTCTTTAACTGCATTACCGAGAGATGCATTATTTGCAGTCATTGTATTCACGCTATACGAGAGCTCCAAAAACATTAGGTATCTTGGAGGAAGGCTGACAGAATGGAGTAATGGGTGAGGTTAGCTAATATAAGAAAAATCAATAAGAGGAAGCAAAAGCCTGAAGCAACCCAACCAGAGTTTGGCTTGTGTGCGGGCAGAGCCAGCCAGGAATGGCATCCATGGGGAAAAGTGTGTATGCCAGTGTGCCATGAGGAAGCGCTCTCACTTCTTTGTGTGTAAAACTATGCTTAAAGGGAGTGAAAGGTTCTGACCTGTGTGTGTGTGTGTGTGTGTGTGTATGCGTTTGTGTGTGTGAATTCGATTTTAGCCTTCAGATAGTTGATGCTGAGTGTTATGATCTCACTTTGATCTAACTGACCAATGAGACAGCATTGCAGGAGGAAAAATACACATAGTTTGGTGCCCATTTCTGATTCATACAATACACTCTGGGATATAATGGTACAGAAATACAGCGATTGTTGAATATGTACCATGGTAGCACCGTGATTTTTTTTTTTTTTTAACAACTATACAGTTTAGAATGTGCAGATACTTTTTATGGTGGGCATTTTTCATCAATTTATTGTTGTTGTTTTTTTATGTATACAGATAATACATTATATGACCATTCATCCCCTTACATTACCCCTACTTTTGACAGAAACCTTTCTTCATTTTTACATTAATAGCCTACATTTCATATGTACATAAACATTTTTTAATTTGGGCATGATTTCTTAAGCCAATTTCCTTGTAGGAATGAACTATGCCACTTAAAAATGTAAAAATAAACTTAGTAGTTGATATATTTATATGAAACTGGTGTGTGTGTGTGTGTGTGTGTGTGTGTGTGTGTGTGCGTTTTTGTGACAAATGAGGACATACATTTACATAATGACACAGGTATGACATAGGCATTACAAGGTGAAGGTGACTTATGAAGACAGTGCCCCATATCCCCACTTTTCAATACGCCTATAAATCATACAGAGTGATTTTAGTTTGGGGGGGTGTGTAGAAATGCACAGTCTCCTCTGAGGGCTAAGTTTAGGTGTAGGTCAATAGCACATACAGTTTGTACAGTATAAAAACAATTATGCCTATGGGATGTCCCCACTTTTCACAAAACCAAACGTGTGTGTGTGTGTGTGTGTGTGTGTGTGTTGTGTGTGCGTGTGTGTGTGTGTGTGTGTGTGTGTGTGTGTGTGTGTATAACAACTTGTTTTTCTTTAATTGCTAGTCAAGTTAAAAATGTGATTAAACAGCTCACACAAGAGAGCAGCAAATGAGCTTTTGACATTTAAATAAACAGTTAAACATTATTTAATCTGAAAAGTGATTTATTAATGTAATTGTTTTACATAAATTAAATAGTTTTATAAACTAGAATTATAAAACTATAAAACATAATATAGAAATCTAAATATATAATATAATATCATATAATATTTGTAGTTGTATGTACATTTGTAATTAATACATTTATAATTGATTTCTTCGCATTATGTTCGCATTACTAATTTACATTAATTCAATATTTTTTCTAAACTATATATACATATATATATATATATATATATATATAGAAGGAATCAATTATCAGCTTTGTAACATAATATAATATAATATGATTAATGAGTAAGTAATTGATTCCTTGTTTCTTTTTTTTTTTGCCAGTTCTTGTCCTCCATATATAACTGTTGACTTGTCACCACAAATTCGGCAAAACTTGACACACGCAGACAGAATGCAAACAATTTCTTCCCAATAATTTAAATTAAAAGTGAGTGTCTGCGATGCAGACTTGGGCCCAGACTTGAAAGCTTTGGAAGGAAATGGGTAGCGAAAAAGACACAAATGCAAAGCAACTCACCCCTGAGGTTCAACCCGATGCCTCCTCCCCCCTCTGCCTCTTTCTAGTCTGAGCACAGAGCCGTCAAGCCCCCTTCCCCATTCCATCACCTCACTCCTGTGTGTGCTGCTAGTGGAACAAGTCTGGCTTTCAGTAATAAGTTGACAGCTGTAGAAAATGGCCGCTCTCAGTTTGTTTGCTTTTTTTTTACACAATCTCATTATATTATACTGTGGCGATGGCCTTGAAAGCCGTGAAACGTGTCTTGCTGGAAGACGAGCTAAAGCCGGCCATATGGAATGCAGTCTGAAAGTAGGCCAAACTCTGTGCATTTCAATTCTCTCGATCAACACTGTTCCCTGCAGGTCTCTCTGTAATTTAATCACAGCTCCTCGTATCAGAGGTGACCAATGTTCGATTGTGGATGACCACCTATGGATTTCTTTAATAGAAGCGAGGGTCCATGTTTATTGTGAGGGGGAATTTGGACAAAACCTTTCAGGCCAGACTTGAATTTATCAGCATCAGTGACAAATGGAGCACAGATCTAATCAGATACATCTGAGGCAATTACTCTTGTATTTTCATTACATTTGAATTTGGTGCACAGTGTTGCTATATTGGCAGCATATATCAAAGCAAAGGCTAATGAAAGAAAGCATCCAAATTATAATCTACTTTCTTAGAGCTTACTTTTTTAGTAGATGCTGCCCACTTAAGAGCCCTTTTTGCATCTAAAGCCTTTTGTCAACATGTAATAAAATGTGTTCGGCATTGATAACGCATACTTGATACGTTATGAATGCATGCATGTAATAACCACTAACAATTTACACAAAGAAAGCCAGGCTGACACACACACACACACACACTCGCTAAACAAAGGAAAACAAGAACCTCAAGAGCAGGGTGCCTTTTCCACAAACCAAAAGAGAAAGATGATTGGAGAGGAGCGCATAGCTTCTAGCATCCACACTGTCACTCCTGTGCAAAGCTCAACTATGACCCTCAAAAATAGAACAACCTCCAAAATTAGCTCTTCTTCTGTAGCCTATTTAATTGAAACCAGTGAGGAGGCAGAGGGAGATGTTGTCCAAATCTATCTTAAAACTTATTTGTGTATTCCTCATTATGCCCACTACACTACCAGAAAACTCCCTACAGTGCCAATTAGTCTCAATTAGCAGTTGTCCTTCTGAAAAGTAACAGAGAGCTCCCTCTAGAGGCTGCACTGTGTCAGTAAAATACCAAACTCCTGTTGGAGAGACCAGAGAACTCTGAAGTTATTGAATGCAAACACACACACACGCTTGAAAAATCAACCACAATATAGCCTATTAATTTTAACACAACTTAGTAGCAAGCAATTATATATAGTGAAACTATCATATGCAATATTCTTTATGGATTAAAAAAGATGTATATACTCCAGAGTCACGGAAAAAAGTTGAACACCATCATTTTTATACTAACAATATGTTTTAAAGATACAAAATAGCTAAAAACACCTGTATTTTGTTTATTATAAAGTATTTAAGTATTTGTATTACGTTTTCAACAATTGGTCAGTAAAAGTAGGTGTTTAATCATATCTTCTAACAATAAACATTAAATAATGTAGTTCCAAATAAACGTAAACGTCCCATTAATTGAAGAAACAATGTTTTTTTTTTGTTAACATCTGTTTATTGATTTTTATTCTGTGGAACAGTAGTACAAAACAAAAAGCAGCTGTACAAATTTCGAACCCACCCCAACCCATCCTACCTCTTGGTAGACTTAAAAAATAAATAAATAAATAATAATAATAATAAAAATATATTAATTAATATTAATAGATAAACAAATAACAATAAATAATTTTTACAAAGATTTTAGAAAAGACACAACATTAAAAGCTGAATGTCATGAATTTACAGTTTTCACATTAGATCCATGCATACGAGAAGTAGAGAGTTACATTGAGATAATGTCCAACAAATACACCGTCCAGGTTCGTCTGTCCATTGTGTGAGGAGGATTCCAACGGTTGACCAGCATTTTTTTTTTTGCTGCTGTGAGAGCAGCTAACAGTAAAGATCTTTGTTGGACGGACAAGCTGAAGTCCCAAAAGTCATTCATGAAAAAATGGCGCGGAGTCAAATGTATCTCAGTACCCAACAAATATGATAGGTCCTGTGAGAGCGGAGTCCAAAAAGGTGAGAGAGAGGGGCACTCCCAAAATAAATACAAAAACGTGCCTAAAACTCCTTGGGAACAGAGATTACACTTAGGAGAAGACGACAGATTCATATAAAAACGTTTCATTGGAGTCAAGTAAACCCTATACAGCAATTTCCAATGAATTATTTGGTGGTTTTTAGAAGACAATTTAAACATACCCCATACCTGATCGGAAAATAAAACATGCACATCCTCATTAAGGTCCTTAGCCCAAACAGTTGTAATAGATACAGGTTTGTATGAATGCTCAAGAAGAAAGAGGTAGATGACTGAAGCAGAGGAGGGAGATTCCTCAGAAGGAAGGATTAGTTTGCACAAAGGTTGAACAGGCAGTTGAGAGTTCCAAGGCACCCCATATACGTAGGGCCGATCTAATGCGCAAATACATAAGGTGCCTGGCAGATTATATTGAGTTTTAAGATTCTGGAATGATTTTAAACCACTATCATCATATATATCATCATACATATCTCCCAGAGTGTTTACTTTACTTTGAGTCCATTGCGGACAATGCAATGGAGTACTGCCTGACAAAAGGTTATTATTGTGGAAAATAGGTGAATGCCTATGCCATTTTGTAACTAGTTGTGAACGTCTTTCAACATCCCTCCATGTGGAGAGGAGATGGGTTACAATGGGACCAAACCGAGATTTACACTGCCTAAGCAGAACTCCCGAAAAAACAAGATGCTTCAATTTATACGGATAAATGATAGATTCCTCAATTGCTCTCCAAGACACAGAAGCGTCAGGATCAAACCAAACTGATGAAGGGTGGAGGGAAAAGGCTTGAGCATACAGTCTAAAATTAGGGAAAGAAAGACCTCCATGTAATCTACATCATTGTAAGGTAGTCAGTTTAATACGAGGACGTTTCCCATCCCATATATACCGTGAAATACATGCATCTAGTTTATTCCAGTAGCCAACCGGTGGAGCGAGAGGAATCATGGAAGAAAAGAAATTAATATGTGGGAGAACATTCATTTTAATCCCCGATATATATGGGCCTGAAGAGAAGTAGGAAGACGAGACCAATTTTCCAAATCTGAGGATACTTTGGCTATAATACCATTATAGTTTTGTGAGGCGATTTCCGGCAGGGAAGGAAAAACATCTATCCCCAAGTACTTAAAGTTTTGAACCAATGGAATAGATGTAGAAAGGGACATGGAATCAATTTTAGAATTGAGGGGGGAAGTAAACATGACTTACTCCAATTCATTTTAAACCCTGAGAGAGATCCAAAATGGTCAAATAAATTCAACACATGAGGAATAGAATGTGACGGCTTCTCCAAAAACAAAGAAATATGATGGTGAGTATTCCGTATATTTATGGGAGAAATAGTTTCAGATCGCCGGACCGCTTGAGCTAAGGGTTCCAAGGATAGGGCAAATAACAGAGGAGAACGTGGGCAACCCTGACGAGTACCTCGATGTATAAAGAAAGGGTTAGAGCGAACAGCACCGGTGAGAACAGTGGCTGCTGGATTGGCATACAGAACTTTTATCATATTTATGAAACTCGATCCCAGACCCAGATGCTGTAGAACCGCCCATAAATAGTTCCATTCTAGCTGGTCAAAAGCTTTCATCGCATCTTGAGATAATACTGCACAAGGAGAGGACAAACTATTATTTGAATTAATAATATGATATAACTTGCATAAATTATCCGAAGCTGAGCGAGTTAATGAATCTTGTTTGGTCATGATGAACTAGCCTATTCACTACTATACGAGATAGTACTTTAGCATATAATTTAACATCAGTTCCTATCAAAGAAAGTGGCCGGTAACTAGAACAGGAAGTCAGATCTTTATCTTTTTTTAACAAGAGAGAAATAACAGCTATATTAATAGATGGGTGAAATGAGCCTTGAGTGACTGAAAAATGTATCATATCTAACATGAGGGGGCCTAAATCCGACCAAAAAGTAGTATACAATTCGACTGGAATGCCATCTATGCCTGGGGATTTCCCCTTGTTCATAGATCGAATTGCTGACTCCAGCTCCTGAAGAGAGATCGGTTCAGCCAGGTATTCCGAATCCGAATCTGACAGCCTGGGTAAATCAAGGCTGGACAGAAAAGATGCAAAAGGGTCAGAAACGTTTCACTGTTGTGTAATCTTAGGGCTAAAAAGTGGCTTGGTCTACTCTCTTGAAAATAATAATTCTGCCTGGATCTTTGGATCAGGAATTCTGCCTGGATCTCAGTAATGAATTGAGTTTGGACCTAACCGCCATGATTTTACTGAGTGTATTGTCTGAGAAACAACGCTGATTATCTCTAGTCAGATTCTGGAGCTGTGATTCCAGTTCAACTATCTTTTTGTGTCGGTTTTTCTGAAGGAAAGAGGCATATGAGTTATTCCTTATAAATCCTTTAACTGCATTCCAAAGTGTTCGAGGATCATCCACTGAACCTTGGTTAATTTCAATAAACTCAGCAAATTTATTTCTGAATTGACTGCAAAAGTTTTCATCCTGTAACAATTTAGGGTTAAATCGCCATCTAGTGGCACGAGATGGCCGAGGGATCAGAGATAATCTGCACAAATTTCCATCATGATCCGACAGAGATAAGGAACAGATATCGGCATCACGAGGATGAAGTTACACATTGCCGAAGTTTGTCAGAACACAAAGCTTGAGAGTGTGATTCCTTTAGTCCAGATCTATCTAGGATATGCGACATTACAGAATTCATATCTGCACCCAATACAATTTCAAAATCTGAAAACTTCGAGATGATAGGTTGACAAAACTGAGAAAAAAGTAGAGTCAGGTGTTCAAGGGGCATAAACTGAGAGAAATACAATATTCCTATTCTCCACTATTGTTTTTATATGTGTTATTCTACCATCTCAACCTTTGTCTAAAATAGTAATATTTAAAGTCCTCAGGACCAATATTGGGACAACCTTGGTTTTAGTATCCGAAGATGAGTGAGATACCACTTCATAAAACTTATTATTACACCGGTGTATATCCTCCTCTTTCAAATGGGATTCTTGAACTAACACTATATCAATCTTTCTTCTTTGCAAAAAATCCAGAAAACCTGTATGTTTGTGAGGGCCATTTAGCCCATTAATATTACAACTCAGAATATTAAAGTCAGTCATAGGTATCAAACAGAATAATTGAAGAAAAAGAAATCATTTGCACAACAGGGTTGAGCTTATCGAATGTAGTCAATTACAATGTGTGTAAATATTGAAAAAAAGGAGATTATTTAGGCCTACAGTAAAAAAAGATCTTATATTAATATTAAAGAGTTTAACATTTCTTGTAACAAGGAATAGATTATACTTAAAGTAGCATGCAAAATAATTTGGTTCTTGTACTTAAATGATTTTTTTGTCATAAAATTAGTAATCATTTTATTACTAAATTAGTCATTTTATAACAAAGAACTGAATATCAAGTCAACACATTATGCTACAACTATGACATTTTTATTTAATTTTAATTGTTGGATATAGGTAACGTGGTTGGGTCAGCTGACATGGAACGGAAAAATAATTTTAAAGACATTTGATATGTGTTAAGCTAGTTCTTTCATATTAGGTTAATTTTATGTCAGATAATAGTTTATCTAACATGGATAATAGTTCTTAAAAACATGGGATTTGGGCCTTTTAAGCCTTTTTAAAAAACCATAAAGTGCACAGTCTTCATGGAATGTGCCAGATAATAATTCAAATCTGCTATCTTTACATAAGCATAAACTCCACAAAAAAAAAAAAAAAAAACCCACTGCAGCAGTACCAGATGGTAGTACCATAGACTGAATGATTTCCATATTCAAACCAGCAGTCCAGGGTACTTCAAAGAATGCTATGGTACTTCTTTTATAAGTGGATCTTAGCGTCGCATGTGGGTGTAAAGGACTTGTAGCCATGTTGAATTGCTGTGGCTAGTGCCACTGATGGTGGAGGTTGACTAATATGTTGATGTGGCCCACAGTATTTCCATGAGCTTAGGACTGTTAAGAGAGGATATTGGCACGCCCATCCCCCACCAGTACTGTAGATTACACTTCGCAATAGCAACCTCCTCGAGCACCTCTCCCTTTTCGTCATCCGCCCCACTACCCCTCCCTCTTCTCTTTCACTAGACTACCCAGTCAAATGATTTATCTCATTTCTTTCTTCATCTGCCTCTCTGCCTCTACAGATGTGCTGGTGCATTTCCTCCAGCCTGCTGAAGACTAGCTTATTGAGGACTGGAAGAACTGCAGCACTTAAACAGATGCATAGTCAAAACTCAGCCCTGCATTAGCCGAGGCCAAATGTTACATAAACATTTATAAATCTCATCGACTTAAAAGAAAGTGCATGTTGATTATGTTGGACAGTGGATAACCAGTATTCTAGGACTAAGAGTAGGTTTACACAACAATGATCGTAATAAATACAGAAATGTTATACTTTAGCGTTTTTTAAAAAGTCTTGTGTATAGCGAATTGTAATGTGTACTTGTGAAAACGACTAAAAACGCTGAATTGTGCATGACAGGCCAGTAGTTGGCAATGTCACTTTGTAAAGAAAAACTATATGTCTGCGCACATACACATTCCTATAGATTGATCACATAATACGCATTCGGATGACGTCACCGTTTTCACAGATTTGCATTTTTGAAGTTTACATGGAGACGTTTACTTATCATTTTTAAAAACGTACATACTGAAACTCATTTCAAACGTTATATCAGGACCCCAAAACGCCGTTCTTGTGCAAATGGGGGTTTGAAAAAAAAAAAAGCCAAAATGCATTCAAAAATATTTATTTATTTTTTTGTTGTGTAAACGCCCCCTTAACATTTAAGAAAAGAAAGGTATCGGAACAGCAAGAAATGAATAGTAATATCAATATAAATCGAACTTGTCATGTCTGTTGTTCCAACTGTTCTGTCACTAGCCAAGTTTCCATCCAAGGATTGTCTTCCGAAAAAAGGTTTAGCGCATTACAATGTTTAACCATACAGATGATGTATGCTAATTATCATTAAAATATCGCAAGTGCCGACACAATCTTTTTTCGTTTAACTTTAGTGCATAAATTCTGTAGCAATACTTCCGCATTCGTATGCTCGGAATGAAATGAAAATACACCTTATTTATTTTGTAAATGCATAATTCATCCATTATGCATGTATTTTGGGGTTTTTTTATGTAATGTTTAATGGAAATGTCATAACACATACATAGAGGCTTGATGGTTGCTGACATCATATCACTAAAGGATAGCAAATGCAGTGTAAAGCTTTAAATAAAATAAATCAGATTTTTTACACAGAATTTACCAACCAGGACTACGTTTCTCAAAACTAGTGTGGGATAAGTTCTATCATGACAACTCTTGGAAGATTTTAGCATGTAAATGGATATGACGATGTTTTTGTGTTAGAATAGATCTGCTACGCTGCTGCTGTTGGTTATTGCTGTTGTTGTAGATTATTGCTGCTGTTGCTGCTGCTGCTGCTACAAAGCAAGTGCAGGACCCATTGCAGATCTATACAGGTGGAGCTGGGGAAGGTGAAGGGCTTCAGAGGAAATCTGAAAGCACGTTTAAAAACGTGTGAATGCTAACCAGTCATTTAAATGTCAAGCAAGTTCATTGGCTTTGTATGCAACATGAACCAATCAGCTTGTGCCAAGTAGTTTAACTCTGTGAATATCATCAATTTGCGTTAAAGCTGCAGTCCGTAAGTTTTGCCTCTTTGTCGCCATCTCTGTTTGAAAACCTGGAATTGCAGTTTCTTGCGGAATTATCTTCCGTGCGTGGGTTGTGCTCCGTCACGGCTCCAGCGCGGATGGATCTAATGTTTTGAGGTGAATGTGTGGCAGTCATATTCGCATATTCACTGTACTTCGCAATTACAGATTCTAGCCTACAACTTGGAATATATGACCAAAATAAGAATTTTGCACCGTATATTGTCATCTGAACAAGTAAGTAACATGTCTGCCACATTTGTTCTGCCCAACTGAGGAAAAAAGCATTACCATAAATCACGCTACCAATGGTGATTTAATCTAAAGATTGATTAGTTCATATCACATCAAACCGTGCAAATTATTATTATTGTTATACTTTATTCTCAAATTATTAATGTTAACAACATCGGCATTACGTGACTATGAGTATAGTGTGCATTAGAATGTAAATTTCAATTTCTGTACAGTCTAATCTCTAATTGTCATACCATTCGAATTTCATATTAAGAAATTATTTTAACCCAACAAGCAAACTATGCTCCCTTCGAACTGGTTTTCTTTAAAATACAAATCTTGTGTAATAAGGCTATCTGTAATCAGAAGCACATTTAAAACTGGAATATAATTTCATTCACATGTGTTTCACAAACACATAATACTTTCTGGAATACAATCTGCCATCAAAATTATACATTAATTATTCTAGCTGCTGTGAGAAACGGCTATAAACGATCCGGCTCCTGCAGGATCCTCACATGCGATAGCCTTCTAGCCGGGACAACTTCTTTACGTTTACAGACGTGACGTAATGACGCAGTGCCATGCTCGAATTTCCTGCGAAAACTTACCCGTACCACTCAAATTAGAAAATATTATTATTATTAAATATATATTATTATTAATTTACGTTTTAGACAGCATATTTCCTGTTTTTGCTACAAAAATCATTCCAAGCACAGCCACAGCACTGTTTTGCGTCTCTGAGCAACATGACGGTGTTTAAATGAATCAACCGTTTAAATGATTCGGTTCAATTGCAATGACTCACTTAACATAGCGGTTTTAATTCCACGTTTAAAATAACTTTTTATTATTTCAATAACTTCAAATATCAGTATCAATGTTTAAATTACGTTTAATACATCAAAACATTATTTATGCATTTGTAACTACAGGTTAAATGCATTCATGAACTGTATTAACAGTGTGTGTAAATACATCTAAATGCCACTTCAGATGCAGCTTCTGTGTTTCTTCTGCATTGTAAAGATGAATGTTGTTGATACTGATTTCATTCACTTGGTAACAGCCCAAATGTCTTATTATTCTAATTCACTGATTCAGTGTAAGAATTTGACTCAAAAGATAATGCACACTTTAAGAACAAATGGCGTTTTAAAGGTTAAAATGCCCATGAAAATTTTAACTTATTGAAAAAGATGAATTTCTATCAGTGTGAACTCACCACCACACAGAATATGAAGAATATCAAAAAATTTAGGAGTCAGCTGTCCATGGTAGTCCTTAGGATACCAGCGCAATAACACACTCAGCAAAATATAGTCTAATTATGGTTATCAACAAAAATCCCAGAAATTTTTTTATCAATATCGCACACCCCTAGTTACAAACTGCAATTAGAGTGTTTTACCATTTAAATATTTCACATCTCAAAATCCAGTAAACAACTGATGAATAGTTCCTGTCCTAAATGTTTTGCTTTCCTGATAATCTGTTATACTCGGGATGTATGTCACAATAAGAAAAAAATCATCTGTCACTATTTCTGTTTCAAAGCAACTTTAAAGTGCTGTTTTTCGTTAATGTTCAAGGATGTGTTAAATCTATTCATATTTTATACAGTAGCCGAAAAGAGAGGATAAGGACAATAAAGGTGCCTCTTTATTTGTATTAAAGCCCTTTTTCTTAACTAATGTTCCCGAATTCATTTTTTCTCCAGAGATGGAGAAATAATAGTTAGGAGGACAAAATTACATTTATTAGACAACAAGCTGCACATGACATATGAAGCACTAGTTGTTTGCTTTGCGTTAAAATGTCACCAAATGCTGCAAAATGTTGGTATTTAGGTAAGTTCATTTAAAATACCAGCTTAAATTATTTTTTTTCTCATATGAATTGTAAGTCTATGGTTTTACCCTCAACTATTATCAGTGGAAAATTCATCCTAGTTCACCAAGCACAAAGCCAAAGGATGCACAAAGCAGCATGAAATTAGTTCCATATTCATCAGCATCACCTTGGAGAGGAGTTTCAGTTTTAAAATGTGTCAAAATATCTCATTTGTATGCAGAACCAAATGAGCTATTTGAGATGTACTCGCCAAAAGTGTTAATGCTGAAGATGCTCAATGAATTTTCAGAGATTGTCTGCTTAAGACACCTGCGTTCGCCGTGGACCGCGATGCTCGCAAACACCCTCGCTCAAATGGAATACCCAGGATCCTTTGGTGTAGAGAACCATATATCCTCAGAGGCATTTGTCTGCTATATTGAATTGCCCTGCTGTGTTTGCTGGCACAGGTTATGTGTTCACATAAATCGTTGCCTGTGGTGTAACATGGACCTGATCTCCTGCCGCATGTTCCACTGCTTGAAAAGACTGCAGGGGATGCTTACAGGTGCACTTGTACGGTTAATTTAGTAGGGTAAATCCCATTACTTATTATTCTTTATATTACATATCACATTCGCACTGCACAAAATTCATATTTGGGGACCTATCAACTGATTTGTGAGCATTCACACACTGGAACTTGCCCTCCACCTTGCACATCTTGCGTGATGCTCTTCGCAGATTGTATTTAAGCCTTTATGTTTCCCTCTTGGACCATCTATAGTTTCCTTTAAACGAGTATTTCTATGGATCTCCAGTGAAAATGGCTATTGGGACAGTTTGTCTGGTAGTGAGATGAATATTTCGACCCTCTGCACTTTAATAATATCTGAAATCTAGGGAGAGGATCTATCTATTCTAAAGAAGAACAGCTATAATTCTCCTCTCATGGACCCACATTTAGCAATGGACTATGCCATGCACTGGTCTTCTGCTCCAAATGAATGTTCTGATTCATACTGACACACACACTAGCGCTCAGCACAAAGTACACACAGTCTCACGAGGCTGAAGATGCTCATGAACATGCATGGCACAATCATTATTTGTTTAAAGCGATGCCCTATAGGCGATCTCACTTCAGGCCAGCCTCTGATTGCGTTATGCAGTAAAACCACTGCAGACCACCGGCTCAGCATATCAGTGAGATCGAAAACAAAGTCATTCTCAATCAAACAATGCTTTTGTAAGAAGTAGATACCTCAAATTATGTGGCTTTGTTGAGGAGAAGTGTGATATTACTTTTTGAAGTCATAGGACTTACAATTTTCATCTGGCAGATGATAAATTGGGTGAAAAAACCCATAGACTTACACTGATGGAAGGACACAAACAATACCTAAAGTCCAGAATATTATAGAGGTTTGAGAGAGTGCATTTCTGACTTGAGCTTATAAGAAACCAACAAAAACATTCTAGAAACTCGGGGTGGAAATAAGTTATAATGTATCAATATAGTGGATCAAACTTTTGAATGATGAAAAGAAATTGTATTTTTACTGTACACAGCATTCACCAACCCAATCTCATGAGAAAATGTAATTATTTTCTTAATTCATATAGATGCATATCATGTTTGTATAAATGCAATCATTTGCATCATTTTTTGCAATAAAAAAAGTATCTATGAAAGTCCAAACCTATGCCCCAAATTGAATCGTCAGTTGGGCATAAGCTTTTCGTCAAAAAAAGATCATACGAATTCATCTGAATTAGTCAGCAATTAGCCAAAACATAAAATAGTTGTGAATTTTCATGTTTTAAATATTAATTCTAGGTAAATATTTAAATATAGTGTTTTAAATATATACTCAGAATTCACAAAAAATTTTTTTAAAGTTATATGGAAACATAATTTTCAGGAAAAAAAAAATAAATAAATAAAATGAATGTGCCACATTTACCCATAAATTTAACCGCCAGTTTGACATAAACAGATTGTGCAGAAACATAATGAGATCATACATAAAGAGTTACAAAAAGAGTTTTTTGGCATTTACTCAAAATTCAACATAAATAACATAAATAGTTTACTATCCATTGATGAATCTGTCGATTGAATCTGGAACTGACAAAAAACAAGATAAACACTTGTTAACTGGTGACATGGATAATATCAATGGCAATAATCTCAAAATTCACAAATACTGGCCTATTAATCAATGGTATATCTCACTATCTGGGCCATATTAATAAATAATAATATTGTGATTTGTTAAATTTATTTTGCAGTTATCCAAAATTGTTGTATATTGAGTTTGGATTCTAAATGAATAAAAAAAAAATAATAATAAGCAAAAGTTTTTGTATACTCACAGATTTGATCTAATTTTCCCCCCAAAAAATATAAAATTGTAATACAATAAAAGCATTTTATTACTAAATTGCTCTACGATCATGTGTGCAAGCTTCCTTTTTTTTGTTGTTTTTTTTTGCTATAGGACCATAGAGACAAACAGGAAGGGGATGGGATTAGGAAAGGTCCTCAAGTCAGGACTCAAACTCAGGTCGCCCAATATACAACATGCTGGAGCACAGCCCACGATGCTATCGGCTCCAACAATTATTTCCATTTGAGCTTACAAACCAAAGGATTGTCTATTTACAAATTTAGGTGCAAACGTCTCTCAGCTTTTTGCTGGTCTTTAAAAAATGTATTATAAAAATACACAATAATGATTCATGGTATATCAATAGTATCATGACTTGCCATGTAAGTTTGATAGGAATTCTAATGTCAAGGCATTTTTGCAATAGCTTCTATTCTCCAAACTACTTTACTCGGATGTTCACACTGACAAGACTGAGTCATCAGGAAGCGACACCCTCCCTCGGTCTTCCTCAGTCCACACCTGATGATCTTCCCACAAGGTATCTCACCTCCCGCAAAAGAGTGAAAGTGAGCACACCACGCTTCTCTAACCTTCTAAACATCTCCTAAGTTCAAGTGCAACACCACAGTACACTACATATAGACTATAGATGCTAGCAGTGCACTATAAGATCCCTGAGCAACAGTGTGATGACTGACAGTGAGTTAGGTAGCTTTGGAGAAATAGGTCATAGAGCTAAAAATACCTATCTGTGTCTCTCTCTCTCTCCTCTTGAAGACAAAGAGAGTCTCTCTGGAAAAAAAAAGTGAGTGAGTGAAAGGAAGAGAACAGCCCACCAGTCTCAGAAGAAGAAAAATGCCCTTATAGAATTGCAAACAAACATTAAAAAGGGCCTGAGTACAGGGGAGGAAGGATCTAGAACCGGGAGACAGTCTTCAGCTTAAGAGCGACAGTGTGAAGAATTATATAGATCTCATTTTTCTCAGATCAGTGAGGCAAAGCGGAATAACTATCCAAGAAGTCCGCATTCCGCATCCTACGAGATGACTGGAAGAGACAGGACACCATCACTTTAGGAGACTGAGAGAGATAGTGGAAGATAGTAAGCGAACCTGAGTAATTACTAGAGAAATGTCAGGACCAGTGGAGGAAGAGAGACTGAACAAAGAGAAATACGCCTCGAGAAGAGTGGGAAACTATTCCAAAGATTCCCAATGAAATGCCATCCTTTTGGTGAAGGCATGCCAGTTAGCAGATAATCAGCAATCAAGGCAAGCATAATTTAATCACCATCTCTTAAAAATGAGTTATTTATAAAAGCCAGTAATGTAAATTAGATTGGCTCCTCAACTGATATCTCCTCATGGCTCCAGAAGTACTGCACTTTAACTGGGTTCTTTGAAGAGGGTTATTGAAGAGCGAAACATCACAGTAATTCAGATGCTGATTGCAGCCCCTCTTTCAGTTCATTCATGTTTCTCATGCAAATATCTCAAATGCACCAAGACGCACACCTGACCTTGTACATGACTAAAAACATCCGTCCTCAGTCAACAGCAAAGTTCACCGCTCAGGGAAACTGATCGAACCGAGGAGAACCCAGTAAGATACTGCAAAATTTGTCATGTATGAGTTACTTACATGAGTCACCGAATCAAAACTGCGGATTTACAAAATTCAGCAGTTTTATTCTTTTACAGAAAAGTATTAGATAGAGCCACTGAAGTTAATCAAGGTACTGAATGATATTCATGCAACATCATATAACACTTTACAAAAAATTACCATCAGCTAATGCATTGACTAACATTAATGAATAATAATACATTTGTTACAGTATTAGTAAAAACAAATTATGTTCATTATGAGTTCATGTTATTCCAGGTTCATTAAAAAAGACTAATAATAGATACAACTTTTGGCTTAAATAATGTAATTAGTAAATGCTTAATCTAACATTGGTATTGTTTACGCCAATGGCTTCCGTTCAGAAAAGTCATGTGAGGATAGGGCATAAGCTCTAGGCCTATTTGAAGCACATATGTATATACACACTTAATTTGTCAAGTCTGAATGCATATTTATTTACAAAACATTTGTCTGAATTCAAATTATGTCAAAACTATTAACATTTGCGTAACCGGTATTGTAGCACAATAGTAACAAACACCCGAATGTTATTTCACGTGTATTACCCTCGCTTGTTATTATTTTTTATATATATACACATTGTAAGTTATTGAAATGCTATAATTTGTCATAAGGTAAGAGTTACTTCATAAAACCTTGCATCCTGTCTACTGAACGAGTGAGAATTTAAGTCTCGTGCGATCATGCATAAAGTCGTAATATGTATAGTATGAACAATAACGTTAATAATTTACGTAGTCATATGTTTGGCAGTGCTCAATGTTGCCACAGAGCAGACACTTAAGTTGTGTTTTTAAGTTAAAAATAGACAAATAACATTCCACAAGCTCTGAAATTTGGCCTGGTTGCGTTTTTTTTTTTTTTTTTTTTCAAACGTAACACATTTTAGTTTTTGTAAACGTATAATTTAGGCTAATTAAATATCCTTATAATTTTTGGTTTGGGTAACGTTTTAACCCGTAGGCTACTGTGGTGTTGTCAAACAGCAACCAAAATACAACGTTGTGGAGACGTTTTAAGCTTGCTGGGTCCAGGTAGGCAATCTTGGTAGTTGCTGGAGAGAGAAATGCAACCTCCCAGGTTAAAACCCGGCACAAGTGCAGTTTCCTCTTTATCAGATACCTAAAAGCTACACTCACATATCCACGCCAAAAACAAACACGTCTCCCCATTCGAAAGGTCCCCGTCTCTAGCAGACGAATGTAAAGCAATGTTTGGCACTGAGCCCGTGTGGCGTCTGCGTGCCGCACGCCGAAAAAATGTGTCGGTGTGCACAAAGGAATCTAATGGAAACTTCACAGAATGTGCACTGATGCAACGGCGCATAAGAGATATCAGATGTTGCACGCCACTAAAATGTCATGTTTAAGCATGCATTTGCTTCAGAAACAACACTTCGAAATCATATTCACGATGCACGTAATTTGTACAAGGTAATGTGTGCGATCAGCGCGTGCAATGAAACCACAGAAAACCCTCAGTGTGATAAACAGTAACATTTTCCGGTTCTGGCAGTTTGCACCTAAATGTTATCCTCTGACAGACAGCACACCAGTTCATTTTGTTTGTCGTCATATTACGCAAAAGCAAAAACGTTCAAGTAGGCTATCATTCGTTTATCGTGAGACCCTCCGATTCCAATACCAACAACTGTAAGTTCCTAGTGATCGATACTGACCAGGGGTCAACATTCCTCCATATAACTGTGCATATGCAGAAATGACACCCGAGACTCTGCACTTTAAAACATGCCATATTTGCCCAGATGACAAAATGTCGTTATGATTTATTGCATTTCACCATGCGTTCGTAGTTTAAACCTCGCCGGCATTTTATACTTTTAAAGATGTTTGTATATTTGTGAATTAGAACGAACGCTGTTTGTTGCATGACATGTATCCCATAACGCATAAAAATATAAATATTTTTACTTACGATTTCAGAGGATTTTGGACCACTGTGGCCATTTTGATATAGAATGATACAATGTAAGACTGCAGATCCCCGGTATTGTACATGTAATATAGCAGCAATTTCAATTTCATTCATTCTCTGGGGCTGCGGCTGGATCGGCCAGCCAATAGGAGCACGACTGGCTGACTGTCGCTGCTGGGAAATGTAGTTTTTATTCCCTGATGGCTTCAGGAGGCAGCGGTGCGTGTACTACAAATACCACAATGCACCGCGGTTAACTGTATACTAGTCCCGCCTTGATTTTGGATGGGCAAGCCACAACATCTACTGTAAATTCAAGGTTGCATTGCTGGACTGCTGTCAGTATTTTTGCTCTCATGTTGGTAGCTTCTTATAATTAGAAGTATTTTTAGTGAGCGATGGGCAGCTATGAAGAGCGAGGAAGTCAATTTTATTTTCTTAGTATGCTTGTATTATATCTATTAGAGATATTCCGAGCAAATCTCTGTAGGCACTGATCAATATCATTATTGCACAGCTTGATCCTGCTATATATGTGCTCTATATGTGTATATATCACTAACACAATTCCACTGACTTCTGTTGTGAGCTAATAATAGTTTTCATCTTGAAATCTAAACCTCAAACTAACTTTTCTGCATTTTTACATTTTCATTAATTTCTTATTTAAATAAAATAAATAATAATACCTCTACAGGCTGGCCTTAAAACATGCTAAACACGAGTAATATTAATGGACAATAACAGTAAAATAAGTTTTTATTCTGCTTATGCATTGAGAAACATGCACATCTAAATATTGTGAATATTATCATCCAGGCTGACCCCTAATAGAGATGCAATGACTGTAAAGGGCTCTTCAGTCCAGTTAACTGCAGTGGCGCCACTTTGAAGGCATTCTGTGACATGTGATATTTATAGATCCCTGCTAACAAATATTTAATGAACCTTAGCAAGCTCTATGGAATGACTGAACAAAAATGTCCTGTTGATTCATAAGGGATTACTGGTGCATTTTGGGGGGGATTTTAGTGTTGAGCTCATCTTCAATTTAAGTTATCGCACTGCAATAAATTCTAAAACTAGTCTATTTGCACCTACCAACAAAATTTGTACTAATTTTAAAAAACCTAATCATACAATAATGAGCTCATGTGAGAGCTTTTTCATGGAGACTTGTTTTTATGGATACTACAGTATAAACCTCTGTATTCTGCACACAGACTGCTATGAGACAGTTGATCAGAACAGCCACTAGAGGCCGTCAAAGTACTCAATAATCCACGGCTGATAGAGTAGCAACAGCGCCCTCTTGAGTCCAGCTATAGAGCAACAACTAGCGCCAGCAGCAGCAGCAGCTAGCAGTCCTGGGACAGTTGTAGTCCAACTAGCTAACTAGAGAGTTGTGATGGTTTTAAATCGTTCACGATGTCTGAAATGCTGCTGAAGGATATGGAAGAGATATCTCTCGGGCCTGTTAAAATGGATGAGCAGAAGGAAAATGGACGCAGTTTTCTCCTGGTGGACGAAAACGAAAGCTTGCAGGTTTGTTTTTGTTAGCTTCTGTGTTAGCCATCAAGCTAACGTTACTAGGTAAACAGCACATGCAGGGTCTTAGTTGTTTTTATACACTTTAATAGGTCGATTCACGAGCACGCTAATAACTAATTATAGTATGTGTAATTTAAATAATAAACAGATTAGCTAACCCTAAACTGTCAGTGTGATTGCTGTCTTTTGACCACATTTAGGGTTCTCACTGTGATCTTTAGCCATTGATCATTATTGATTATATCAAGGATTTGTTACAGCTGATGATACATCTGTCAACATAGTGTGATTTACACTAATCTCAGTGCTGTATACTGCTGTTATGTTATGGTTATGGCTCTAACATGATATTCTGATGTACTTTGGTAATGCCATGTTATACTAATGTAACAGCTGATCGCTGTGATCTATGAGCTAGACACCAGCAATGACAGTGTCGTTTCATAGGCTAGTTTATAGTGTTTTCAGGAACCAGCCTAAAAGTGATCAAATGCTGTCACTTTGAGAGATTGTTACTGTTTAGAGACCCAAAAATAAAACTTCATTATGTACTTTCTCTTGTTGTTTCAAACCCATACGACTTTGTTTAGTGGCGCACAAAAGGCAGAATGACTCATTCATCATTCATGATGACATAATTATCATTTTAGGTGAACTGTCTCTTTAAGATTCTTACAAATGGTGATAATCAGACACACAGATAGGTGGGGCAGAATTCTGCAAACTCATTGTGAAATTACAGCAGAAAACATCCAATAGGCCGAGTTAGAATTAAAATTCTGCATGCATCTAAAACAGAATCTCACATAACTGCTACATTTGAAAGCATTAAGAACTGGACCATCATTATTATATGTGTTTGTGTAGGTATGCAGGGTCTATACGTGTTAGAGGTCTTCTGTTAAACATTGTGATCTCCAACTATTCGCAAATTGTTGAATTTGTTGTTTTGTTTTAATTGGTTACATTTGTCTAAATCATGTAATATTATATTGTTCTATTTGCATATATTGCTTTGGCAATATGGAATGGAAAATTGAAATGAACTGAATTGGTAAATGATAGATAGATAGATAGATAGATAGATAGATAGATGATAGACAGACAGACAGACAGATAGATAGATAGATAGATAGATAGATAGATAGATAGATAGATAGATAGATAGATAGATAGATAGAAAGATGATAGGCAACAAGATAAATAGATAGATAGATGGATGGATGGATGATAGGCAAAAAGATAAATAGATGGATGGATGGATGGATGGATGGATGGACGGACAGAGATAGGCAGATAGATAGATAGATAGATAGATAGATAGATAGATAGATAGATAGATAGATAGATAGATAGATAGATAGTGTGACGATTGCTGTAAACTTGATCTCTCTGATACTCTTTCTTTCTTCCAGGTGAAGAGTGAAGCAGAGTTTTTGCAGAAGTTGGGCTGCAGCGCTGCTCAAGGAGTCAAAGTGCTTTCTATCTTCGGTAACACGGGCGACGGCAAGTCCCATACTCTCAATCACGTGCTTTTCAATGGCGAGGAGGTGTTTGCCACGTCTCCTTCTCCGTCCTCATGCACGGTGGGCGTATGGGCCGCTTACGAGCCGCACCTGAACCTGATCGTGCTGGACACAGAGGGCCTGCTCGGGGCTGCCAGTCAGCAGAACCGCCGGATGCGTCTGCTGCTGAAGGTTCTGGCCGTATCAGACGTGGTCATCTACCGCACACGGGCCGAGAGGCTGCACAATGACATGTTCCAGTTCCTCGGCAGCGCATCGGCCGCTTACCTGAAGCACTTCACACCTGAGCTCCGCGCTCTGTCTAGCCGCTGCGGGCTGGACGTGCCTCTCTCCAGCCTGGGACCTGCTGTTATAGCTTTCCAAGAGACTTTGCGCACTCAGCTGCTAGGCCAGGGTAAGTCAGAGCAAGCAGACTTTCGCTGTTTACAAGGCCTGCAGTGTTTATCAGTATGAATACAGCATTTTTCTGATACATGTTGTTGCCAAAGGCTGTTGTACGACTAGCCTGGGGGCAAAGGGATTGCTGTTTAAACTTGGGTCTGCACACCCTCATGGGACCTAAACACATAGCCAGGGGGGTCTTTGAAAAAGTCCTGAATTTCAGACTAGAGGAGAATCCCACAGGAAAAACACAAGTTGTCAGTCAAACCAAAAGCTCTATTTCAAACTCAATTGTTTCATCGTTCCTGCTTTTATTTCTGTCTGCTTAGTGATGAGAATTTCAATTTGTTTCATTGTTTCTCTGTAGTCACATGACAAATCTTTAGAGCGATTGCATTTGAGTCAGTAATACATGGGCCGTAATGCTCATTTTTATTTATTATTTTAATCAAAAATACATCAAATGTAATGCATACACAGACTTAAATGCATGATGAGCATGTTTTTTACATTTTTAAATTAAAATAAATTTTTAACTGTCCTGAGGTCATAATGAAGAAAAATTCCTCATAAAGAAAAACATTTTTGACTAATTTTTTTACTGATTTAATAAGTCATGTGATGCTTTCAACTTAACAAAAAAAGCTATATATATAGCTTCATGACAGTGTCAATAAATAAAACTTAATATTCATTTATATTCTTCATATTTATTTTATTTTATACAAAATATACTGTTAAATATTTAAAAACTTTTAACAAATATTTTGTACACTCGCATGTGTGAGGAAAATGTGTTTACTGGTTACTTACTGGTTAGATCACATGACATTTTTAAGTTTTGTAATTAAATGTTTAGTTTTCTTGAATATGGTATTTTTTTATCTTATGGAACCAAGATGAATACAAAAAGATAAAGATATTACGTACAGTAATAAAGATACAATACAATATTACATCTTCAGGTGCTTTATTTTGCTTCTATAAAAGGTTGCTACGCAATATAAAATGTTTTATTAGGACACATTTTCAAATAAATGTTTTTTTTTTTTTTTCATCATTTGTCCAAAAGAAAAATCTAAACATTGGAGGTAACTTAACGGTTAAGCAACTAGTTATCTAACACAGATTGCAGGAAAATCCCAAGACAGGGTGACTCAGGTGTCAAGTGTTACAAAGATCACAATACTGCTCAGTTATAATTATGCCCTTGGGGAAACTCCAGGTTTTCAGCATGCTGTAAATCACGGTCGTATAAAATGCATAAAAATCTTTAAATGCCTGTAAAACTTCTTTCATCTTTTTGTTATTTTGAAACGATTAAATTAGTGCCATCCAATGAAGTGTGTCAGGCTAGAGCAATATGGGTTTGGTTTTCTTTATCCAGATGTCTCTGTTCCGGGGCAAGCAGACACACTTCTGCAAAAGCGCTTCCACGACTTGGGCCAGAGCACAGACGCCTTCAGCTCCGTTCAGTACGTGGGTACCCAAACCATCACTCCCCCCACAGACTACTCACAGTTACTGCAGATAGTCAATCAGCAGGTGAGGAACACATCCCAGCGAGCCCCGCGCCAGCCTGCCATTGTGTTCAGTGCATTGCAGGTACAGCAGCTCCTCAAACATTTCTTTGTGTATATGTGTGTAAAGCGACCCTAAAAAGAATTTAGACACTAAAAGCTTTCATATTTGGTTCGATATTTCGTATTGAACTCAGTTACAGTAAATTCATGTATTTAAAGGAGTAGTTCAACCAAAAAAATGAAAATTTCATAATCACAAAAGAGGAAGTTTAGCAGAATGTTCACAATGCTCTTTTCCATACATTGAAAGTAAAGGGTGACCAAGGAATTTCAAGTTCCAAAAGTGACTAATATAAAAGCAACATAAAAGTGGTTAATTTGACTCTGTACCTTTAAATATACATTACATACACAACCATTCAAAAGTTTGGGTTAATATCTTTTTTCTTTTTTTATGTTTAAATGTATTACATTACATGGCATTTATACACATCTAAGATTGCATTACATTGTTTAACTTTAAAATAGTAACAAAATACTGGCTTTTAATATTGAAATATTATAAATGTATCTTTCTGTTGAAAGAAATAAATGTATCAGTTTCCACAATAATATTAAGCAGCATGATTGTTTTCAACATTGATGATAATAATAAAAAATGTTTCTTGAGCACCAGGTTTATTATTGTTAATTAAAAGTAAAGCCATAAAATAATTATTGTTAGTTGAAATAAAATAAATTTGAAGTAAAATGCAATAAAATATAAAAAAATCTTCTTTTATTTCAACATTTTGCCAAGCCAAACAATTCTCATTTTCATTTAGCGTATCTTGACAACAATAATTATACTAAGGTAAAAAACTTTAAATTTAAAATGAAAACAAAATATAAAAATAAAAACTAATTTAAAATATTAATAAAAACACCAAATCAGCATATTAAAATGATTTTTGAAGGGTCATGTGACACTAAGGCCCGATGTAATGGTTGCTAAAAATTCAACTTTTCCATCACAGGAATAAATTATACTTTAAACTATATTAAAATAGAAATTATTTTTTAAAATTGTAATAATATTTTACAATATTACTCTTTCTACCATATTTTAAATCAAATAAATGCAGCCTTGGTGAACATGGTGACTTCATTCAAAGACATCTTGCCAATCTTTTGAACGGTAGTGAGTGACTCAAGTGTCCTAAACTACTTTTCGGGGTCAATGTATGCATGTATGTGTTCACCTTTGCCCACTGAGCATGTTTCTGAAAATGTGCTTCACTGGACTTCACTGCTCTGCTCTCTCAGGCCTTGAGCAACAGGTTCTGTGGTGAGATCTCAGATGACAAAATCAGCATATGCTCCTTCTTTCCTGATGAATATTTCACTTGCCCATCAGTCTGTCTCAGCTGCAAGTAAGTCCACACATGCTTCGAGCTGTACATTGAATGTTGTTTTTTTTTGTTTTTTTACATACAGATTGTGTTGAATGCACTGATGCATTGTGTTTGACGCATAATAAATCAAGAAAATTGTTGCATTGTCACACATCAGACTCTAATTTCATCATGCCACTTCATAATTTGATGATTTGCAGTTATAAAGAACTAGGATCTCTATTCAGCATGCAAAACTAATATATGGAAATGAGTTGCGCATGAATGTAATTAGATCGTTTGTTGAGTCGTTTGATATTGTTTTTGATTGTGCGTGAATTAATAGAGCAGTACTCTTCAAGAGTACTTAAGAACTAGCGAATCATAACTAACCTCTCCAAAATTCCACGGCTTTAGTGTTCGGTGTAAGAATGGCATGAACCACCAGAAAGATGGGGTCTCACACATGGCCGATGGATTATGCCAGTATGCCCACCAATACAACAATAAAGTTCTCATTTGTAAGGTAAGAACTCACTGTCATGGCTAGTTCTCAAGGTCATGATTAATGTGTTTTCTTTTTTATATAAGAGTTTATTTGCAAAAACATATGACTTTTTTATTTTTATTTTCAAAAATCATGTTTTTTATTATGCTATCATGTTTTATTATGTTTTATTGTGTTAGTTAGTTAGTATTTTTTAGTAATTATGTACCTAATCAAAATAACCCAACTGCAGTTTGATTGAAATGAATTGAAATGCACAATGAAAAAAACTTGATTTTTGAAAATTGTTAAAAATGGAGTTAGCTGTTATATATATATATATATATATATATATATATATATATATAATTTTATTTTTGTTTTATTCAGTTATTTGTTTTGTGTAAATTTGCATTTTTATTTTGATTAGTTTAGTTTTATTTTGTTTTTTATTATTTATTTATTTTGTGTGAGTTTTTACTTATTTTTTTACTTATTATTGTGTTTTATTGTATTTTATTGTTTTATTGTTATAAGTTTTATTGTGTTTTTACTTTTTATTATTTGTTTTTTATTTGTTTGTTTTATTTTTGTGTTTTTAATTTTTTTTTGTTTTCATTTCTTTTAGTTAGTTTTTTTTCTTGTTTCATGATTTTTTAACTTTGTTATTTTTGAGTTTTCATTTTTAGTCTTTTTTTTTTTTTTTTTTTTTTTTTTACTTCAGTGTTTAGTTTGTTTTATTCATTTTACTTTTTGTTGTAGTATTGATATTCACTTTGACGGTGCCAATATTCTGTTTTTCAGGTAAAAAAAAAAATCACACTAAATTCAATTAAAATTGATTAAGACTTAGTGCTTAGATTTACTGAGGTTTTAGATTAATCGGTTTGCAAAAACTGTCCTATATGGATAAGATTTCTCAATTTGAAATGAAAGGATGATAAATAATTTCTTTTACCCATGCAGAGGTGCTATGAGAGCGGAAGAGAAGTGATCGTCATACCGAAAACATCTGCCTCCACAGATAACCCATGGTTTGGTCTGGCCAAGTACGCGTGGTCAGGGTGCGTAAAATGATTTTCTTACTGAAATTAACCTCTGAAGCTGGTCCTCATCCATGCTCTGAACCCTGGTCTTGTTCTACAGCTATGTTTTAGAGTGTGCCAGTTGTGGCATCATCTACCGGAGTAGACAGTACTGGATGAGCAACCAGGATCCAGAGAGCAGTGTGGTGCGGCCAGAGGTCAAGCATGTCTGGCAGGGGGTGAGTTGTTTTTCTGTGTTCCCATCCATGTGCTGATTCCATTGATGCTCACAGTGGTTAATGTTGTTTTTCTGCTTGTAGACCGATGCCTTCCAGACAGACCATCAGAATGCAGCTCAGCGGGTTTTGGATGGAATGAATTTCATAATCCAGTCAGTGACGGAATACAGCTCAGGCCCAACTAAAGCCGTCACTGCCTGGCTCACAGACCAGGTGGCTCCACCCTACTGGAAACCCAACTCTGAAATCATGGTGAGTTTATATGCCATGTAGGAATAGGTGAAAGAATCTCAGACGACACTTACGAATACTTGTATGAATTTCATAGCATGCAAAAGAAAATCTGAAACAAATCTATTGTTTTATTATGTAAAAATATCATGTTTGTCTGTTCAGGAATGTCATGGTTGTAAGAGAGTGTTTGAGGAGGCGGAGAGGAAACACCACTGTCGGGCATGTGGGGAGGGTTTCTGTCAGGCCTGCTCTACTCACAGCATGCCAGTGCCCGAGAGGGGCTGGGGCGGCACCCCTGTACGAGTGTGTGATGCCTGTTACCGGCAGGGAGCACCCCAGCACACTGGACAGGGTGAGGACATCGTTCTCTTTTAAAAACACACTGTAATTGTGCACCAAGTAATTCTTACACTTGCAAAGTTTACATTACCATTCAAAAGTTTGGGTTCGGTCAGATTTACTATATGTATATAAAAAAAAAAGTCTCCTAGCTCACTAAGGCTGTATTTATTTGATCAAAAATACAGTAAAACAGTAATATTGTGGAATACTATTACAATTGAGTTTTTTTTTCCATTTAATTATATTTTCAAATATAATTTACAAAGCTGAATTTTCAGCATCAATCAGTTGTCACGTGATCCTTCAGAAATTATTCTAATATGCTGATTTGGTGCATTTATTATTATCCATGCAATTTGCCAAAAATCGCACTTTTGAAAAAATACTAGAAATTTGTGTAAAAAAAAACTAAAAAATATCAGATTGTCAGATACTAAATACAGAATATGTAAGAAATTATAATTCCCCTCTATTTTTAGTATTTTATTGTGTGATATATATACAGTGCCCTCCATAAGTATTGGAACAGTAAAGACAAAATTGCTCTGTTGGCTGTGGATTCAAGACATTTACAAATATGATTAAAAGACAAAACTACAGAATATGAGACCAAACTACAGAATGTCACATTTTATTATTAGCTGTTTCAACACATGTTTTACCAAATAAAAAGAGCAGCACTTTTAGAGTTCATCCCACTCATTGATGTGAGCATAAGTATTGGGACAGTTGAACATAAGGCAGATATAAAAGATTAAAAGCTATTATTTAGTTGCAGATCCCTTGCACACAATCACAGCAGTGAGTCTGTGACCCATAGACATCACCAGACTCTTGCTCTCATCCTTTGAAATACTTTTCCCAGCCTTTAATGCAGCCAATTCCAATTGTTGCTTGTTTTGGGGAGTTTCTGCCTTTACTCTCCTCTCCAGCTGGTGAAATTCATCTTCAGTCGGATTTAAATCTGGAGATTGACTTGAGCAAGCTAAGACTTTCCATTTCTTTGCCCTTATAAATTCCTTGACTGAACTGGCAGGGTGTTTTGGGTCATTGTCCTGATGCAATATGAAGCACTTCCCAATGAATCTGGTGGCATTTTCTTGAATATTGGTGCAAGATGGCTTTGTACCCTTCTAAATTAATTCTGCTACTGTCATCATACATTAAGTCATTAGTAAAGTTGAGAGGGCCTGTTCCAGAGGCAGCCATGCATGCCCATGCCATGACACCACCTCCACCATGCTTTACAGATGAGGCTGTATGCTTGGGATCATTGCAGTTCCCTTTTTTTCTCCACATTTTTGTTTCCCCATCACTTAGATAAAGGTTCATCTTTGTCTCATTGGTCCATAAACACAGTTCCAAAACTCTTCTGGCTCACCTTTGTGCTTTTTTGCCAACTGTAATCTTGCCTTTCTATTTTTGGTGCTGGTCAGAGGTTTTCATCTTGCTGTGTAGCATCTGTAATTCTGTGTCAAAATCTCCTGAGGACAGTAGATTGTCAGAGCATCACCCCAGCTTTCTGGAAGTTGTTGGTGATTTTACAGACACGTCTTTTAGGGTTCATTTTCACAGCTTTTATGATTTGTCTGTCATCAACTACTGTTGTTTTCTCAGCCAATCAGGTCGTTGCTGGTGGTTTCTAAACTCTTGATTTCTCCATGCCCTTTGTTTTTGCTAGAGCTCTAACTGACTTCCTCTTTTCTTTTAGCATCCAAATTGCTTGCTTTTCTCTCAAAGTTAGCTCCCTCATCTTCATCCTGGTTTGTGTGTGTCATCATCGAATGCAAGATTCAGAATGCAGAAGTAATGGATATAACTGATACGACACATTCCCTGATTTTAATATCTGAAGAATTAATGCAACAGGACACAGCTGATCACTTAGAAAGACCTGTGAGGCAACTGTTCCAATACTTCTGCTCACATCAGATAGAGGGATGAACTCTAAAAGTGCTGTTCTTTTTATTTGGTAAAACATCTATGTGTTGAGTCACCCAATAATAAAATGTGACATTCTGTAGTTTTGTCTCATATTCATCTTTTAATCATATTTGTAAAAGTCTTGACTCCACAGACAACAGAGCAATTTTGTCTTTACTGTTCCAATACTTTTGGAGGGCACTGTATATATAACAGAAACCTCCGTTTTTTTTGTGCATTTCAATTAATCTCAATCAAACTGCAGTTGGGTTATTTTGATTAGGTACAAAATAACAAAAAAAAATACATCTAACTATATATATATATTTGTGTTGTCAATCCATTAAAATATTTAATTGTGAATAATTGCAACTTAATAGCACATTTTTATTTTTTCTAAATGTACATTAAATTAATACTTTTCAGTTTTTAATACTCTAATCAACATGGGCATGGACAAATATGGATGCTTTATGCAAATGTATGGTTATTATTATTGAAACAAGTCAACATAGAGCATGAAGACTAGACATGTTTAAAGATCATAGATGTTTTTCAAAGAACTTGTTCATGTCTGTTAGACACATGAAAAAAGAAATACCAGGTTCCCATTACTTCTCTATCTTTGCACTGAGCAATTTACTTACACAAACCTGTTTACATTTTTGCAGGACAGGGCAGCTCACTTCTTCTGAACATGCAAAATTTAAATCATGCAAATCTAATAATACATTTATTATTTATTATTAGATTTGTTTGCCTCTCTGTGCCCTAAATTCTCAATAAAACTGTTTTCATTGGTATATTTCACTGTTTCTGTTGTCAGACAACGGAATGTCTAGTTATTTAGATCCAAAATACTAACAACCAAAAATAACTTTGGGAGATTTTTTTGACTGTGAAATCTTATTAGATCAGTTAAAACTAGTTGATGAAACTGTGATTTTTTTTTTTCTTCTGATTATTCAGAAGATAAGTCTTGAAGTATTCATTTCTGTGGGATTTGATACTTTTACGGTACAAATTGTGCTATTGTCCACATATTTTCACTTTTTCTGCATGTGCTTACTTATATAATGCATTGTACAGAATATTTGGCCTAAAACATAAGCAATATTCTCCAGGGTTATTGAGTTCAGTTGTGTTTTCCAAAACAGTTTTTAATGGTCTCAGTGTGGGATGTTGACTGGTTTGCTGAGCTGAGACATTACATTCTCTCCCCTGCAGTGGCTGTTACAGAACCCCGGACACTAGTCGCCCGCAGAATGACAGAAGTGGCTCAGTCCACTCTGGATATGGTCTCCACCGCAGTGGACTACCCCCTATGTGAGTGTTACCAAAACACTCGTAGTGTCTGAACTTACACTAGAGAATTATATTGTTTATGCAGAGCGAGTCAGGTTTTTTTAAAACATCTTGTCCTCTCTTCAGGTTTCGTAAAGGGAGTTGCGAAACCAGACTATTGGATCCCAGACCATGAGATCACCCAGTGCCACAGCTGCACTAAACCCTTCACCCCCAGCATGTCCAAGCACCACTGCCGGGCGTGTGGTCAGGGAGTGTGCGGGAACTGCTCGATGAAGACCAGGCCAGTGCCCTCTCGTGGCTGGGACCACCCTGTGCGAGTGTGTGACGGCTGCGCTGACAGCAGGGATTCCCTGTGAACTTGCTGTGCCTCTGTAGTGCCGCTCCAATACAGCTTCGTGCTCAGATGCAGGTTGTTGGCAGTTTTCATCCTTAGCCGGTGTAATCGGGTCTGGGAGGAAGATGAAACCCACTGCAGTTGCGTAGACAAACACTCAGGCCTCTTCAAAGCATTAGAGAGTTATGATATCTGGGTTATAATTCATCTCAAAATCAAAAGAGAAAAAGACTAGATATGTTGCATAATGAAAATAATTTGTTAATTTGTGGATATATATATATATATATATATATATATATATATATATATATATATATATATATATAATTTATTAGTGCTGTCAAACTATTAATCGCATCCAAAATAAAGTTTTATTTACATAATATATCTGTGTGTACTGTGTATATTTATTACGTATATATAAATGCATAATAAATATACACAGTACACACACATACTATGTAAACAAAACCTTTTATTTTGAATGTGATTAATTAAGATTAATAGTTTGACAGCACGAAAATATGTGTGTGCATGTGCATATATATATATACACACATTTATTTTTCTTCTTTTGACTTTGGGATGAATAAACAACCCAGAAATTTTCTATTCTTTGTGAGTTTTGCTACGGAAATTAAAAAGAGGAAAATAGAAAATACTAATTTTAATAGATTTTGATAGATTCTAGCTATTGACTATAGTGCTGGCACTGAAATGAATTTCCTTCTAAAAGTGCATTTCTGTAAATAATTTGTTGATTAAACATCTTAATGTTTCTATCCCAAAGATGTAATCTCCATAACAGTCTAAAACAGAGAGAGCAAGAACAGTAAATATTAACATATCTAATACACAGTAAATTATCACTTAGAGATATGTAGGTTCTCAGATATCTAATTAAGAAACATTTGCAGCCTTACCTTTATTGGTACAGTTTTATATTTTATTCCAGCAACAGAAGTAGACAAGTTAAGCCTAGAATACACATTCCAGTTCAGGCAATGCAGTTGATCTTGTCAGTTCATATCTCATTGTATTTTTTATCAGCATTGTTCTTTTCTGAAATAACGACTGCGCTTTATCAAATATTTACTATCATGGTCAACTTCAGTTGAGAGCATATAATCTAATACATAAGATGCAATCTGTACATATTTAATGAAAATGGAATTATTCTACAGCATTTACAGTGCCTAATGGACCTCAACCACTATCTCGCATAAAACAGGATGATTTCACAGTGTGGGTGTTTGACGTTTAATACAGGCTCACACTAAACTCAATGCAGATGACTGAATGTTGAGCCATCACAACAGGATCTCTCTGTAGTTTCCTAACATGTGTACAGTTTAGAAAATGGCTTAATAAGGCACTTTATTCATATTTGATTGGAGAGAATCCATGTGGAATTTCTTAAAGGGATAATTCACCCAAAAATGACGAATCTATCATTTACTCACCCTTATATCCATAGTAATTTTTTTCATGTTATGGAAGTCAATGGCTACCGTCAGCTGTTGGGTTACCAACTTTCTTCAAAATATCTTCTATGAGTAAATAATGACAGAATTTTCATATTTGGATGAACTATACTTTTTTTTTTTTTACTATTCTGCTTCTACTCTTTGTATTTTTATCTGGAATAGAACATTGTAGTCTTCTATGAAGGGATTTAACCAAAGCAATGGTTTTAATTTTATATAATTGAACCTGCATTTGACAATCCTGCAATCTTTGTTTTGATTGGCCGGTACTGTTTTTTAGGCTTCTCATCAGAACATTAAAGTTATTTCAAAACAGCGTGCCCTCTTGATTCACAAGATAACAGACATCTATGGAAAATAATGGGCTCTAGCTCTGTAAGTGAACAAACTCGAGGTCATCTGGAGGTAGAGGTCTAGATTTCCTGCTCAAGGGCCTTAAATAGATGAAAGGGACCCAAAATCTGATTTAAATCATGGAGGTTGTACTCACATTTCCTCCATTATAACATTACTGTCTGGCAAACAGCTACAGGAAACTGTCTTGAGAGATTTACTGATTGTAATGTCAGCACTTGTGTGAATGTCATTAAGAACATCACACACACTGTAAAACAGGGCTGCTAATGGGGTCAGGTAACTGTTGGGACTGTGATAATACCCAATAACTGGCCTAGTTCTCTTATGTCAGTCCTTTTAGGGATCAACAACATGCGTTTTTAAGTTGCTGATACTGGTATCTAGAGTGCAGGGCTGCTAACATCCTAGCACCTTTATGAACCCACCCATTTTTCATGTTACCAAAAGTATTGGAACATGTGACTGACAGGTGTGTTTTGTTGCCCTGGTGTGTCCTCAAACAATAAATAGCACTGAATGTCTGCACTCAGTTTCAGATCCGTGCAGACTGCATTTATAGTTAGTTAGACGTGTAACCAACATGAAAACCGGTGTCTATGGGTGAAAAATTAGCAATTGTTAAGCTGAGAGAAGATGAAAAATCAATCAAACCATTGCACAAACACTGGTAATAGCAAGTACAACCATATGGAATCTCCTGAGGAAGAAAGAAACCACTGGTGTACTAAGTAACACCTCAAACGGGTAGATCAAGGAAAACATCTGCAGTTGATGACAGAAACATTGTGACAGCTGTAAAGAAAGACCCTAAAACAACTGTTAGTGACATCAGCAACAACCTCCAGAGGGCAGGAGTGAAGGTAACACAATCTACTCTTCGCAGAAGACTTCATGAACAAAAGTACAGAGGCTACATCAGAAGATGCAAACCACTCATTAGCAAGAAGAATAGGAGACGAGCCTCAAACATTCTGGGACAAGGTTTTATGGACTGATTTTATATGGAAAGGCTAAAGTTTGGAGAAAGAAAGGATCTGCTCATGATCCCAAACATACAAGCTCATCTGAACACAGTGTACACAGGTGTACATTATAGTACACATTACACAAGTAATAATGGCTTGGGTTTTCATCGCTTCTTCTGGGACAGGCTCATTAATCTTCATTAATGATGTAACACATGATGGCAGCAGCAAAATTAACTCAGAAGTCTACAGAAATATTTTGTCTGACAATTTACAGAAATATGCAACCAAACTGATTGGGAGATCCTTCATCATGCAGCAAGATAATGACCCAGAACATAGTGCCAAAACAACAAAGGAGTTCATCAGGGGCAAGAAGTGAAGTCAAGAAGTCAATCTCCACACTTAAACCCTGTAGATTATGCATTTTACCTGCTAAAGAAGAAACTGAAGGGAGTAACCCCCCAAAACTGAAAGAGGCTGCGGTGAAAGCCTGGAAAAGCATCACAAAAGAAGAATGCAAAAGTTTGGTGATGTCATTGGGTCACAGGCTTGATGCAGTTATTGAAAGCAAAGGATTTGTAACTAAATATGAAGTCTTTTTCACTTTAATCTATGTTAATTCTATCTGTTCCAATACATTTGGAGGGCACTGTATATATATATATATATATATACAGTGTGTGTATACTCCAAACGTTTGAAGTATAATGTATCACCATCTCCAAAAACAATAAGCAGCACAAACTGTTTTCAACATTGATAGTAATAAGAAATTTATGATACTAATAAAAAATAGATCACACTAAATGTACATTTGGTAGTTTATCATTTCAGTTAATTTATATAAATATTTGTTCCTACAATGAGTAAAACCTGTTATTTATTCCACATTAATTGTAAGTAAAACTTCCAAAAACAAGCCATCACAAGAACATGAAACAAAAAGAGCAGTGCAAGGCTTTGTCGTGGGGAAGTCGTGGCCTAATGGTTAGAGAGTTGGACTTGTGATCCAAAGGTTGCGGGTTCGAGTCTCCGGCCGGCAGGAATTGTAGGTGCGGGGAGTGAATGTCCAGCACTCTCTCCACCCTCAATACCACGACTGAGGTGCCCTTGAGCAAGGCACCGAACCCCCAACTGCTCCCCGGGCGCTGCAGCATAAATGGCTGCCCACTGCTCTGGGTGTGTGTTCACGGTGTGTGTGTGTTCACTGCTGTGTGTGTGCACGTTGGATGGGTTAAATGCAGAGCACGAATTCCGAGTATGGGTCACCATACTTGGCTGAATGTCACTTCACTTGTCCTATAATTGGTGTTGTTATTGTTAACTAAAAACTAATAAATATTACAAATATTTTTTACTAACTGAAAAAAAGTTTAAATATTAGATCAAATAAAAATTCTACTTAAAATATCTTAAATGTTAAAAATGTAAGAAATGTTGCGTTAGCAACTAACTCAAATAAGTTTAAGTACTAAAACTGCTAAAACAAAATTATTAATAATAATAACAAAGCAGATAACAAAATGAGCAAAACTCAAATTAAAATGAAGAAAAATGAAAAATATAAAATTTTAAATAATAAATGCTACAATAGTCAATTATGATAAAAAAAAATGCATTCAGTTGCACTAGCACACTGTTACCAGCAGATGGAGGCAACATCACTCTCAGCAAGAGACCCACTGAGCCACCTAATCACTTAGGATTTCACTCATTGTACAAGTACATCTCAAAAAATTGGAATATCGTGAAAAACTTTTTTTGTAACTTATTTCAAAAAGTGAAATTTTCATATATATTTTACATTCATAACATGTAAAGTAAGACATTTCAAAAGTTTTTTGTTTTAATTTTTATGATTAGAGCTCATGAAAGTCAAAAATCAGTATCTCAAAATATTAGAATATTTACATTTGAGTTTCAATTAATGACCGTCCCTACAGTATAAATTCTGGGTATCTCTTGTTCTTTGAAACCACAATAATGGAGAAGACTGCTGACTTTGCAATGGTCCAGAAGATGAACATTGACACCCTCCACAAAGAGGGTAAGTCACAGAGGGTCATTACTGAAAGGTGTGGCTGTTTACAGAGTGCTGTATCAAAGCATATTAAATGCAAAGTTGACTGGAAGGAAGAATTTGGGTAGGAAAAGGTGCACAAGCAACAAGGATGACCGCAAGCTTGAGAATACTGTCAAGAAAAGCTGATTCAAACACTTGAGAGAGCTTCACAAGGAGTGGACTGAAGCTGGAGTCAGTGCATTAAGAGTCACCACGCTCAGACGTCTTCAGGAAAAGGACTACCAAGCCACTTCTGAACCAGAGACAACGTCAGAAGCATCTTACCTGAGCTGTGGAGAAAAAGAACTGGACTGTTGCTCAGTGGTCCAAAGTCCTCTTTTCAGATAAATTTAAATTTTGCATTTCATTTGGAAATCAAGGTCTGGAGTCTGGAGGAAGAGTGGAGAGGCACACAATCCAAGCTGCTTGAAGTCCAGTGTGATGTTTCTGAAGTCAGTGATGATTTGGGGTGCTGTGACGTCTGCTGGTGTTGGTTCATTGTGTTTTATCAAGTCCAGAGTCAATGCAGCCGTCTACCAGGAGATTTTGGAGCACTTTATGCTTCCTTCTGCTGACAAGCTTTGTGGAGATGCTGATTTCCTTTTCCAGCAGGACTTTAGCACCTGCCCACTGTCAAAACCACTTCCAAGTGCTTTGCTGACCATGATATCACTGTGCTTGATTGGCCAGCCAACATGCCTGACCTGAACCCCATATGGAATCTATGGTATATTTTCAAGAGAAAGATGAGAAACAGTCAATCTAACAATCCAGACGAGCTGAAGGCTCAATAGTGCCCCAGCAGAGCCACAGGCTGATCGCTCCCATGCCACACCTCACTGATGCTGGAGTTTGTGCGAAAGGAGACCCGACCCAGTATTGTACTTTAAAGAACTTGAACTTTTCTCCTTTGCAAATCCTTTTTTTGTTTGATCTTAGGAAATATTCTAATATTTTGAGATACTGGATTTTGACTTTCATGAGCTGTACGCTCTAATCATCAAAATAAAATAAAACAACTTTTGAAATTTCTTACTTTACATGTAATGAATCTAAAATATATATGAAAGTTTAACTTTTTTAAATAAGTTACCAAAAAAATGCAGTTTTTCACGATATCCAATTTTTTTTGGATGTACCTGTAGTATAGTGGATATTTTTATTATAGTTGTATCATTGATCTATAGTTTATATACAAAAAACAAAACAAAAGGGACTTTCATAAAATCTTTAAAGTAGACCTCAACACACTGCCAAAAAACAGCAGTCGCTCCGGTTCATTTAAGGATAAAAGCATGAAAATAGCCCTATGTTACCTGACTCCACTGTTTAATCCAAGAGTCTTTTATCATTTATATTGTTCTTGTACAGGAAGAGAAAGATTAGTGCGCCAGACCACGATCTGACATAAATTCTTAAGTATTTAATTATTTTATGAAAGTCTTTAATCTTAAGATGCGTGTTGTTGCACAAGAAATGATGTAATGCACTACTAACACATTTCACACCTCATACCTTCATGACAGGAAACAAAATTTAGGAAAATTCAAGATTATGCATGGACAGATTAGTCCGCTGCAGGACGCTCTCATGCAATTTGTGTTTATCTCCTGCAGCAGATGCACGTGCCGGGACCGTGAGCTCCAGCCGACAAAACCAACACCACGTGTTCAACAGAAAGCATTATTATAATTCCTTAATCCCCATTTCACACATTATTATTTCAGCTGGAGCAGCACTGACAGACAGACACTCTCAGTTTGAGTCAAACTTCATTTAGGACATCGTTTTATTTGAATGCACATAGGACTGCAAATAGGCTGCTTAGAGATTGCCAAAAAATAAATAAAAACTGCAGTGGATGCATCCATGTGGAACCTTATATACTCACCAGTGTCTTCTCTCATACTGGAAGCCTTTGTAAGGTTAATTTATATCCGGGGCCAGTGTTTCTCTGCGTACCGTGGCTCTTTTGGATGTTTGTTAATGGCTGTTTTGCTTTCGTATCCATGGAAACTCATCCTGCACTGTCCCGTTGTCTCCCTCATCCACACAGTCACTCTGAGGATGCAGGGCAATA
The DNA here is from genome assembly GCF_936440315.1 of Barbus barbus. NCBI lineage: Eukaryota > Metazoa > Chordata > Actinopteri > Cypriniformes > Cyprinidae > Barbus > Barbus barbus. The sequence goes on along the minus strand of NC_136762.1, from coordinate 18,651,186 downwards.
AGAGGAGAGCCACCGCCGCTCAAACCATTCTCCCATTTTCTCACGCTTCCCCGGGGAAGACATGATGCCTTGCTTGGGTCCATTTAACAATTCTGATCTTCAGCTTCTGCTGAGACACAAAAATGCACTAATAGGCAGTTCTGCCAGTCTGTGTGGTTGATGGTCTGTGACGATTTCATTTTCAAAAAGTCCAATCATAAATCTTTTCATGGGACTCTATTGGATTGTTGTGAACAAGAGGGGCCATACAGTATAATGGAGCAGCACATAAGAGCAGCCACTTTTTTAATAGCCCCAGGGCCATATTGAAGACATTATTAAATCTTATTTAAACACAATAAATAAAAATTATAAGAACATTTTAGGCCTGTTTTTAAAAATGCAGTAAAGAAAATACAATACATTACCTCACTAGAATATATATATATATATATATACAGTTGAAGTCAAAAGTTTACATACACCTTTCAGAATCTGCAAAATGTTATTTTACCAAAATAAGAGGGATCATACAAAATGCATGCTATTGTTTATTTAGTACTGACCTGAATAAGATATTTCACATAAAAGATGTTTACATATAGTCCACAAGAGAAAATAATAGTTGAATTTATAAATATGACCCCGTTCAAAAGATTAAATACTTGATTCTTAATACTGTGTTGTTACCGGAACGATCCAAAGCTGTGTTTTTTTTTGTTTAGTAATAGTTGTTCATGAGTCCCTTGTTTGTCCTGAACAGTTAAACTGCCTGCTGATCTTCAGAAAAATCCTTCAGGTCCCACAAATTCTTTGGTTTTCCAGCATTTTTGTGTATTTGAACCCTTTCCAACAATGACTGTATGATTTTGAGATTCATCTTTCCACACCGAGGACAACTGAGGGACTCATATGCAACTATTAGAGAAAGTTCAAACGCTCACTGATGCTCCAGAAGGAAAAACCATGCATTAACCTTTTGAATTTGAAGATCAAGGTAAATTTAACTTAATTTGTCTTCTGGAAAACATGTAAGTATCTTCTGTAGCTTCTGAAGGGCAGTACTAAATGAAAAAAAAAAAAATTATATTTAGGTAAAACAAGAAATATTTACTCATCTTCATTCTGTTCAAAAGTTTTCACGCCCTGGCTCTTAATGCATGACCTTTCCTTCTGGAGCATCAGTGAGCGTTTGAATCTTCTGTAATAGCTGCATATGAGAAAAGAATGGGAACAATTTTAACATCACTATATACAAAACCTACAGATAGAAATACACTTCTCCACGCAAAGAGCTATCATCCGGTGGCCTTGAAAAAAGGTTTACCTATTAGCCAGTTAACAAGAATTAAAAGGATTTGTGAAGATGATGATGAATTTAAGAAAGAGAGAAACATAATGTTGTCAAAATTCAAAGAACGTCAGTTTAAGGAGGACTGGCTATGTAAGAAAGTAAATCTTAAAAGTTGAGATATGCTTGTGAACTCTAAAAAAAACACCTAAGACTACTCCAGACATTATTTTTTGTACTACATATTCCCCAAAGACAACTAACATTAAAGATATTTTATTGAAGTATTGGTACGTTTTGAAAGATGACCCAAAACTTAATGGGACATTTAATAAAGAAGTGTGTAAGAGTTGTAAAAACATGTTCCACTAAAAAACTTTCACAAAGTACCCTTACAGGTCCGATTTTATTGGGTAATTTTAAATGTGGCAATTGTGTTAATTGTGAATTTACAAAAAATGTCAAGTTTTTTAAGTCAAATTTTAATTAAGAGTTTTATAACATGTAAGACAAATAATGTGATTTATATAATCCAATGTTCATGTGATAAAATGTATGTTGGTGAAACATCCCGCTCATTAAAGGAAAGGATGTAACCATAATATGTCAATTTTCTTATTTCTTGGAATTGAAAAGATTAATCAGAATTCAAGAGGTGGTAACACTGATTGCATAAGAAAGAAGCGGGAAGCGTTTTGGATTTTTTATTTGAAAAGTCTGTTTCCAAAAGGTATGAATGAGGATTTTTCCCTTAAAGAGTTTCTATGATGGTGGTTTTATGTGTGTTTTTGCAGTGTATGTTTTCTGATACGTGTCGATCTGTTGTGAATCTGCTCTGATTGGGTGATTACTTTCTGTGGATCGTTAATTCCTATTAATTAGTGTGATGACTTGAGTTAAGCTTGTCAGCTGTTGCTAATTTGTAAATGTGCAATCCTATATGGAGATGTGCCTTTTAAATGCTTGTATAGAATGTGTGTATAATACCCTGAGGAAGGCTCTTAGGCCGAAACTTATCTTCTTAGCACAAGTAGTGCTGGAATTTTTCCTCACATTCATATATGTATGCTGTACATGAATCAAGCCACCAACAATGGTACCATTGTTTATATTATATTATTTATTTATCTTTTATACAATGTAATTACAATAGAAATATGTAGGTTTAAATACAAAATTCTGTAAATAAAGATTAAAAATAAACTCCACTGGTTTGTTATCACTACACTAAAGTTTACAATCAACTTTATGAGGTAATTTAATTCCCTGGTTTTGAAAAACCTAGATTTTGTCAAGGGGAGAGTGTGGACAAAAAGAGCCAGGGCCATTGAGTATAATAAATTCATCCGTTTGACGCCATGCAACATATCGCTTGGCCAAATTACAAGTGCATTGTCTTTGGAAAAAGGACTATTTTTAGATTCATTGTGCCACAATAGACCCGCTTGACCCTGTAATAAACAATTGATAAGAAAACCGGGAGGTCAATTTATAACATATGACGGTCAAAACATTGTGCCTGCCTGGAATGTCCACTGCTATTAAATCTCAACAGGAAGAGTGTTTTTGTTCACCTCACCGAGCACAGTGTGCAGTCTGACTTTGATCATCTAGCTTTGACTCTTGCAGGCTCCACACACTCCAGAAAGCTCATTCAACATTCGATTTGCACACTTGGATAATTTCCCAAGGAAATAAAAATATGACCATTGAGAATTACTGAACAATAAATGTGCCTAAATGCTCCACTCTGGAGAAAATATGAACCTCTTGAATGAGCAGGATCCAAATCTATTTTTACAATAACGGCATGAGATCTTATTGTGTGTAGAGTGTGTGCCATTATTCGCCTGCGATTAAAAACAATTATTCCCTTTCTTAGACCAGAGCGAGTGAAACAGTGGTGATAAGAAACAAAAGCCAAGACTAATATGCATATTCAATGTTTTAACATACTGTAATATGGGATATTTTAAGCATGCATGAACGGGATGAAATGACTCTGTCCCTATAAGAGTCTGTGTAGTCGTTCCATTGCTTGCAAAAACGAACACTATATAACCTCCATCTCTTTTTCAATATTTCCTTACACACTTGATCTACACCCATTTAACACATTTTGTCATTTTACCACCCCTAGAACGGTCATAGAGTTTCTGAAATACATTCATAACAACTGAGAAGCCCCATGAAACCATTAAAAATAATGTTAAGGTTGACCAAATTCATATATTTCTGGCTAAACAGATTATAAAAATAAAACTATAAACCTCAGAAATTTTGTTCCAAATCTCTAAAAGGTTAACTACTAGAAGTCAAGGTCACTACAGTGGCATTTCGGTCTAGTTTTCCATTGCATGATGGGTCTCGATCATATAATCAGGGTTGGAATGTGCTTGTTGGTGGAACTTTTGGTATCCACTTGGTTCAGAGCAGATCCTTCAATGGTTCTGATTCATTTGGAATTAATGAACCTAACGGGCAATAAATAAAGTAAACTGAAAGCATGCTATTTACACCATAACGTAAACTCAGTTCTACAAGATAACAGAACCCAAATTATTTAATCTATCATTTGGTGAATCAATTTTCAAGTAGACTATTTATTCCACCAGTAATCCTTCACCCTGTTCAATATAAATAAATAAGGGAAAATCGAGAATAATTAAAATCGGATTAAAAATAACCATTATAATCAAATAAGAACAATAAATAAACTTTGACTATCCCCTAATTTCAATATTTCCTTCAAGCAAAATCATTCATTTTCCAAGCAAGTGTCATTACCGGTGAAGGTAATGTGCAGATTTCTCTTTCAAGCTGTCTCGTAAGTGCCGAACATGTTGTGACGGTCTTTCTGTTCTCCAAATCTTGAGTCTGATTCTCGAAATGACACAAAATGCAATCGAATGTTCTCTTACATCAACCAATGCCCTTGAGCAGAAGAAAACCCTTTAGGAGACAAAAAAGGGGAAAGGGAATGGGGTATGAAATAGTTCAGAGTCTCCTTACGATTATAGTTCAATCTCAAAAGTCTTTTGTAAGTCATTCGAAAAAGGGTTTTGCGCCTTCGGTTGCGATTTGGACTCCAGAGCAGCCCACTTTGCCTCAAAATGCTCTGCTTCCTGGGAACTGCATGTGGGATTCAGATTCAGACTCTCCATCGGCCAGTTAGTGCCACTTTTTACGGTACTACCGTTTTGCGTGACACTCCTGGCCGTGGTCGTTGATGGAAAGGAATTATGCGGGTGGCCGTTGACGGTCGGAGGAGATGGGAACGTGGTGGTTGGGAAGCCTCCGGACAGGGTGGGGAAAGCTGATTGTTGGCCACCGCCAAGCGTACCCGTCTTTGGCCCCATTCCGATCCCCATCGCCACTCCACCACCCCCTGTCCCAGCCGCAGTGCAGAATGCATTAGCCACCATCTGTGACGGTGTGATGCCCACCACGGGCACACTGGCATTGGGATAGGTCATACTGTTGGCCAGACTGGGCATGTATGGCTGCATAGGTACAAAAGCCGGTTGAAGGGGCTGTTGGGCAAACATGCCTACGGGTGCGGGGGTGACGTCAAAGGCCATCGGGAACGGCTGCATGGAGGAAGGGAGGGAACCAGGTGTGATGGGCATGGTGGGCACCGGCGGAGGTTGCTGAGTGGGTGGTGGTGGTAGGGTCGGTGGAGTCTGCTGCTGGGATTTCACCGCTTTAGCTACTTCCTCCAACCAGCGTTCTGCTTCGGACGGGGTTCGTTTGTGGCCGCCCTGAGGAATGGGTGGAGGAGACTGGACAGCCGGCTCTGTCTTAACCCATGAGCTTGTAACTGGGAAGTGAAAGGAGTAAGAATGTTAAAACATGCCTCAAGACACATTTCTTAATATGTGACTATGCTGGCAAAATGAGTCGGAATACACAAAGGCTAATTTTGAGCTACAGGCGAAAAAAGTGAAAAATGTCAATTTTGAGGTTTTCACAAAAGTGAGTTCATTAAGCCCTCGTCTAGCGATCCCAGTGCTCCAAATAGTAATTAAACATCTCAAAGTATCTTTATTTGTACGTTTTCTGAGAGGAGTACCTTTTCTCCACTCGCTTCTCGCGCTGCCCCTCATCCAAAGCGCACACATAAAGACTACCTACACCGACGGCGCTCTATCCCAATACACATATTTATTATATTAAATCCGTGCATTACACTATATCTTAAAGGGACAGTTCACCCAAAAAATAATCAATGTATGCTGTTCTGTGTCAGCTGTGCCACGTGGATACGTTGTCTAAGTTGTTTACGCTTTGATCTGAACGAAAACAACGTATCTGCATGGTGCGGCTGACACAGAACAGCATACGTTATTTACGTTCTGTGGATACTCACTAAAATGGCACCAGAGTGACACGGAGGAGACGAATTGTTACATTTTTGTTTTCTTTGCGCACAAAAAGTATTCTTGTAGATTCGTAAAATTATGGTTGAACCACTGATGTTACATGGACTATTTTAATGATGTCCTTGCTACGTTTCTGGACCTTGACCGTGGTATATATCTTAATTTGTGTTCCGAAGATGAACGGAGGTCTTACGGGTTTGGAACGACATGAGGATGAGTAATTAATGAAAGAATTTTCATTTTTGGGTGAACTATCCCTTTAGTATAGGTCGTCTGTCTCATTAATGTTGATCAAACGATAGAAGAAAACGGAATCACTTGCTGCTCGATTTAACTTCTTTTAATAATCAATTTATTTGTAATTTTTAATGTAAAGGTAATGTTTAATGTAAATTTATTTGCAAATTTTTTAAACTTTATTTTTTTTTTTTAAGTTTTCTTACTTGAATGCTTTTGTTTAGATGTAAAGTGAAAAAGTAATACACTATACACTTGTTTCTTCCTATTTGCTCTCTTTTTGCATCGGTTCTTATAACAACAAAGATAAAATAAAAAATAGCTGTATTGTGATTATTAATCTAGTAATGATTATTAAGAACAGAAGTGGGGGAAAAGATGTAATGTTGCTAGGTGATTTTGCTTTGGAACCTTCAGAAAACTTTAAATCAGTTTTTCTTTAAACTGCCTTTTCTGACTCTGTCGACTTCAAACAGGTGTCGATTCAAACAAATCATACATCATTTTGAAGGTCTTTTAATAGAGAATGTACAAATAAAATTATTATTTTTTGCTCATTGTGACTCATTTTGCCAGTACAGATCACATAATTAATCAGATAAATGCAGAATTGGTGAGCATTAGAGACTTCTTTACACACTGTATATAGAATTGTGTCATCTGTGTTACCTTGTGGTGGAGCAGGTGGAGGGGGAATGGCAGGTGGAGCGCTGCAAACTGGTAAGCAGTTGCTATTGGCTTTGGCACACATATCCTCAGATGGTTTGGTGAATGAGCTGTTGATTTGGCAGCATAGAGCATTTATGCCGTCCGCCTCTCCTGCCACTGATAGATCCATCTCTGGAACTGACACAGACCAATAGGAAAGGTCAATCACACCTGTTTGGCTTATTTCGGTGGGCCATGTATACAGTTTATGGGATTTTGCTTGCTAAAATAACCTGGATCTATAATATAAGGTAAAGATGCATTATACATTATCGTTAAATAGTTTGGGTTTGTTACTTTTTTTTTCAGCAAGGATGCATTAAATTGACATTTATAATTTTACAAAAAAAATCTAATAATAGAACTGTTTATTTTTAACTGTTTATTCATCAAAAACCCCAGAATTTTCAAAAATAATTTTCCATAAATATATTGTTTCAACTGTTTTCAACATTGATAATAAAAATAAAAAATTGTTCTTGAGCAGCAAATCAGCATATTAGAATGATTTCTGAAAGATCATGTGACACTGAAGACTGGAGTAATGTTGCTGAAAATTCAGTTAAATTGTAATAATATTTCAAAATATTATAGCTTTACTGTATTTTTGATAAATTTGATAAAAGCATAAGATACATCTTTCAAAAACATTACAAAATCTTACTGTCCCCAAACTTTTTAATGCTAGTGTATCATATCAATTATCAAACAATATTACAGATTTTTTTAATTTATCATATTGATTCATAATATGTGTTGGATGATATTTGATTTTTAATTGTGCATGCTAATTTTCCCTATTTTTACATTTAGATTTCCATTAACATACTTTTTTACATATACGGAACAGAATTTTAATAACAACCATGATGGTTAGCAGCCATAACATGACTTATTATCTGATTATCAGGATCACACAGAATTTTAATATTGCTGTTTCTCTAAAAATAAAATATTCTGGTTTGTATTAGAGTCCTCAAAACAAGAAAAACAATTGTACTACATAAAATATGATGTCCTCAAACTTCCTACATATTCATTTACATCATTCATGAATAAACCCAGTCAAACATAAAACATATGACCCATAAAAAAAAACATATGACCCATAATTCCCCTTTTAGAATCTAGTCTAAGGGATTAAGCTACAGATCAGACAGCAGTTCAATTTTGTAAATGCAAAACACGTTATTTATAGAGCACTACACTAGAAAGGATCAATGGAAAGTACCTATACATCACATATCAACAGGTAAATGCAGCAGTTTATTGTCTGGACTCAGGAATACAATCATAAGGTTTCAGTGGAAATAGAGGGCTTTTGTGCTACTTGTTTGTTTGCAGGCTCAACATGAGATACATTTGAAATATCAAAGTCCTCTGGTTGATGACGCACAGTACACATAAATTGCAGTCAGTACTATCACATGGGTAAACATGGGTACTGGGTCAACATTACGGTTCCATTACACTTACGCTGCTTGAGTATACAAAAACATCTAACCTGGGTTCTTGGTCTGGAAGTCCGTCTTGCGCTGCAGGGTTGATGGGAGATCGTTCAAGCGTAGGGAGAGCTGCCGTTTGAAAGGTGAGTTCTTCTGGCTAAGTTGTGGAAAGCCACGGAAAGAGCCCTGCCGCACCAGCTGCTCGATAGGAGCGTGGCGGCGCGGGATGGCGTGAGGCCCTCCTGGCTCCGCTCGCTCCCCCGGTGACGCCGCTCCTTCTGGAGGAGATGCATTTCCAGGTGGCATTGCAGAAATTCCACACGCTTCTGCAGAGAGGCACACTCACCAATAAGAATCATTTTTCACAAAGAGATCCTATGGTGTTTGAGAGTGATTCTAATGAGACTGACCTTTCTTTTTGTCTTGCAGTTGTTTCATGATGTCCTCTCGGTCACTTTGCTGTCCAGCTGAGGAGACGCGGAAGGAGCCTTCCCTCACAAATGATGTGCGGCTTGCATCGAAGGAAGCTGTGACCCCACACTCCTTCTCTCTGCGTTGCTTCCGCTCAAGGCAAGCGGCAAAGGCGCATCCGACCGCATGACTCAAACGTTCACCCTAATGTTGTGGAGGATATTCCATTAGCATCATGACAACACTGTACACTCCAACGATTTTTTGAATGAGGTATATATATATACTGTATATATATAATATATTAAAGACCTCCCCTGGCAATACATCTTAAATTAAACTTATTTTCCCCATAAGTATGTGGACTTTTTATAATAATGTTTTAGATGATGATATATCAGCATCATGGCAACACTGTAATTAAAAAAGAAAATTTTTTGCTTCTTTGTTTTGTTGTTCCAGTAACATATCGCATATATATATATATGTATGTAGATATATCATAATAATTAAAGATAACATTTTATTAGTTTTTGTCTTGTTAACCATGAAAACATATCTTGAGAGCCAATAAAAAATGAGATAGATAGATAGATAGATAGATAGATAGATAGATAGATAGATAGATAGATAGATAGATAGATAGATAGATAGATAGATAGTGTGACGAGTCGGCTGCCTCCCCCCTGTCAATCATCACCACCCCGTCCCGTATTCGCCGCCCTTCACCAGGCTCCCGACGGGAGTAGGTGTGTGAGAGAGGAGGGGCACTGAACACCTAGGGCTGGCGGCGTGTGATGAGGCGCACCTGATGTGAATAGAGCCTCATCACCGCCGCCGAGCGTGCCTCTCCTCGGGAGACCGGTCTCTACCCCATGCATGCACGCTGGTGTCCTCGTGGGTCCAGGAAGGGAGCGTCGAGGAGGACTGCCGCACCCGTTAGGCGGCTGACGGGCCAGGATGCCGGGCCGCCGAATCCCCCAGAAGCGCCGGGAACCCAGGAGATGGACGAAGCCGCGCAAGAGACGCCGCCGCCACTCGCTCCCGGCCCCGAGAGGGGAGCGCGTGCGGCCACCGGACTCCGCCCCTTCCCTGGACCTTTCCCTGACGAACACTACCCTCCTGCACAAGCCCCGCAGCACAACGAGGACACCAGATTCCCCGTTTATTTGGACACTTTGCCCCTTTGGACACTTTATTTTCCTTTTTATTGTTTAATAAAAACCTCTCCGAGGCTTGACGCCACACCCACGGTGTCTGTCGTTGGCTCCTCCCGCCACAATAGATAGATAGATAGATAGATAGATAGATAGATAGATAGATAGATAGATAGATAGATAGATAGATAGATAGATAGATTGAAATTCCACCCATGCATGTAGATTTACGCTTAAAACAAGAAAAACTATTAACCAATAAGCTAAGAAAAATAAAATAAACTTTGAGATACAAAAACAAGAGTTACAATTTTACTTTGTAAGTAAATGTATTGTGTATTAACGTATTGCATATACTGTGTGCTACTGTTGTCAAGGGACAGACAAAAACATAATATGGTCACAAAATGTTTTTGTCTAGACTAGTATTGGGATCCTAATCAAAATTCCATTTCATTCTAGTCCTTAATGTGTTTTTCTCTGTGCCCCAAGTACAGATAACAGTCTCTAAGCGGTTATTCCGGTTGAGATAACACTGCCATAATCCCTTTCTTAATCCCACTTTGCGGGGAACAGAGGCTGAAGAATTAATCCCCGCTGGGTTCTCCTCACCGAGTCCTTCAAGGCCATGAAGCAGTGGCACATCCAGCGGCGAGTTGTTCCATCACGGCAGATGTAGGCGAATGCTTTGTCGTAATTACGGTCAGGTGCACAGAAGGACACCTTCTCAATGGTCTGGTCAACAATGAGGTCCTACAGAGAAAGTAAAAAGGGGCAGACCGGTTGTTGTTTGTGGCATTTTAAATTACATAAAAAGTTTTAACATACAAATAACAAGAAAGTAAAGTATTTCAAAGTGCTCAATGATAGTGCTCATTAAATCAATAGATTTAATACAAATAGCATTATAGTGTTTCAAATAAATGAAACCAACCTGAATACAAATTTTATATTACATCCCAGGAACTAGAAAGCCATGTTTTAAACTAGATTCTTATTTGTCCATGACCCAGCCACATTGTACAATTTTGTCCTTTTGATTCTTCTAATATGACTATAGCTTTTTGTGTTGCCTGGACCTCCCACTGTAACAGTGGCTAGTGTTTCCTTGTTAGGGGGCCACAGTAAATACATAATGCATGAGCTGAACACTGTAGAAGTGGTAGGTGAGGGGTGAAGCAGAGGAAGACTGAGTCGAGCTGAGGGGTCCATTCATTGTTAGCCAATTACTGACCGAAGGGGCCCGGTTAGAGCTCTAAAAGCTTCGTAATGGATGATTGTGTTCTGGGGGGAAACAGGGGGGTTTACAGTGGATGGGAAGAACTTTATGGGTCCATGACTTCTGACTCATCTCAGTTGTCAAGAATAAGACAGTCTGGTCTTGTAATCAATAACACTTTCAGGGCTCGACAATAAGTACTGCCTGATGGTCCAGGACAGTGTGTGAAATATGCTCGGGACAGTTGAAGGAATTCAAGAAAGTCAAGAAAGTTTATCATTTGCATTTATGCATTAATATCATTTGGAAATTTAAACATGGAAACCATTCAGGTGCAAGATGATGTGAAAATTTGGTACTTGCTAAATATAAGAAAATAAGTACACCGAAATAAGTTGTCTTTCACATCTTATTGTGCTTGAAACCACAAAAACACAAAGTATTATGTCAAAATAATCATCTTGGCAAGTATCCTCAAACAGAGTTGGTTTTGTCTTAAATGAACATAAAAATCTGAAAGAGAAATCGGATGTGTATCAGTATAACGGATCTGTCCATTAGGTCGTAAAGTGACAGCAGCCTAACATACCTGCTGCTGTCTGTGTCATTAACATTAATAAAAAATCAATAAAATCATTGCTTCCAGATAAAATACGACTCTGTTATCAATAATATTGCTTTATTCATATTGTTTGCAACATTTACAAGTGAAAATAGTCTAAAAAATTTGTAAATAAATATGTTGATATGAGAGGACAACAGAGGACTGAATTTTTCACTGGAGGAAGAGTTATTATGGACTATAAAGTAACATTTTGGTCAGAAGTGACAGTTTAAAGGGGTCATATGACGTTGCTAAAAAGAACAATATTTTGTGTATTTGGTGTAATGCAATGTGTTTATGTGGTTTAAAGTAAAAAAAAAAAACATTATTTTCCACATACTGTACATTATTGTTGCTCCTCTATGCCTTGCCTTTCTGAAGCGCGTCGATTTTTACTAAGCTCATCGTTCTGAAAAGCGAGGCATGCTCTGATTGGCCAGCTATTCAGTGCATTGTGATTGGCCGAATACCTCAAGTCTGAAAGTCTGGATGGTCCCTTTGGTCTTTGGGACTGAGAACTCGAAATCAAGTTGAAATGTGAACTCATTTGAGTACAAGCACTCATTTTCACTGTCTTTTTGACTATCTGAGATGAGCTCTGGCCCAGAGAACCCGGCAGCATCGCTGCATAGCATTGATGTATAGCTTTCACCTAGAGTAACAGATATTCAAGTTGCATTATTTGATGCAGCAGCAGACTGTGGTGAATGACAGTGGTTTCCTGAAGTACTCCTGAGCCCATGTGGCTCTATATAACACAGTAGCATGACTGTTTCTTATGCAATGCCAAATGCGGGCTCAAAGGTCAAGCACATTCAACTAAGGTTTCCTGCCTTGCCATACATGTACTGTAATTTCTTTGGATTCCCTTAATCTTTTCACAATATTATGTATGGTACTTGGTGAAAGACCTTAATTCTTTGCAATTTTACATTGCGAAAATGTGATTTTTGATTTGTCTGACACTTTTCTCATGAAATTTGGCACCAAGTGATGAGCCATGATCCGGCTTTGCTTGCAAAGACTGAGATGCTCCTTTTATACCCAAACATGATACCCTGGCCTATTACCAATTCTCCTGCTTACTGTGAACTGTTTCAAAAGGTTTAACGTGGATATTCTATAACCTTTTTACTTTTATTTTGCCTCTGTCCCAACTTTTTTGGAATGTGTTGCAGCCGTCAAAAACAAAAATTTGTTCATATTTACAAAATACATTTACGTTGGTCAGTGAAAACGTTGGAAATCTTTTCTTTGTACTTTTATCAATTAAATTAAAGTTAAAGAATTAACAAATCACAGATTCTTGATTTTATTGCATTTTACAAAACGTACCAACTTCTCTGGAATTGGGGTTGGAACATTATTAAAGCATTTAAATATAATAACGTTACAATAGTTAGGCTAGTAGTTTTTACTGTGGTATCGAATTTGGAATGCAGAATTGTGAAAATGCACTGTTATCTAGAATTTTGGTGTCATAATAACCTTATCATACATGGTCAACAACAATGAAAACATTTTTTGTATTTTTGTGGTGGGGCTATTGAACAGTTTGGCAGGGCAAGTAAAAATTTGAACCAAAAGTCAGACTGGGCCAATAGAAAAAGTCCTTAATGTTGAACCCTGACTTTTACTATTATTAATAAACTGACAAGTGAAGTTTAACCAGAGAGAGGAGAGGAGGAGGTGCAGGACACACAGGTGGTGTGTGACAGTGGCAGGGAGGATTAGGTTGTACTGCTGACTCATATGCATATGGGAGGATTACCAGAAGGGCATAGTGAGTGAATGACTGAGTCTGAGGCCCTTACGGGAAACAAAAAAAGAAAGCTTTGTGGCCTTCCGCCTTTTACTGTGTGTGCTGAAAAGGAGAAACGAGGGATAATTGAACTCATTATGTGAGGCCTTTGACCTTTTCTGGTTAACTTTCCGGGTTTTGTGTGAGGGAAGGATGTTACATTAATCCTTGAACTTTGAAAAGAAAAACCCAACCGTGAGAGACACAAGAACCCTTGGCCTTAAAAGTCATCTTGTGTCTGAGACGGTTTGTGTGATGTCTCATGAAGCTGGATGGTCATGTGATGGGTCAATTGGAGGCCTGCCAGCTTCCTCCTACTGCATATTTTGTGTTTCCAACAGATTTACTCTCTTTGCTGACGGACTGGGAGCTTTTCGGGGCTTCAAAGACTTTTTATCCTTGATTAATGGCTTTCAATGGACACACAACAAAATGCCTATACACACTTACCTTGGTTTTGTCGTCCACTACTCTCAGGCCATCAGCAGACACCCAAAGCAAAGCCTTGACACTTTTTTTTCCACTCTGAGAAGAAATATCGAAACAAAATCAGCCTTTTGACACAACGGGATATTAGCACCACAGCAGAGGTTTTGATTTGCTCTGCATCACGCATGCTAGCACAAGAATTATTGCTATTTTTGACATTTCTATGACAGGTTTAGCTTTTGTCGGCTTAATTTATACTCAAAGCGTATCAGAGAGCTGCCCAACAACATGCTGACCTGTGATGCAATGCAGTGAGTTTCAGAAACAAGACCCATCAAGGCCAGAAAACTAGTCAAATTTGGTATTATTATTTGGTTTTTAATTATAATTTGGCTTATATTATTATTTATTTTTATTACTACTACATTTGCCCTTGCTTAAATATTAATTACCCAAATTTAACATTTGTTGTTTTAATTTTTTCACACAGTCAAACATGTATTTTACACTACCACTCAAAAGTGGGGTCAGTATATATTGTATTATTATTTTATTTATTTATTACAGGGTTCCCACTCTTTCATGAACACCAGATTCAAGGACTTTTTAAAGCACCATTTATTTAATATCAAGCACCTGTCAAATTCACACCCAAGCATGTGTAGCGTCATTAAAGACCTCTTACAGTTTTTGAATGTGTAGGTTTCATAAATTTATACCATTTTGAGCAGTCGTGTTCAAAGTAATTTTGAATTTCTCAAATATTGATAAAAAGATATATTCTTGCATCAAACTGGCTTTTGCTGTAATTCTTGTAAAAGATTAAATTTTTTTATTAATAAAAAGTGGTTAAACGGGGCTTTACGCTTACTTTTCTTTTTAGGAGCACCTTCTAATCAAAAACTCCGATCAAATACCCATTACGAGATTATATTTAACTTGTTAAAGTGATTTACAGGGAATTTAGTTTTTACCTTTGTATTGGTAAATCATCTTTTGTCGAATTATAAAATTATATTTATAAGCTTTTTTTTATTTCTAATTAAAACAACAAAATAAAAACAAGTAGAATAAGAATAAGCTACCAATCAAATGAAATCAGTATTAAAAAAAAATATTTGTTCTACAGAGGTGGCACAGAAGAACACAAAAGTGGATTGTAGGTGTATTTTCAGACGTTTAATGAGGCTCAGAGGACGCATGAGTGCAATTAAATTCATAACTTCATGTTGAGGTTAATGTATTAAATATAACATTCTGAATAGAAATATTAAATTATTTAAATAACAGAAAGGATACTTTAAAATGAAAGGAAAACTGCCAGTAGGTGGCAGCAAGTCACTGATTTTATCACTGAATCATTCATTCAATTGATTAGTGCGAACGGCTGAATCATTCAGGAACGAAAAAAGATACTGTCTTTATGAATGGATAACTGAATCCGATTAGTTTAAAAATGCCAATTCATTTCTCGTATGCATGGATCTGGCGTGAAGGCTGTGGGTTTGTGGCATTCAGCTTCTGATGTTGTCTTTTCTAAAATCTTAGTGGAAATTGTTTTGTTGTTATTTGTTTATCTATTAATGTTGATTAATATGTTTATTGTTGTTATTTATGTTGTTTTGTTTATTTATTTTTTGGGGGTCTGCCGGGCGGCGGGTTTTGGATTTGTACGGCTGATTTTTGTTTTGTGCTGCTGTTCCACAAAATGAAACTCAGTGGACAGTTGTTAACAAAAAAAATGCCAATTCATACAGAAACGAAGCAACACTGTGTTTGAATGGAGATGCGCAGCGGCTCGGCTGTGACTTGTGATGACGAAATAGAGCAAAATCAGGTAATGGTGTTCAGACAACGCAAGTCACTTAATACTAACTTGTTGCATTAAATCAATATCACATTTGCAAACTCCCTTAATCATTAAAAGCTGTCACTCTCCACTGTTCATCGCGATCTCACAAAGTTCCATTATAATCAACGCAGCTCTCTACACTGCACAATGAATCTCTTATTTACACCCTGTACACTTTGTTATAGTGGGAGGATTCCGGCGTTTTGAGCAGTGAGTGGATTCTGATTAACATTGTGTTCAAGAAATCAACAGATATATCTGTGATACATTACTCACCGCTGCAAAAACACGTTGTAAGTACGTTAGAAACCTTTGAAGCTCCCCTCAGCGCAAACACAAATATACTGATCGGGTCAGTCGCACTGGTGCTCCTAAATATTTTTTCATAGTCGCACGCAGTAGTTTCAGTCGCAAATGCACTGCTTCTCTATAGGGTTCATGCAGGGTTGCGCAATGCGCGCATCAGCTCGCATGATAAGATTTTTCTCGTGCTACCCCATCTCCACCCCAATAATTAGCGCTGTTTCGTTTTGTTTTTGACAGCACATATAGGACCATTTTTTGAAATGGCACCATTCTACTAAACAAATTTATTTCAAGCACTTTCAAGGACCTATATTTGTTTTCAAGTACTTTCCAGGCCTTGAATCCATGTGTCTGATATTCAGGTACTTTCGAGTACTTTCAAGAAGCATGGGAACCCTGTTATTATTTTATTTAGCAATTAAATTCATCAAAAGTTACAGAAATCTTTTGTAACATTATTTTAAAAATTCAGCTTTGCATCAAGGAATAAATTACATTTTAAAATATATTAAAATAGAAAACAGTTATTTTAAATTTAAATAATACTTCACAATATTACTGTTTTACTGTATTTTTAATCAAATAAATGCTACTTTGGTGAGCATAATAGAATTCTTTCAAAAATAATAATAATAATAATAAAAAAACATACTGACTTTTGGGCCCCAAAACAGTAGGGCACTATTATTATTATTATTTCCATAGCCAAACTCAAGAAGCAAAGCAGCATTGCATGTGGACTGCAGTTACACATCGAGTGCATATTTAGCACAGGCTCAGTGGACTGCAAGGCAGCTCTCTAGGTTTTGGAGCAGGGTTTAAATCTTTCAGTAAATCTGTTGTGAGTGCAAGTCTGTCTGAAAGAGTGAAGGTTAGTACACCATGAAATGCATTTAATCTTGAAAAAACTGCAGGAATAAGGTAAACTGAAGGATCAAACTAAATCAAGAAAAACTGAGGGATTTCAGCTGACGTTACAAGCATCCCAAAAGTCACTGTCCAAATTTGCTAAGACAGCAGAACACTGAGGTGAAGAAGAGACTGGGAGAATAAGGAACAAGCACAAGCTCAAAGCAGAATGAGATAAAGGCTTTGGGGGTTTGGAGAAGAAGAGAAAATAAATGAAGTGACTGTGTAGACAGACACAGCGGGAACTGCCAACATGGGGATGAAAGAGCAGAGCATATATGAACAGATGGAGGGGCCCCAAAGACAAGGGCCACACACACACAAAGTGTCACACAGACAGCACTAGTGGGTGAAAAGTTTTAACATGATAAAAAACATTACATATTATACTGTAGTTCTGCTCTGACAATTCAGTAATGAGATTTGCAAGCTCAGGATATGACTATTGACAGAGCAGCAATACTGAAGACAATAGCCATCGACAGAGAAGCCACGCTCCATAAAGATTGATTTTTAAAATAAATGAGACGTTGTAGACTCTCAGTACATTAAATCCTAAGTCCTCACAGGTCCTCAAAGAGCTTATGGTCTCCCGCAATGAGGAAAGCAGGACGTGAGGGGTTTTACAAATGGATGCGAATCAGTATGTGTCAGGGGTCAAAATGAAGCCCTAGTTACATGATTGTTTTTTTTCTGGTTATGCATGATTCAGTTTGACGTACACAAAGACTATATACAAATTTTCTAAATTAATTTGCATGAATATTCTACTTATTGAGCAGCCGATCTCAATGGCATTTTTAGTGCATACTACAGATGCATAATACATTTATCTGACGCTTTTATCCAAAGCGACTTACAATTGCTATATATGTCAGAGGTCGCACGCCTCTGGAGCAACTAGGGGGTTAAGTGTCTTGCTCAGGGACACATTGGTGTCTCATAGTGGATTCGAACCCGGGGTCTCTCACACCAAAGGCATGTGTCTTATCCACTGCGCCATCACCACCCCCTGTAATCCATCACCACCCCTATAATAATAATAATATAATAATTAACTCAGTTAAGATGGCAATATATTGTCCGTACTGGTTCACTATACATATGCACAAAAGAGTTTACTTGGCTGCCAATTTGCTTTTCACAGCAAGCATACGTTTTATTGTGTGGGTATGAAAAGCATTAGAGTACTCACCAATTTCAGCTTTTTCACTGCTTCTTCACACACATGCATCCCTCTGGACTCCTCTACCTCCACCAGACCGAGGTACTGCAGAAAGAAAAAAAAGAAAAACAGAATAGGGAGGCAAACAGAGAGAGAGGTCAAAACTGATGAAATCCACATTTTCTATATTTCATCCACTACATCTACCACACCATTATTTCCCCGAACGACATTTGCAACGCATTGTGAAAAATAACTAAATAAATAAATCGCTGCTCTGTAATTTTTGTGCTGAGGTTGTTTGAGAAAAACAGACAGGAACACAAATTTACTCAACCTCTTCAGGGAAAACTAGTCCAAACAGGGTTAGTGTAGATTTCAACGAGGAACCCGTTGAAAACACAGCAGAGGATGTATTTTGTGGGACATTTTATCCAGCGAAAACCAATCAAAATGTCCTCACATTGACACAATTAATAGTCATTAAGCCAGGGTTATGTGATTAGGGTGGCCATGAGGACAGAGCCCATTACAGGATTACATCTCAGTCGCAAAGAGACTCCTGATGCCGCGGGCTGGAGAGTAAAATTAGGCTGAATTTAATTATGCAAGATCCACTGCAATAGATCCTCCACTTTACTTAATGACGCAGACCATCTTTAGTCTTGAAAGAGCCTCTTTTTATTTCAAAACAACACTGTCAAACCATTTCAATTGAATTAATTACATGATATGCTGATTAATTAATTACAATAATCGCATATGAAGCGTTCCAATGCAAAAGTCTCTAAATGCTGTTTGAAATTTTCTTCTAAAATGAGCATTTTTATCAGACGTTTTATGTGTAGGTTCAGTCATTTCACTTTAATAGGTTCTTTTCATTGCCACAAATGTGAAATAACTGAAAATAAACAAAGGAAATTGAGAAAAATGCTTATTTTAGAAGAAAATTTCAGATGGCACTTAGAGGCTTTTGCATTTGAACTCTTCATATATCAATATTTTGTGAGATTTGACTACCCGATCTCATGAATGTGCATAGAAATAGTGCGCCAAATAAAAACTCATGGTATTGATACGCAAAAATTTACTTTGCCAAAGTTTTTTCGTATCAATACCACGGGTTTTCCTTTTTATTTTGGCGTGCTATTTATACGCATTTTCATAAGACCGGGCTGGATTTGACTTTAATAGCCTATTAATACTAGCCACATTCTAGGAAATGATCATTTCTGTTAAATCTTGTGATCTTTTTTCCACATTAAATGAACGTGTTACATTGACTACCCTGTTTTAAGTCATTAAAATATTCACATGCCATTTAAAAGTTTGGGGTCAGTGATAAATGTGATAAAGTGATAAATTCATACTTTTATTCAGCAAGGATGCACTGAATTGATTAAATGCTGTTTAGAACTTTCTCTTCATCAATGAATCCTGAAAAAAAAATGTATCAAGGTTTCCACAAAGATATTAGTAGAACTAGAACAAATGGTTTAAACAGAAAATAATAATAAATCTTTCCTGAGCAGCAAATCAGCATTTCAGAATGATTTCTAAAAGATCACGTGACACTGAAGTCTGGAGTAATAATGCTGAAAATTCATCACAGGAATCAATTCTAAAATCTATACAAATGGAAAACAGTACTTTTAAATTGTAATTATATTTGACAATATTACAGTTTTTACTGTATTTTTGATCAAATAAATGCAGCCTGTTAAGCACAAGAGAATTTCAAAAACATTAAACAAATCTTACCGACCCGGAACTTTTGAACAGTAGTATATACAACCATCCTTAGTGTTCTACTCCAGCTATCAGTTTGTGTGGGGTTTGATAAGACATCCTTTAAGTTCAAGTCTGTGTTTGCTCAAAGCTCTATAGTTCTTGGCCTTCAGCCAGACACTGTGTCTGTCATATGGAACATCATAAACTACACTCTATAGACATTTACGTATGATGGCAGAGTGTATTTCACATTAGCTCAAATCAAAATGAAAGACATCATTTACTTTCTTTATACATGTTCCTACCCTTATTGTGAATGATTCAGCTGTGCTCATGTTCCAAAGAAAGAAAATGTTCATCTTTGTAGTCTTTAATCAAAATGTCATATCCTTTTGCCAATATTATCTGCAACGTCTAAAGTAATTTTGCTGAAAGCCTTGTGTGACCACACTTTTAGATCATGTTCATCTTATTCTAAATTATTAAAGCAAGATGTCTGTCAACAACCCTCTGGATGAATGTAGAAGCCCTGCCATTTAACTTCTAAACTTACCCGGACAGGAAAGTTGCATTTGCCCTTTCGTACAGCCTCTTCGTCTGCCTGCCATTGGTGCGGCCGGCTGGCCTCCGGCATGTAGGTGGGCTTCTTCCTGCGCAGGCTCTGACGCAGCTTATTCATCTCCACGCTCTCAAACTCTCTGTTGCTGAGAATAAAAAAGAAGACACATTAGCAGGAGTACATACATATGATGAACAAAAGAGCCCTTATTTCACCTCAGGATCAACCAAAGCTTTCACCAAAAGTCAGATTTATTAGGACACACACTAGCTGGGTGTCAAGTGAATGTTGACACATCATACAGAAGGCAATATTTCCAATCACGCTGGATAGGCAGGATGTAATCTGTCTGATTTGGATTTCAAAAATTGCCACCAACAATCCAAACTATTCATTTCATATTTGGGGTATGCAAATAACCATGGTATATTGGATTAAACAGAAATTATAGAGAATGTATTCACTTCTGTCTAAAAAAAAACAATTGCTTTGCTTCCTAGAGGCCTATTTATGCAACATAATTAGGTCATTCATTCTACCCTTAATTTGAATTGGTAATTTCAAATTCTGATGCACAACACCACAAAGCCAGGCTGCTCTAAAGAATGCAAATATCCAAAGCTGGTCAGTCCAAGTTAAACATTCACATCATAAAAATTCCACTGAGAAAAATATACAATAGTGCATATACTAAGACATATAAAATGAAAAACTTAAGATAGTTCACTAAAAATTTAAATTCTGTTATAGCTTACTCGCCTTCATGTCATTCCAAACCCATAAGACATTAATTCTTCAGTGAAACACAAAATAAGATATTTTGAAAAAAGTCCTAGCTGCTCTTACAAAACGGTAATTGGGGACTGGGACTGAAAAAAGTCTATATAACTTGTGTGCAAGTCAGTGTTAATTTAGTATTATTATTTTGAACTATCACAAATTTTCAGATTTCACTTTAACTTAAAGTAAAGAAAAGTTCACTAAAAAAGTTTTTCATCTAATATTTGTATTTTGTTTATTATATTTTTATTTCAATAAGCAAAAAATAATAACATATTTTTTGTTTTAGTTAAAGACACCCTAATAACAACATATATAATATATATATATATATATATATATATTTTTTTTTTATTATTAAAAACATACAGATTTGACAGAAGTTTTCTTACTTTTAAAATATCACTATTTTTCATATCACTATTAAAAAAGTCAAGTTTTAAGAGAGTTTAGCAGTAGCATCATTACCATCTTTTGACAAGGTTTGGCATATCTTCTCGTTGAAAAGTTGAACCACATGCCACACGACCGCTTTTACTTTTATAGCTTCACGTCAGTGGCCAAAAGTGCACGTAACAGGTGGCAGACATGGAGCACCGGAAGTACCACTAAAAACGTCTGGCCTCTAGCCCAAATGTATACACCCAAAACACACCAACATACTCAAAAGACCACATGCTGCTATATATGAATGTGTTTTTTTTATAGCCGTGGCATCTAGGTCCCTCTGGAGGCTTTACTCAGCTCTGGCACACGCCTGTTGCTGAGCTTGACATATCGTGTAGGGGTCAGACGGGATACGCAGGAATCCCTCAGCAGAATGGCACCTGCCCGGGTATGAGGCGGGAATGAGCAGCTGAGTAAACCATATGGCATTTTTAATGAGGCAACGGAACGTTACGGTAATGTCAGAGGGTCTGAATGTTTGGGGATTCTTGATCAAGATGACCAAGAAGTCATTTGCAGGAAGAGGAAAGGGAGGGGCTTCCGAGATTCTGTTCTACTTTCAGGGTTGATCTAATGGCTGAAAGGCTGCCAAAGCTACAGAAGAGCAAAGAGGGAGGAGAAGACGTTCGGAGACAGAGAACAGGCCAAAAGCTAGAGAGAGAGAGAGAGGAAGAGAAGAGACTTTATAAGGAGAAGAAAGAGGGAGCTTGAGATGTAGAAGGGGAGGGAGACAAGACTGAACTCCCTTATTGAATCTTATTGAGGTCACACAGTTCTAATGTGTGTTGCTCACACTGTGGCGCCAGTCACAACGATCCTGACTGATGCAGCACTGACTGTAAATGCTGGGAATGTCAAAATGACATATTTTAGCAAATCAGTGAGTTGCCTGGAGAACTAGTTGACTAATTGGTCTTAAACCCTGTATTAGGCTGGTTTGAGGTTCACCTGACATGTTTCATAGGGGGCAATTATATAAGAAAAAATGCTAGACCTTTTAAAGTTGAAAATTAACATTTTCATTTTCATCATTTGTCACATAATTAGCGATGCACCAATATTAAATTTCAATATAAATTATCAATATTAAAAGACAATTATTTTCCTAATATGGCTGATAAACGGTCAGAATTATTTTAGGATTGTATACTATTATAATACTGTATTTATGAATATTTTGAATTAGCTTTTATTTTTATTCTTTCCGTTATTTAAATAAACTTGTAATTATTTTGTAATGTGTTTTTGTAATTTTTAATATTATGTTTCAATATTTCCATATAGCTTTAATATATTTTTATTTATGTTTTAGTAATTTTAGTACTTGACCATACATTTATTTATGGCAGTTCCTTTCTAGTTTAAGTTTTTAAAATTTAATTTTCATCTAATATTTATATTAATTTTATTTCGGAATTAATTAAATTACCTGAAGGAGTTGAACAATAATGTCATCATTTTTAACTGACCGATAATAATATTCTACACATTTTGTCTAAATAAAACAATAAAAACTAAAATGAATATAGGCATCACAATATTATATTGTAGAGTATGAAATAAATAGATATTAATTTTGTGAAATGTAAATATTGAACAGTGTTATTGATGTTTTTAAATATTAAATTTAAGTAAGCATTACACTATAAAAATGGCTGGGTAAAATATGGACAAACCCAGCGACTGGATTGTTTTTTACCCAGTGGTCGGGTTACTACTCAGAAGGTTGGGTTAAACATTTAACCCAATCGTTGGTTGAAAACAACCCAATCGCTGGGTTTGTCCATATTTTACCCAGCGCTGGGTTGTATTTAACCCAGCATTTTTTAGATGATGCCAAAGTTGATCTAAATGTGAAAATGCAGAAAATTAGAATGCAATTAAATTAAATATCCAATAAAAACTAATATAATAAACAAAACAATTATCACATCCACAAACCAAAATGAATCTGTAATCTGAATGTGTATGATTGACTGTTTACTTGAATAATGACTATAAGCAATATTTGCTTAATTGAAAACGCAAGTCAAATAGTTAAATTTAAATATATAAAAAATGTAAAAACTTTAAATGTATTAATGTTTATATCTAAATATATCTATAACAGCACACAGCAAGGAAAGTGAAATAAAGTGTGAAATTTTCCTAGATTTTGGTATGAATGAATGATGAATGAATGAATGATGCATTTTTTATAGCGCTTTATTGTGTATTGGGTATCACTTACTAATATCAACACATAAGGTAAAGAAAACAATTTGTTCTTGAGAAGTTCTTATGAGACTTGCCAGGGAAATTTCCAAAACACGCATGTGAAAGTAACACAACAGCCATAAGCCCAAGCCATTCCATGGAAATTATTTCATCACCAAATGAAAACCAGCTGGAGCAACATGGGTAGAGTGAACCAAGACTAAATCAAATCAACACATTCAAGACTTCATACACAAAACATCTGGCAGATCACTACTCTTTATGTGCCTGTGTGATGGCCCAAATATATACCCCATCAGATTCAGACAAATATCTTAGCAAACGAGACACAAAAATGATACAACCTGAATTCCGGAAATGTTGAGACGTTTTTTAAATTTGAATAAAATGAAAACTAAAAGACTTTCAAATCACATGAGCCAATATTTTATTCACAACAGAACATAGATAACATAACAAATCTTTAAACTGAGAAATTTTACACTTTTATCCACTAAATGAGCTCATTTCAAATTTGATACCTGCTACAGGTCTCAAAAAAGTTGGCGCGGGGGAAACAAAGGGCTGAAAAAGCAAGAAAGTTTGAAAGGATTCAGCTGGGAGAACATCTAGCAACTATTTAAGTTAACTGACATCAGGTCTGTAACATAAAAGGGATGTTTTAGAGAGGCAGAACCTCTCAGAAGTAAAGATGGGCAGAGGCTCTCCAATCTGTGAAAGAGTGCGTAAAAAGATTGTGGAATACTTTAAAACAACGTTCTTCCAACATCAAATTGCAAAGGCTTTGCAAATCTCATCATCTACAGTGCATAATATCATCAAAATCAAACGTTTCAGAGAAACTGGAGTAATCCCTGTGCGTAAGGGACAAGGCTGAAGACCTTTGTTGGATGCTCGTGGTCTTCGGGCCCTCACCCCTCAGACGACACTGCATCACTCATCGGCATGATTCTGTCATTGACATTACAAAATGGGCCCAGGAATACTTCCAGAAACCACTGTCGGTAAACATAATCCGCCGTGCCATCTGCAGATGTCAACTAAAGCTCTATCATGCAAAAAGGAAGCCATATGTGAACATGGTCCAGAAGCGCCGTCGTGTCCTGTGGGCCTAGGCTCATTTAAAATGGACTGTTTCAAAGTGGAAAAGTGTTCTATGGTCAGACGAGTCCAAATTTGCCATTCTTGTTGGAAATCATGGATGCCGTGTCCTCCGGACTAAAGAGGAAGGAGACCTTCCAGCGTGTTATCAGCATTCAGTTCAAAAGCCAGCATCTCTGATGGTATGGGGATGCATAAGTACATACGGTATAGGCAGTTTGCATGTTTTGGAAGGCACTATGAATGCTGAAAGGTATATAAAGCAACATATTCTCCCCTCCAGATGGCGTGTATTTCAGCAGGACAATGCAAAACCACATACTGCAGCTATAACAACAGCATGGCTTCGTAGTAGAAGAGTCCGGGTGCTGAATTGTGCAAAAACAATTGTAAACTTTTCTCAGTTTAAACATTTGATATGTTCTCTATGTTCTACTGTGAATAAAATATTGGCTCATGTGATTTGAAAGTCTATTAGTTTAAATTTCATTCAAATTCAAAAAACGTCCCAACATTTCCAGAATTCGGGTTGTATATTAATATTGTGAATACTAATAGCTTCTCCGAGAAGCATATGAAAGCTAATTTATTTTAGAATCATAGCATATTCATAGAAAATTCACACTGAAATAATACTTTAGAATTAACAATAAAAAAAATTAAAAGTTACGCCTTCATAAGACACCTGCATGAGTTGAATCGACTACTTTTATGCAATTTTTATGAAGATTTTGGGAAACCTGAAAGTGAATGTGAATAATGAATGAATTCTCATTTCTGGGTGAACTATTCCTTTAAGGTAATGGGTTTAAAGAGAGAAAAGGAAAGAAAGAGAAAGAAACAGAGCTGTGAAGGGGCTAAAACTCACTTAGGATGCTTCACTGAGCATGAGGCCTATAGCGTCACAAGTAAATAACAAATCAAAAATGGCCCCTAGAGCAAAAGACACAAAATCTACAAAAGACCATCTTAAGCTCCCCTGCAACATCTCAGTCTGACTGTAGAGAAACTGATGAGGTAAAGCCTGCAGTATGACTCGAAATACAGTACAGAGGCGGAGGAGCAGATATAGCCTTTGTCTCATTATTGCTAAAATCAATGCTCTCAGTGCAAGGAATCAAACCGCGGCAGCTGCCTGCGCTCATTTCTGTGGGTGGACAGTGTAATGGAGGCTTTCTGGATGCTTTCGAAAAAGGGAGTAATTGTAGAGTGACACTCTCTTACGGTAGGCTGTGCTCAGGCCCGGTA
Organism: Barbus barbus; assembly: GCF_936440315.1. NCBI lineage: Eukaryota > Metazoa > Chordata > Actinopteri > Cypriniformes > Cyprinidae > Barbus > Barbus barbus. Next base: position 18,625,208 of record NC_136762.1, on the reverse strand, counting down.
ACTAGCACTGAGAGGACAGGCGGGAAAATAGACGCTCATGATTTGTTTCAGCAGGGATTAACGGGATAGTTCAGCTAAAATTGAAAATTATCTCATTATTTATTTCATCCTCACCTTCTTGTCGTTTCAATCCTGTGATTTTTTTTTTTTTGTGGAACATAAAAGAAATTCTGAAGAACATTCATGCTGGTCAAATAAAATAAGAAAATGAATGTGATCAAAGGCCATCAAGCTTCATAAAGGACATTCTTTTTGGGGTTTTTTGCAGCTTGAAAGCCAATATACTTTCATAGTGTGGAAAACAGGAGCTGAGATTTTCCTCTAAATATTGTATTTTTTATTCAACAGAAGAAAAAATGTCATACAGGTTTGGACTGACATGAAGGAGTGTAAATAATGACAGAAAGTTTTGGTAAATTACTCCTTCAACGCCCTACGGTAAAATCCCAAAGTTATACTGTATATTATCATGAGACAAGCAATTAAGGTTCGCCTGATATAAACCAATACAAAATCATAATCATTTTCATTATTATGCCGATAACTGACGAATAACCAAAACTATAAAGTCTATAATTTGTCTAAATAAAGTAACAATAATAGGCTGAGAATTTTTTTTTTATTCTAGAATTAAATTACTAGTGTTTTAAAAGTTACAAGATAGCAGAGGGAATCTAAATACAAAATTTGTAGAAGAAAAACACTTAAATATCTATTAATACCACACACACACACACACACACACACACATATATACATACATACACACACTGTATGTATACATATGTATATGTACTGTATATATTTATGTAACTGATATGTTACCAATATATCATCCATCTCTAAATTACTACCATTGAAATCAAGATTTATATTTTTAAAACTAATACTTATACGATGCAAGGACACATTAAATTGATCAAAGGTGCAGTAAAGACTTATTTCAAATCAATTTTATATGCATCAAAGACCCTCACAAAAAAAATCATTAATTCATTCATTTAATATCCATATATATATATATATATATATATATATATATATATATCAGTTTCCACAAAAATATTAAGCAGCACAACTTATTTAAACATTGATGATAATTCTAAATATTTTTAAGCACCAAATAAGTATTTACTAATGATTTCAATGGCTGATGAAAGTTCAGCTTTGCATCACAGGAATAAATTACATTTTAAAATATATTCAAATAGAAAACAGTTATTTTAAATTGCGATAATATTTCACAATATTACTATTTTTACTCTATTTTTAGTCAAATAAATGCTGCCTTTAAAGTTATTGTGTCCTATTTCACCAAATAATGAATCAAATAAGAGCCCAGTCTGAGTGTACACACATTTGTGGAGGACAGATACAAATCCACCCGCCCATGACCCAGTTTCAGTACCGTTTGCAAACATCATCTGACCCAGGGAGCAAAGGCGACTTGTTTCTCTGGCCATCTGCCGCAGCACGTCTAAAGAAGCTGCACCATATCACACCTGTTCAGATTGAGGTTACACTCACACACATAAACACGACACTCACACACACCCACATACGTCAAATACAGACATGAGTAATCGTGTTTGCAGATGACAGGGGAAAAGAGGTCAGACCACATGTTTATCCTAAGAGAAACTGGCCTTTGCTAATATCATCAATACCAAAACAAGACAGTGACACAGTGACCATTTCACATTTACAGCCAGTGTGAATATGTGGGTCATTCTGGTTTGCAGTACATGCTGTCGATTCGATCACGTAGGAGTTTTCGATCAGAATTCACTGACATAAGCCGCAGAATGTTTTCAGTAGGCAAACTAAACCAACGTCCTAGTAAAACAATCCTCCTATAAAATGTGTGTCTGCGCGCATGTTGCTTTAAAGAGTTAGACAGCCGAGGGGTCTAATGCAGTGAGACAGCTGAATCAGAGACTGCCATCAGCAGGACGAGTCTTCTGTGCTCGATTGACACTCTGCCTAACCAACAAGGGCTTCTGTGGCTTTTTCCAAACCAAATTTCTCAATCTGCCACAAGCTCAACTTAAGAGGCATAATTATATGGCAAGGATTTTTCTAAAGGATATTTCCCTCGCTGTGATGTATATTTTAGGGATAGCTTGTTTATTAGCAGTACACTTCCCTTTCCCTTTATAAAAAAAAAATAAAAAATAATGGGGCAGTTGTGGCCTAATGGATAGAGAGTTGTACTTGTAACCCACAGGTTGTGGGTTCGAGTCTCAGGTCCAGCAGGGATTGTAGGTGGGGGAGTGAATAACCAACACTCTCTCCACCCTCAATACCACGACTGAGGTGAGACCCTTGAGCAAGGCTCCCCGGGCGCCGCAACATTGGCTGCCCACTGCTCCGGGTGTATGTTCACTACTGTGTGTACACTTGGAAGGGTTAAATGCAGAGCACAAATTCCGAGTATGGGTCACCATAATTGGCCACACACCACTTCCCTTTCCCTTTACATGGTTAAAAAAGACATCAACCTCTCCTTTGCATAGAGTCAGAAATTGAAGTAGCAATAGATAATTTCTTCCATATTATGACATCTGTACATCTGAGTGTCATGATTATCGAAAAAACGTGTAGGGTGTGGAGTCATTGTTTTTGACTGGATTTTAATATGTTGTCATTGCAGATGAATGCTAGCTTACAGTGACAGAGTTTATGTGGAATAAAGACCAAAGTATACTTTAGGTTTTATGTGTATAATAGGTTATGCTTACAGTGTGTTTAGTGTAAACATTATCATCGACATAGTCGATACTCTGTGCATTCAGGTTGCTTTTTTTTTTCTTTTGCACTAATTGGTTGGTGCACAAGGTGGCATGGGTTCTTGAAAAAAAAAGAACAAATTGAAGAGATGGAACAACAATATACATCCATTGTCAAACCACCTGAGATACAACTACAGTAAACAGGCACTTTGACAAGTGCTTGTGGTTAAGAGATTTCTAACTTCTGGAGAGAAATAGCACAGAAAGTGAACAAAGATGAACTATGTAACTCGACACATGCACACTATAGTTTCATCTATACGCATACTCCAGCATTCACATCAAAACGTTTTGGGCTTAAATAATTGAAGTCATCTGGCATACCAGAGAGAAGTTTATTGTTTCACTGGAAAATTAAATTATGCAATAAAATGAAAGATATGCATGAATCTTTCACAATAAGATCAATGCCATGCATTTTGAAAATGCATAGTGTGAATTGTTATTTAATGCCACTGTGATTTGCATAAACTGCAAAAAGAACATTTTCTACGGATTCAACGATCTGTCAGCCAAAAAGTCCCAAACTCCAAAGTCAGAAGCCAGAAGTTGAAAAGCCAGAACACTAAAACATAGCCACAGGGTTTGCATGTTACTGGAAATCAACCAGTGAATGGTGTACTTCACATTATGTTGCAAAAAAAAACATTTTAAAAACCAAATAAATGGAATACACATGGTGTTATTGAATATGCAGACAGGACAGTGCCGCAAGGAAAGAATGGTGAAGGTCTTCTAGCTCATGAGTCTAGAATTATTGATTTTGTTTATTTTGGGTGAAGGGCATGTCATTGAAAATAGCTCTGAGGCTCCTTTTTCAACAAAATGGCAACGAAGTACACAGTTTCCCATAGATTATCCAACAAACATCTAGTAGATTGGCATACAGGAGGTTCTAAGAGCTGAGACTATATAAAGGCTGACCTGTCCAGACAACAATAGATGCCCTTGAAGAATAACTCAACCTTGAGATAAAATTGAACATCTTGATTTTCCATATTAAATAACATTTATAACTATGTTCATCAAATATATTTTGATTAAACAAAGACTGGCATGTAGCATCAGTTATCAGCTCTAAATAGCTTAGTCCAGCTGTGCACATAGCAACTTGGACTAGTGATGAGTCACAATGGTTGACTCATCAATTAGTAAGGTTCATCAAGTGTTTGTTTTTTTCCCTCGACAAAAACACTCATGGGAGTTGTTTACTGCAACTGGTATGTTTTCCTGGACCAACATCGCTGTTGGACCTGAAACAACATCCCCATCAACCAATCAGATTGTAGGGTTAGGATTAGGGCGAGGGATGTGATGTGAGTTGAACAACATGCTTATCAACCTATTATTTCCTTACAATTTAAGGGTCAATTAATGAGTTAAGGTTAGGAATCCGGTAACAACTATGTTTGCACTACATCAAGTAGAACATGTACCTGGATCATCATCTTCTATCAAACAAAAATACACTATTAGTGTTTTTGTCTTTTTTTCCCACCAAGATAAATTAGTCTAGAAAGCAAAATCATAATACAACAAGATTTGTTTTAAGAGAATATATCTCAATTTGCATTTATTTTGATCAAATGTTCTTAAACTTTATTTGTAATAAACAGAAATAAACAATTCAAGGTATATTTTCTATAAACAAATCTTATTTACTTTTACTTCTGTATTTATTTGTGTTTTAAGGATGCTCCGATATTTTTACTGGAAAGTTTTTGCAATCGAGATCATTTTGACATGAATGTTGCTGTAGAGAAACTGTAAAAAACCCCACAAACATCTAAGCTGTATTCTCTGAAAACAAGTCTTAATGTATTACAGTATTGCTAGGTTAATTTATTTAGTTTTATGGGCTTAAAGGGGGTAAAAAGTTGTGTTTTTTTTAGAGAAAATGCTTCTTCATACACAATTTAAGTGACCTATTTCTCCTTCTGCATGTCGTGTGTGTAGCTGTGGCCCTTTAAGGCCACCAGTAAGAGAAACTGATAGGTAGAGACACAAGAGTCCTCTCAGTCCACTGCGTTCTCTGTAATGATGCCCTTCCAGGAGAGGAATATCAGACACAATCAGACATGAATTATTTTCTGATCATCATAACCGGCCTACATTGCATTTGATAACCGCAGAGAGCGACAACAAATAAATCTAATAATAGCAAGACAGATAAGTATCAGCTAATCTGTGCAATTGGTATATCAATTTAACTATTAATCTGAGCCATATGGAGGCTCATGCAGCTACTTCCTGTAAGAGTATTAGCCAAACACAAGCCTTCAGAATAAGCTTGGTTACTAATCTGAGAGATGCACTGGTTTTAGGGCCCATGTATTTAAAAAAAAAAAAAAAAAAAAAAAAAAAAAAAACAATTTCATGGCACGAAGCACAACATCCATAACCCTCTTCCACTGAGACTCATTCTTCATTTATAAATAGAAAAAAACTCACCTCCCATCTTCTGTCTCATCCATATCACTGCTGAAACTCATTTTAGAGAGATGTCAGAAGACCAAAGTCGGGTAAAGTATCAAGTACCACCCGAGGATGTTTCACAGTCAAAACTGATGTTCGATGAAAAGCTTGAGGCAAAACGCTGTTGAATATTCAGTTTTGGGATCCAAAAGAAGGAGGAGGCAACCACACCTCCTCTTCAGAGATTAACTTGGAGGAGGCGACAACAACACATGTGCTCGGTCTCCTCACCATATGTGTCCTCGCCCACAGAAACATGCGCTGACGCACAGAGACATGCAAATTTGTCTGGATGTGCTGAGCTGCAGCCTCTGAGGAACAAATCAATTTTTTGTCTTTCCACAACATAGACAGTGAGGGGAGGATGGAGAGCGAAAGATAGAGAGACAGGGAGGGGAGGGGAGAGAGAAACAGAGGAGGAGCGCGGGCGGAGGTGATTAGACTGGAGATGGTGATGACACACTTTCAGTCGCCCATCTGCAGTGCCAGTTGTCTGTGTTATTGTGTTTGTACTTGCTATGTTCTTCCAGCTCAGCTCAGCTCATCATATATACTTATGAAATAGCTAATGTAAATAAGATAATAGTTCTGTTATTCTGACATATTAGTCTCTGCGAACAGAGCACAGCATGTGCACATAGTCACAGCACACTTCCTATAAGCCTATTAATGCTATAGTTATGAAGAATGACCTCAGTGTGCTGGAGGCTGCTCAAGATTCTACTTGCGTAACAAAACGCCTTCCAAAATTTAAAGACAAACTGCCCTTTCTATTCATTTTTTACTGCCGTTTTTTTTTTTTTTTTTTTTTGTCTTGTTTGTTATATTTTTCTAAGGACACAAAACACTTATCTTTAAAATCTATAATGGATTTTGAAATAATCTATTTATTATTTAGCGTACTTACTCCATATTTATATTCTTTGCTTAACAGGGTTTTCCCTTTTTTGTCATCAGCTTTTGACCTAAAATATTACTTGAAGAGATTTAAAGGTAATATTTCCTTAGTCATATCACATATTTGCATGTTCACAGTTGTCAGTTGTAAGTTTTTTATATACAAGTTTCGAGTTTTTTATGATTTCATGAATTATTAGCTTTTCTTCAACTCACAAACTCATATTGATAAATATTCTATATTTACCTAATTATTATTTGTTCTGTTTACATGCGATTGAATGTCACCACAATATCACAATTACTAGTGGATTTTTCAGAGCCTTGAGTTAGAGGATCATGAGTAAAGTAACGCTGAGGTGTGTTTTTTGTGACATTAGTGGAACAAACCGAAATTGTTTTCAAACAGGTTTCCCAAAATGCTGACATTACAGTAAGTTCCACCTCAAACTCACACCATCAGTTGAACCAATTTTGCCATGTTGCTCAAGCAACGTTTGAAAGCAGAATATTGTTTATACTTTTATAAACAATATTACTACAAAGTTGTCTCTGCATATTAAACTGGGATAGGAAAAAGTATTCCAGTATTTGGGGTGAAAGTATTTGCCCTTCATTTGACTAAAATAGCACTCAAAAGTTAAAGAGAAAATAAATTCTGAAATGTCCAAAATTACTTGAACGCACAACTTTATATCTATAGGAATTTTAAAGGAGGAATTAAATGCAGCATAACTCCTGTTCCTTCAACTTCAGCTGTCTTGTGCTGACTGTATAATATCTTGACTTATCTTTCAAATTATGTTACTTTTCTAGACTGGAACAGAGGAGTCTCTTGGCCAAGCTGACTGGTGGAGCTTCCATCTGGTGCTGAATTGACTGAACTTGTCCTAAATTCTCATGACCCAAATGAGAGTCCACCAGCAGGACTGGATCAATGTATTCACATGGACATTTAACCAGACTAATCATGTCCAGCATTTTGTATAGTTGTTTTACATTTTGTTCGGTGTAAACATCTCCGAGAACCTGACTTGGACTACACACATCCAAACACAGGTCAAGAAAGCCATGCAAAGACTGTACCATCTGCGACAGCTGAGGAAATTCAGGGTCTCACCAGCAATCCTGAAAACGTTCTATTCAGGGACCATAGAAAGTGTACTGACTCAGTGCATCTCAGTGTGGTATGGAAACAGCTCCAATCAGGACTGCAAAGCACTACAGAGAGTTGTGCGCTTAGCTGAGCGCATCTCAGGGTCTGCTCTCCCCAATCTGCAGGACATCTACCTCAAACGCTGCAAAAATAGAGCTGTTAAAATCATCAAGGACTCTAATCACCCTGGTAACTGTCTATTCACTTTGCTTCCATCTGGTAAACGCTTCCGTAGCCTGATGGCAAAAACTGAGAGACTTAGGAGGAGCTTCTTCCCCCAGGCCATCAGGCTCCTAAACTCTAACTCTGTGTCATAACATCACTTGACTCCATGTAAATATCACCATATCAATAAGCTATTCATAATTTTTCTCTACCTCATATTGCTGCTATTTAAATACCCTGTATAACTTTTGCACGTTATTTTTGCACATGCTTCTTATTACTATTTAAGTCAACAACATACTGACCTGATCATTTATATTTATATTTTTTATCTTATCTTTTATTTTATTTTATTCTTTTATTTTATTTTTTCTACTTTTCTTCTCTTAATATTTGTATACTTTATAATTGCACTGTCCTTGGAGCGGACCTGACCTACATTTCACTGCTGGTTATACTCTGTATAATTGTGTATGTGACAAATAAAACTCTTGAATCTCTTGAATCTTGAATCTTTACCCAGAGGCAATAAACAGAGGGTTCTTGAGCTCCAAAGAAAGATAAAAAAAATAAAAATTATATATATATATATATATATACACACACAGTGCTCTCCATAAGTATTGGAACAGTAAAGACAAAATTGCTCTGTTGGCTGTGGAGTCAAGACATTTACAAATATGATTAAAAGATGAATATGAGACAAAACTACAGAATGTCACATTTTATTATTGGGTGATTCAACACATAGATGTTTTACCAGCTAAGAAGTTCAGCACTTTTAGAGTTCATCCCTCTATCTGATGTGAGCAGAAGTATTGGAACAGTTGCCTCACAGGTCTTTCTAAGTGATCAGCTGTCTCCTGTTGCATTAATTCTTCAGATATTAAAAGCAGGGAATGTGTCGTATCAGTTATATCCATTACTTCTGTATTCTGAATCTTGCATTCGATGATGACACACAAACCAGGATGAAGATGAGGGAGCTGACTTTGAGAGAAAAGAAAGCAATGTGGATGTTGAAAGAAAAGAGGAAGTCAATTAGAGCTATAGCAAAAACAAAGGGCATGGAGAAATCAAGAGTTTGGAAACCACCAGCGACACCAGCAACCAGCAACGACCTGATCGGCTGAGAAAACAACAGTAGTTGATGACAGACAAATCATAAAAGCTGTGAAAATGAATCCTAAAAGACGTGTCTGTAAAATCACCAACAACTTCCAGAAAGCTGTGGTGATGCTCCGACAATCTACTGTCCTCAGGAGACTTTGACACAGAATTACAGATGCTACACAGCAAGATGCAAACCTCTGACCAGCACCAAAAATAGAAAGGAAAGATTAGAGTTTGCAAAAAAGCACAAAGGTGAGCTACAAGTGTTTTGGAACTGGGTTTATGGACCGATGAGACAAAGATGAACCTTTATCTAAGTGATGGGAACTGCAATGAGGTGTTGTCATGACATGGGCATGCATGGCTGCCTCTGGAACAGGCCCTCTCAACTTTACTGATGACTTAATGTATGATGACAGTAGCAGAATTAATCTGGAAGGGTACAAAACCATCTTGCCTACTAATATTCAAGAAAATGCCACCAGATTCATTGGGAAGTGCTTCATATTGCATCAGGACAATGACCCAAAACACCCTGCCAGTTCAGGCAAGGAATTTATAAGGGCAAAGAAATGGAAAGTCTTAGATTGCCCAAGTCAATCTCCAGATTTAAATCCGATTGAACATGAATTTCACCAGCTGGAGAGGAGAGTAAAGGCAGAAACTCCCCAAAACAAGCAACAATTGGAATTGGCTGCATTAAAGGCTGGGAAAAGCATTTGAAAGGATGAGAGCAAGAGTCTGGTGATGTCTATGGGTCACAGACTCACTGCTGTGATTGTGCGCAAGAGATCTGCAACTAAATAATAGCTTTTAATCTTTTATATCTGCCTTATGTTCAACTGTCCCAATACTTATGCTCACATCAATGAGTGGGATGAACTTTAAAAGTGCTGCTCTTTTTATTTGGTAAAACATATATGTGTTGAAATGTCTAATAATAAAAATGTGACATTCTGTAGTTTTGTCTCATATTCATCTTTTAATCATATTTGCAAATGTCTTGACTCCACAGCCAACAGAGCAATTTTGTCTTTACTGTTCCAATACTTATGGAGGGCACTGTATATATAGTCTATAAAAATATGTACAGCCTAAACAATTCTTGATTACAAATCATTCCACAATTCTGTCACACTTTACCACTTCATATCTACTCCCAATGGAACATTTTGTGGTTAGGAAATTCCACAATTTAAATGAATTGACACATATACCCAATCCTCTCGAATATGAAATGATATGCTACATATAAACAGGCCTCCCACTTAGGCAAACACTTAGGCCAGTCTGTTAAATAAGAGTCAGTCAATGTGTCCGCTCTATAGGGTCAGTGAAAGTGGGGTCAAATTTATGTAGTTTGACTGTATGAGGCGCATACTAGAGAGTGACAGAGTCACAATGATTCAGTGGCACATTGCCCTCTACCTGCACCGAGTGGCAATATGACAAAGGCCTGCATTTCTTTACTGAGCTGTCAGAGGATACGTGACGCAAACTCATCTGTCAGTACAGCTTCTTATGTACCAATACACAAAAGATCCACATTAGCCAATCATTCAGTTAGGGTAAATTAATTAATTGCAATTTGTAATTTCATTTGAGAATTTTGTTAGTAGGAATGTGCCAACACAATTATTAATCAATGTATTGCATTTTTTTTTTCTCATAATAATACATTGATTTTTAAAACCAACAAATGACTGACTTAATACACATTAAAGGTCATACTGTGCACAATTCATCACTGCATGCTATTCCAAAGAAGTCTGCCTTCATAAACTTTCATCAAAACGTAATAACTTGGCTGAAGGAAAAATACTACATTAAATGCGAATAATAAAATGTGACCAACTATAAAGTCTTACTCGATTATACTGAACTTAAAAGGTTTGTTCACTCAAAAATGACAATTCTGTCATCATTTACTCACCCTCATGTAGTTACAAACCCATAAGACTTTCGATCATCTCTGAAAACACTTCATTCATCCAAAACGTTGGCACTTCAAAATGTTCAAAAGACATTGTAAAACAAATCATGCGATTTCATCCAAGTCTTCTTAAAGGGGTCATCGGATGCCCATTTTCTACAATTTGATATGATTATTTAGGGTCTTAAAGGCAGGGTAAGCAATTTCTGGAAGCCAATGTTGATATTTGAAATCAACCAAAACAAACACGCCCCTACCGCAAAAGGGTCTCGCCCCTATTTTGATAGATCCGCCCCACATATATGTAGCCTACGCAACCCTAGTCTCAGCCTCAGACGTCACGCCCACGGAACGTTGGCTAAACGTCTGATGCATATGGCACACTTTTCTGGAAACACTTCAGGAATGTCGAAGTCGTCATCTGACTGGTGGAATTAAACCGGATTTCCGGGAGATGCGAGTGTTGCGTTTATTTTCAGTCCGCCGGGAAACAAAGATGCCGTGGTGCCAAACCCCCTCACGAAAGAAGAAAGCTGTCGTGTTTACAAATGTGACGACGAATACTTATCAGGGTCAACTAAACTCTGGATTTTCAAAAGTATGTGAAATATTTAAAGTTTGCGGCATAGAATCTTTAATATACATCCGAGAGTTTCACTCACCGGTTTGTTATTGAGGTGACATTTCCACGCCCCAAAACGTGACGCTAAACGAAACGAACTATGATTGGTTGTTTGACATGTCGGTTAAATGGCCTCATGGGGGGGGCCTTGGCCAATGAAAGCGGGCATCTATTCCAGACCTTCAGCCGTCAGTCTGAAGGTCTGGCTACACGAGACTAACGCAACGCAGGCAACGATTAGTTCTGTGAAACATAAGCCGCTTTTTACCTGGAAATTACCTGGAACAATATGTCCAAGGAACTTTTTTCCCCCCAGACCTGTTGCTGTCTGCGTTTCCATCGCGGTCTAAAGTACCGAAACGATTAGGCAAATAGTCTGGTGACGTAACGTTAGGTCTGCACGCATTTCTTAATACAAAGCACGCAAATTTCTGACCTGCATCCTCGGTAGTTCAGACTTCACGAGTTAAACTCGGGAGTGTGAACTCCCTGGACAGAACGACGCAAGTCCGGTAATTCTGCGAAGAGCAGCGTACTTGATAACGTCAGTCAGCTCGCCTTGGCTGCTGCAATCTTCCTCACTGTATTTACAGACAAAATATTATATCAAACATTGCCTCTTTTCGTTTTCATTTAAACATATTAATAGAACAATAGAATAAAGACCAAAGATTACCTGTTAGATTTACCCAAAACTAATTATATCTTATGTTTATCCACTACAGAGACATCAGAGCCAGCGGCAAATGTCAGAAGGTCTATCCGAGGTTATGCTCCTCTCTTCGGGATACATGAGCACTGAGCACCCGGTGATTGCGTGGAGCACACGTCTCCGAAATCGGCTAAGCACATTTTCAAATAGACGCTGTTTTTATAAATAAACCGCAGATTTGAGTTTTAAACAATTACATTCTCGGCAGAAATACACACGTCCGGTCTAGGCAGACTTTAGCTGTCGCGGCGCACCGCGTGAGATATGGTGTTACTCACCTATCGAGAAGAAACAAAGCAACCTCGTCGTCCGATCGCAGGCCTTCCGCTCCTTGAGTTCTCTCCAGCGCTGGAAAGCTGATCCGATATTTACACGGGTCCTACTTCTTGCCTTATCGTTCCACAGTCGGTTTCCTCTTTTTGTTTTTTATACGCCATCTCTATCTTTCTGTCGCTCGGCTCGCCTGTGCACTGAACGCTCTCTCCTCCATATCATGAGTAGACACACCCCTTACTGCTGATTGGCTACAAGTTTGTTTTGGTACACGACCCCGACTCAGTTTTCTAAAACATTTTTGAAAAATTACATACCCTGCCTTTAATGAAAAGTCTATAACAAACTTTGGTTAAAATTTCTCAATGGTAATGTAAAAAACACCCCTTTTTACCTTGTCAAAAACAGCTCTTTTCAGAGAAAGCTGTTTTGTAGCATGTTGTTTTAAATGCTAATAAGCTCTGCTCACCCCGCCCCTCTCTTCCAAACCGCTCTCTGAGAGAATGTAAACTTTAGCCGCAGAACTTGCTAACTAGCACGTTATTAGGAAAGGCGATTTGCAAATATTCATTAAAAAAAGCCTTATACTCACTTCTTCTATAGATGAAGTTGGATCACAAATGATTCGCATTAGGTAGATCGGGGGCGCATTCCCTTCAAAAACAAAAGTAATCCACTGTGTCTTCAGCGGCTCAGATGTCAGGAGTAAATGACCACTGTTATGTTCAGTATTACATCCAACAACAAAGCACCTCAATCGCTTGTCTACATCTGCTCTGGCGGTGAAACAATGGCGGACTGATGACAGCTCACTCAGGGTGGGTCTAAGGTAAGAAAGCCGTGTCAATCAACTATCGTGGAAGCACCCTTGGACTGTGTGACATCACACTGTAGGGCTGCTAGATTATGCCAAAAATCATAAACACAATTATTTTGGTAACACTTTAGAATAGGTAACACTTGTTATTCTTTTGGTCAATATTGTAATCATGATTATTTAACACGATTATTAGTTGTTCAGATGAACAAAACTTCATATGAGTGAAAAAAGTAAAATAACTAAACTCTCAGTAATACAATAAAAACAAAAAAGCAAAGGTAGAAAAAAGATACAAATTAAACAAACAGAGCTTTTTTATGCAAGTCTAAAGTATTCAGCTAATAGCATACTGCAAAAACTGAATAATCGAATGTAAAATAAAACAGCATAGTCTTCACTGTAAGAATTAAACTTGCTTTGTTTCCTATTAAAGTTACAAAAGTCCTTCAGTCAAGAACAGTGAGTGATTTTCGCTTTGTCTTTTTTTGTTTGATATGGCAGAAGGAATTACCCGCTGTCGCTTTAAGAGCTTCACGGATCCAATATACGGTTGTGTTACACACGTATTTTAATTCTCAACTGTTTACGTTCAGTGTTTACATAAATAATCACCAAGCACCGCATTTAGACACGTTTGCGTGTATTTGACTGTTTAGCCATGCAGTTTAAGACTTAAGACCCAAAACACCTGATGTATTTGTTACATTGGTAGAAGAATGGTCTCTACGCTAATATTAGTCTGTTTCTTTCTTATTCCGAGGTCACCATAGCCACCCATATCCAGATTTTATCCAGATCACATGGTCACTGCAGCCACCCGAATCCAGTCCGTATCCAGATCAGATGGTGGATCAGCACCTAGAGATGACCTCTACAGCCCTAAACGTCAGCGGAGACCAGGACAACTAGATGAGCCCCAGAGACTGATCCCCAGTGAAGACCCTGTCTCCTAGACGGCCATCGGGACAAGACCACATGAACCAGATGAGTCCTTTGCACAATCTGACTCTGCTTTAGCCTAGATTTAAACTACTGATTTTTTCTGGCCAGAGGAGAATGACACTATTTCGACAAACTATTTCCCCGTCTAAATACTGTAAAGCTAATATAAAGCCACCCAGCTTTATATCAAGCTGATGTAAAGCTGCTTTGACACAATTTGCATTGTTAAAAGCGCTATACAAATAATATTGACTTGACTTTAAGCTAAAAGTTTACTTTACAAAGCTGTTTACTTTTAGCTGTGTTCTGCTCCGTGTCGGAGCGCATGCACAGAACAGCGCAAGTTCTTTCGTGCTTTTAAAAACACGCACAAATCTAATAAATATGAATAAATCAAGCACATCCTATTTTGCGAAAATCACGTTACATGATTTTACTTATTTGCACATTAAGTTTGGGCTTTTATGGAGGAGCGAAACCGCACTGCTGGAAAGGGGAGGAATGGGAATGGGGCACAATAATCGTTTTATCTCGATTATTGGATTTTCATAATCGTTGGAATCCGAAATCTAAATCTAAACTGTATTTTGATTAATTTCACAGCCCTATCACACAGACAAGAAGCTGAGAACGGCTTGACTTGAGAAAGGGGTAATGATTTTAGTAGATTAAAAAAAAAAAAACACTGGATGGATTTTTATCATTATAGGGTGGCTGTGTACACGACATGTAAAAGTGCATTTCGCATCCGATGGCCCCTTTAAGATCACTTAATATGTATGATAAATAGATTTAATGTAGCGTTTTTTCACATATAAAAATACTGATCAATGCTCATACATGGAGCTTATAAAATATTGAAAATGGAATCTTAACTGTATTTGTTTGATGTGCAAGAAAACTATTTAATTGGTTCTCACGAAAGGCCAAATGTGACACTGGTTCTTACAAATATGTTTCAGCTTCTGTTTACCATTTTTGATGTGCACAACATAAGTGAGCTGATCAGTGTTTATATATTAATAAAAGCCTAAATTAAATTGGTTCATCAAATAAAATGATCATGTCTCTTCAGAAAATCCATAACTACTCAATTCATATGGATTTCTTTTACATTTAGTAGAATTGGCGTTCAATGAATCGACTAAAATCTCTAAATTTAATCTTCAATTGTGTTTCAAAGAGTAGTCAAAGTTTTAAGGGGTCACACTTATGGTTGCAAAGGGGTGGAAAATTTCAGGTAAATTTTCCAAAAATCCCTGGAAGATTCCAAAAAATCCTGGAAATGTTCTAAAATTTCTGGTATGTTTCCGAAATTTACTGGAAATTTTCCACCTTTTTGCAACCCTAGTCACACTTTATTTTACGGTCCGATTCTCAACATTCACAAACCATTAACTACAACTTTTGCCTCAAAAAACTCCCAATTGGCTGTTTATTAGTGGGCCATTCTTCAACTGGGGTGGCAAATGAGAGGCAGAATTTGTAAAAATGCTTGTTTGTTTGTTTTTTTCTAATAAAATATATTGCTATGCATTTAAAATGAGTTCAATATGCTATATCCATTAAAATTAAAGCTTAAGAACATTTTGATTTTTAAATAATTCCAATCAAATACTGGTGACTTATGTCTGTCATTTTGAAGTAACACCACAGACTTTATACTGCAAGTTACTATAGGCTCTGTGGTGTTACCAGGAAAGACAGTAACACCACAGACAAATCGGCCTAAATCCAGACTTTTCTAAAATGGAGGCTGCCATCATGATGATTTCAAGATCAGGAGACATTTTGGAAATATTAATTTTGGAACTATTAATATAAACATTTTTTATTAAAATATGTCAACATAACACCACAAGTTATCAACATAACACCACAGACACTAATAAAGTGTGACACATGAAATTTTCAGAAATTTAGTTAACTTTAAGAAACTTAAAAAGCAAGAATGTACTCCCCATGCACCCCTCAGATCAACCAGCACCTGCAGTGACCTTTACACACAGGAAGTAGTCCAAATAGAATTCTCCCTTTTCTTAAAGGGGTGACATCCATTTTTGTAACACCACAGATATGAATTTGGGGGACACAACTGTTTTCTTAAATATAACAAAATATGTATTTTTTTATGTATTTAATAAAATTGTACGTTAATTAAAAACTATATTCACAATATAAACACTTTATTTGTGTTAAAAATGTAATATTGTTGCAATTACATTCCATGATACCTCTCTAAGGTATGGCGGGAACATCCATATTTTGTCACAAATGCAATCTAAAATTCAATTAAATATGTATTTTTAAAAAAAAAAGTAACTATTAACAGTGCACAAATTGTGTTTACCCTACAGAATACAAACATGCAAACATTTTATGATTTAGTGGTATTTAACTGTTGTAAAGAAGAGGGACACCACTTGCCACCACAAATGAAGAATGACCCTAGTAAGGTAGTTGTTAATTTTAGGTATGTTCATGCAGAATATAGGGGTTGAAGGAAAAAAAAATCTGAACTTTTTTCCAAGGGTTGGGGGGTTGCGGGGGTGGACACATACACAGGGTTATTTTGCGAGCAGACAAACATAAAACATTTGAAAATGATTTTCCTTGAAACTACCTGATAAATAAACTAATACAACAAAATGGTACAAATAAATTGCTGCACACGCAAAGAACGCAATGACTGTGGCAACTTTAACATTTCATTTGAAAGGATACTATGGCAAAGTTACTGCTTTCTTTATTCAAACTGATTTTTTTTTTCATGAATATATGATTGACCTGAAGAAAGCAAGCTGTCTCATACAATTGAAAAATTATGAGCTTAAAAACAGGCTTTAATATGACAGTGTTTCCGCTACATTTATTCTGCCGTGGCGGCCCGCCACACCAAAAATCATCCCCGCCACGGCTGCAGCTTTTCAGTGACGTCACAAACTAATTATTAAAAGGTGAGTATAATATAGCGCAAACTTAAGTGTAATCATAGTAGTGGTGTACGTTATGTGTAACGATTCGATTCAACCTCCAACATTACACAGTAGTTGTGAAACTGATCGCAGTTGATCCGTGGTCCGTACGGACCAGACCTCAAGGTTAATTTCTGGAAAAAATCCTAGAGGAAACACTGATTTATATATAAACTAATGTGAGGCAATAATAATTGGCTCAAATAAATTATCAAAATGTAATTACATGGTGTTTATTGTTATGTATACGGTTTCACTGTTAAAATACATGTTATATGCCTATATTCTAAAGAAAATACCTGCAGAGGGCACCAACGGCCTGGTGATGTTTCATGTGATTTAACGACGTTTAAATCCATTTAATTTTAATGTCTGGCCACATGCAAAGTCAGAAACGTTTATTTTGAAATCGCGATGTACAATCAATCGCATAATTAAAAATATAAGGTTTATTAATGATTTACATTACAAACATAGTGAGACAACGCACAGTTTTCCCAGATGAACGTAAACTCACCGCATATGCAGAGGAAGAGTTTAGCCCCTTTCACACATACAGTCTTTACTGGTAAATTAAAATCCTTTTCAAAACTACCGGTAAATTTGTTCTGGCAATCATATAGTTCTTATGGAGATGAAGCAATTATTTTGAGCTGTTTACAAAGCTCTGCTGCTTTTTAAATAGCTTTTCTATGTAAATATGGCGCGCGCTTGAGACGCAGCCGCTTCTTTTCCATTCCTCTGCTATTATGCGCGTCTAGTGTTTATATGAGCAAAAACTTCTGATGGCTAGAAATGTTAGATTGGTTTAGACTGAAAGCTATGTTCCTCTCATACCTTTGGTAAGCGAACTCAGGAATTCGAACGTGATATCAACAAGTTTTTTTAAATGTAGGACTATCTTTTTTTTAAACTGCCAAACCCCACATGCCAGTGATCTTTAAGCCCTGAGAATATGCACATTATAAGTACTAATAAACAGCCAGTGTGTTATTAATAAACATGCTAATAAGCAACTAGTTAACATTGAGAATTGGTCCCTATACTTAAGTGTTCCTTTAAAGGTTTTGGAACGACATCAGGGTGAGTAAACGATGCCTGAATTTTCATTTTTTGAGTGAATGGGTGCATTTAAACAGCAGTGCTTCCAATAATCCCAACAGTGGGCCGGGCCACGACTTCCTTCAGCTGCCCTGCATTCAGTCCCATCACCATCGAGGGAAGCCCCAGGCTCATGCAAACACACTGGCCCTGTCTGCTTGTTCTCAAAGCCTGAAGGCGTAAAAAGCAGCCCATCTGACACAGAAGCACTGATATCAGGCAGGCGAGAGCCTCCAGCAAGGCCCGAAGAGGCACTGAGACCAGCAGCGATGTCACTTCCTTCTCTCACTCCACTGCATTCAGTTACTAACTCATTATGCCTAATGCAGATTCTCCCTCTTTCTCTCTGCCTGTTTTCTTCCCTCGTTCTTATTTTTGCTCCGGACGTGATTGCGGTCCCTGTTGGATCAGATGAGAAACCCAAAGTGTAATCACACCCAGAGGTCCGTCACGCTAAGAATCCTCACTGTTCGTCATACCTCACTCCAATCGACATCAACACCCCCCAATCACCACCTCCTTCGGCTGCCTGGCAACCAGCTCCCATGGCAACCACTCCTACAAGGGGTGTATGGGGTGAGTTCCAATGCCTGATGGAAGGAAATGCACGGAAATGAAGCACTATTGCAAATGCGTTTTGAATAATTGTTGTCTTGACACTACTTCCTGGCACAAGGTGGGGAAAATTCAGAGTTTAACTACTCATAAGTGTGAGGGGAAAGTTTAATGAACCTAATGCTAATATTTATACAAAGAATCTCTACGCCAAATGGGAAACTGGGAGTGTTTTTGAAAAATCTGGGTTTTGTTGAGAGCAGGATGTCCAATGTCTGATATAGATTATAGAAATGAGGTTTTAGATTAGAGCAAAAAGAGATTTTAGAAAACTAAACTGTAGAAAATCTGCTTGGGTATTACTGAGTTTCTTTTTCATTATTCTGGTTACTAAATAAGAGCGGAGTACTTTAAAATCAATATAAATGACCATTTGCAAGCCAATTTGCTTCCATAATGTGACATATCTCCAAGTGGATTAGATATTCAACAAGAAAAAAAAAAAGTATGGCACAACTTTATTCATCAGAGAGTGATCGGGTCATAAAAAGTGGCCAAAGCAAGCTTGCCAAAACAATGTTTAAATAGCTTTTTTAAATTAACATTATTCAAAAGCCTTTGTGGCCAAGTGAAGTAATTGAAAAAGAAATGTAATTTCAGAGGGAGCAAATAATTACTTCTATACATGTGATTTTAATTCTTAAAGTTTACACGGCAAAGAAAGACTTTCTTACTCAGAATTTTTGTCTTGACTTTCAGTACAAATATCTAAACATTCATATGATTTATGTTAAAAAAGCACTTTCTGTTTAAAACGTAGAAATATCTATTTGTTTTACCTTTTGAATTGTTCATTTCCTTAACCCTATGTTGTATTCTTGTTTTAAAGATTCAGAAAACAAGACTTAAGTCATTTTGCTTCTCAGGTAAAGCTTTGCTTCTCGAATATCTTGATTTATGAATGTTTGGACATTTCAACTGAAAAAACAAGACAAAAAATACTAAGCAAGATCTATCTATCTATCTAGTTTGTTAGTTTCTAAGTACAAGTTATTTTTTACAAAGCTGTATAAAGTTTTGGAACTGACAGGAATGGAAGAGAAATCTAGCACTTCTGTTAAATTTACAAGCAGGCATATTTATCAGCCAATAATCTCAAAATAGCTAAATGCCATTCAATTAATCTGTCTGTCTAATGTATCACTCTATCAATAGTTGAAAGTTAAATGTCAACAGTTCAACATACTAACACTTTGTTTTTATTCAGTTCTCCCCCACAAAGGCTACATTTCCTTGAAAATTTTAATTAAATGCCGCTGGGTCGACAATTCACAGTACGCTCAAGACCAAAAATAAATAGACCACAGTGGGAAAGCAAGAAAAAGGCTAGTGACTGACAAATGTCAGCATGACAGGACCTCCAACCATATCCGGAGTCAATTTATTGAATAAACACAGAAAGTGTTTTTATAGATTAATAGCCACAATTATCAGACTGCAGACGAACGGTGCGATGACTCAAACATTTTATGGAGGTTTCCGCCACACTGGTAAGAGTGAGTCAGGAATAGTGAGTGGAAAGGAGGACAGGCCCACAGATGGCCCACAGCAGGGCTGGAACATGCCACATGGCTCCTGACAGCTAGTGGCATCCAACACAGGGAGCAGAAGTGGACAACTTTGTTATGCTAATGGGGTGGGACAGCTGCCTGGGGTCATGGGGCAAACTTAGAACGTCACTGCACGAGCAGAACTGAAAAAAACCCAGTCATCACAGAAGACCCTGGTTCCTATAAGAGCTTCAACAACAGTGGTTGTAGAGAAGATCATATTATATAGGAATGCACGATGGTAACCATTTTGGTCATCAGTCGATATTACAGACACATGCTTTGCAAAAACATTTAGTATTCATCAAAATGAATTAAAACAGTGAAATGCAAAGTCAGAATATGGCACAAACCTGCAATAATTAAATATGTTAAATAACGCAACTGTATCTAATACCATTTTATAAACCAATGTCTTTGCTGCTTACTTTTGATGATCCAGATCAACCATAATAATAAGCAAAAATGACTTTAGATAAACTAACAATTGTGCTTCATTGTTTTTTTATTGCTGAAGAGTGTTGAACCTTCTCCTGCGTTCTACTGTTCAGACATGAATAAACCTCAGGCTGAAGGAAAGGTAAATTCATTACACTTTTTGGTGTGAAAGGGCTTTTATATTTGCTATAAATAGAACTTCTTATATTAAAAACAAACAATCAAGCCCTGCTCATATTTAAAAAGTAATGCATAAGAAACGCAAAAGTAATGTAACGCATCACTTTCCATAAAAAGTAGCTAAGTAACATAATTAATTACTTTAACACAATATTGTAATGCATTCCTTTTAAAAGTAACTTTCACCAACATTGATAAACACTAATGATTTAATAATACTGTAATGTTTTTCAAATCTCAAATTGAATTTCCATTATTTATACTGTAATACTCTTAAATGTTGTGATACCTCAGTTTATTTTTAGCAAATTCATTAATTTTTTTTTTTTTTTTTATTTAATTTAGATAAATAATATAGAATTTTTAATCTTGACTTGGCAACTTATCAGTTAGTTTTTTATTTAATTTTTAATTAAAATTTTTAATCAAAATTAATCATTAAAAACACAATGGCACTGTTAAATGCGATATTCTTCAAATCTCAAAATGAATTTCCATTATTCATACACAACATTATATATAATATTGTGACTGAGGCCTGGCTAAATTTGAGCATTTAAAATCTTTCATTTTAGTTTTAATATTTTTGAAGTTATTTTGATAAAAGTTTTTTAAAAAATGTGGCCATTTATTGCTTAATTTTTTAGCACATTTTTCATTTTAAATATATTTTTAATCAAACTTAATCTTTAAAAGCCCAGTAACACTGTTAAATGTAATCTTGATCAAATTCTCAATTTCTTACTGTGCATTATAAGGTTATGATGCCAAAATGTACTTGTAGCATTTAAAATGATACATTTTAGTTTTATTATTTAGATAAAAAATTTTTTTATAGAATTAGAATATAATTTATTGGTTATTGGCCATTATCTGAAATATAAAAAATAAAAGTATCGGCATATCAGTATTGGCTAGAATTTTGCTTCATTACCTACTTTTGAGTGACAGCAATGGCATATGTGCACTTATTTGACCTTGTTGTGATACACAACCAAGTGGAGGAAAAACAAGAAAAATGCAAGCCAGTCACTTTGGATTCAGCATGTACTGCTGTTGTCTGCACTAAGAAGAAAATAAAACCATTATACTATCAGGCCATGCTATGAAAACATCTCAAAATAACCTACCTAAATCGAAAATATTCCAGAAATATCATTGAAAACCTTAAGTGGCCTTCAATACTCCAGAATAAGAGGAAACAGACGGCTGTTATTTGTGGACTAGATTGAATGTGCTCTAGTAGTGGCTTAGCTATAGTGTGCACGCTTTACCCAGAGCACTGGATGACCTTCAATAGGCAGTTACAATGTATTGATTCAAACTAAAAAGGCAAGAATAGCGCAGCAGACAGAATGAAGTTACCGTTCTATGCTAGAATGACTGTTATCTCCACCTCTCAACCAGTCAGTGAAAGTCATTTAAGCCATGGAAGCGCACCTTACTGTGACTGTTTTGTCTGGTTGTTAGGAAACAAAACCTTGTGAGAGAAAAGGGGGCCTCTGACTTAACAAAAACTCATTCAAGATGCTTCCTGTAAACTTTCCCCACTTGATAAAAAGCATGAATGGAGTTGGTAGCCATTGACTTCCATATCATGGAAAAAAATACTATGGAAGTTAATGGCTACAGTCAAATGTTTGGTTACCCACATTCTTCAAAATATCTTCTGTGTTCAGCAGAAGAAAGAAATTCATACAGGTTTGGAACAACATGAGGGCATTTTGGACGATGAACTATTCCTTTAAGGTTATTTGGAAAAATATTACATTAATTATTGATATTTTGTTATTATAGGAAGTAATTGGAAAGGTTTGGATGCAGGCACATCCCTAATGGGAAGCGTAAAATATTTTTTATTCATTGTGAAGTTAATGGTTAATAGGAAACACTGATGTCTTGAATCAGGACTACCTATACTATAAACTAGTGTTTTGTATCAAAATAATGGTGTATTTGATATCCAGTGTGCACAAAAATATTTGATGAAAAATTGTGTTTAAAAATCTTGAATCGATTTTTAATCGAACCGTGATCCCAAGAATCGATTCCCACCCCTAGTAACTACTGACATATGTGAGCTTTTATATGAGACATATGTAAGCTCTTCATATATGAGATCCAACACATTCAGGCTGAATTCTTCTAGGTCTACGTTTTTAAAAACTTTACCCAGAAGAGACAGACTAAGAAAACTGGATAAGATATAAAAGGTGTGGCCCAACAAAGACAAGGGTCTGAAGAGGCTGGACAGGTGGGCATACAGGGATTAAAAGCACGGATCACAGATGGCCACCGCGTCTCATCTTTCAGTGGGTCCCAGCAAATAATTAGCAGAGGTATGCTGTGCGGCCTTTGTCAGCACGTGTGTCTGTCAAACACGGGCGTGTGTCAGGAACAATGGCTGACGACAAAGAGACACGGGCCGGCCTCCCCGCCACCACCACAGTTGCTGTGAATTGCAAGGCACGTGCAAACTGGAACAATAGGGAATGGGACGGGTACTGAGTGGCATCAAGCCGACACAAGGCCCACCCTCAAGGTATCTGGCCAAAAAGCTTCAGCATCAGCATTCTGTCAGACCCCGTTCTGCCGGCCTTAAAAATTGTGTTGCAAACAGTTTTGCGAAAGCGCCTGTGCATATGAGCTGTGAATGCATATGGAAGCGGGGGTTAATTCAGTGGAAGGGAGGTCACGCCAAAAGAAAGAAACATAAAAATATCCTAACAGCTGGAACAGATCTACAGGGATACAATGGAGTCGGAGGGGGGGAGGGGGAGTGGCAGAAGAGAAATGGGACAGGGGGAAAAAAAGATGGGTAGATGGGCCACCTTTCTAGAAGCCTGACAGGGGTCCTTTGTTACGGCAGCTGGTTGCAGGGAGGTCAGACCAGCTGTGCTTCCACTGACCCCCCCATCCCACTCCACTCCCTGACCAAACACAGCCAGCTGTATAGGGGAGGAGGTAGGGGTTTTCAACGAGTTTGAGGGAGGGTGTCCACACAGTGTCCAAATCTTAGGACCCTACATGACTCACATCCAATGCCTTATACTAAATGGCTCTGGACCCTAAAGCATTCAGACTCTAAAATAGTGGTAGATAGTGACAAGCCAATATATCATTTTGAGATATTGAATATTGATAAAGGTTTTTGATTGGCTAAATAACAAAGGTGGTCATTTCCCCTAGTATTTCAAGACTTGTTCTTGTATAGAGCACCTTTATTTATTCAGAGATGCAACCAGGTAAAGGGGGAAAAGGTGAGAACATGCTCCACACTGAGTTTCTTTTAAAGATATTTGCTTTGCATGTTCATTTGTAGTTACTTTAAGGTATTTTTTAATAACATTTAAAAATATTGCAAAATGTGTTCAAAATTGTAATTTTTCACCAAAAACAATATAATAATAAAAAAACAAATTACATCTTGTTGCAACTTTGTACAAAAATCAAGATTGAATATATTTGGTCAAAATCCCATGTTATAAAAGATGAAGTGCTATGCAGGCTATTTAAGACTATATTGGCTGATTGGACGGCAATGCTGACCTAAAATAAAAGGGGGCCTCTGACTTAACAAAAACTCATTCAAGATGCTTCCTGTAAACTTTCCCCACTTGATAAAAAGCATGAATGGAGTTGGTAGCCATTGACTTCCATATCATGGAAAAAAATACTATGGAAGTTAATGGCTACAGTCAAATGTTTGGTTACCCACATTCTTCAAAATATCTTCTGTGTTCAGCAGAAGAAAGAAATTCATACAGGTTTGGAACAACATGAGGGCATTTTGGACGATGAACTATTCCTTTAAGGTTATTTGGAAAAATATTACATTAATTATTGATATTTTGTTATTATAGGAAGTAATTGGAAAGGCACGGAAAATGAACGAAACATTCTATGGAGCCAGTAAAGGGACATATGGTTAGCCGCTAGCTAGCCATAAAAGCGATTTCAATGCCCCACAAATTAATAACGGCTCCCTGATGCCCACAATTTATATACAGTAAAATTACCCAACAATAAAATTGTGAAAGAAAGCATTTAAATAAATTTTAAAATATGTTTTAACTAGGGCTGTCGCGATCTGTAGATTTTATTTGACTATTCAATTTTTAAAAATCGTCGACTTCATTTTGCTCGCGTCGACTAACTGGCAAAATACCGGAAGTGGCGCATTTCACGGACGAGAATCCATAAAACACATTATTAGACTGTTTTCCAAGGCTGCATGATATAATATATATGTATAAATATATATATATATTTAAATCTCTATTATTGGCACATTATACATATAGTATAGTACTCTTAACAAACCTGAATACCAAAAAAAAAAAAAAAGTTCACAAGACACTATTATGAGAGAAAACACATTTGGTTTATGGTGGTCTATGATGTGTCAAAGACTCTTATGCTATGCATTGCCCCCCTCTAAGACCATCTGCTTTAAATCCATAATGCATGTCACTGTATTACCTAGACATGTTTCTTTTTATTCTAGCATTAAAAGCTGTTAAAACATTTACAAAGTGAAACCATTGATCCCAGTATCGATGTACCAGCAGTCTGCTCATAACCTCACTGCTTGCAAAGGCTGTGCATTTTCAGGAAAGGCTTGGCTATATCGATAGACACATCTCACTTAACCATCTGGAGTCTACAGAGGCCTTCTTATGGTCTATAAGAACACCATAATGGAAGCTAAAGTGGCCATAGACAGAGCAGGAAGACATTGTAGAGGTCCTGTAAAACTGCAGTGAACCATATTCACTATATTATTCAAAAACAGTTCCAGTAGAGCTCTTATTACACTACATCATGTTTCCAGATTTCTGCAATGACAGCCTGTGGGCAACATTTCACAATGGATATATTTGCAAGTGCAGTCTGCACTGTGGATTGCTAACGAGTACTTGAGCTTGAGGTACACTCATGATACGAACAAACCAAAAAGACCCTATTAAGAGTATTTCTATTTTAGACCTTGAATTTGAGGTCTGCCTGTGTCTCTTTGAAAATGTTAACTGAAATGGTTAACTTAAATCTTAGTGGAGACTTCAATTCCATCAAAAATTATTTTTTAACCACAAAAACTTAAACTTAAAGAATTCTGTTGATGATCTAACTACAAAATATTAGTCGCAAAAAACTACAACACTGGCAAACAAATAAGCAAACACATCCACAAAAGCAAAGCATTACACTAGTCAAGTCAAGTCAAGTCACCTTTATTTATATAGTGATTTTAACAATACAAATTGTGTCAAAGCAACTGCACAATATCAAAATAGGAAAATAGTGTGTCAGTGTAAAATGACAAGATTAAACACTCAGTTTTCAGTTAAAGGCATTTCATTACTGAAGTAAGTGATGGCATTGGCACACTAGAGCTCCAACTGACAAAATGTTATGCTTATTTATTGTTGGGGATGATTTTTAAGATCACTTGTGAGGGCAACCAAGACATAAATACTATGGATGGGCATTTCATGTGATTTTATAGAACACATAAAAAAAAAAAAAAATTAACTCAAAGAGTAAAATAATAGGTCTTAAGCGTATATGAAACGTACACAGTGCTTCACTTAGCATTACACAACCTCAACAGATTAAATTGGATTCCACAACAATATGACAAATATATAAAACAAATTAGTCTAAGTCTACATAATAACAATAAAATTGGTCATTTGCCCTTACCCTGGAGCCTACACAGAAAAGCAGACTGCTAGCATACAGGCTAACGAATGCTAAAAACAATATATAGACCATATAAAGAGCTTTGTTTAAATTTCATAAACAAAAAACATACTATTCAGCTCTGATGAAAGTCAACATCTTTAACTTGCAGGGACACACAGATACAGTACTTCACATATTCTTTCCAACTTAAAATCATTCCTACTTATCTTGGCTAGATTCACCATTATTCTCACTGAAGAACAGGATCAGCATTCTGTCTTTCATCTGCCTTTTCTAAACGCACAGGTGAGGTGTGTGTTTCATTGTACAGTATGCAAAGTCATTTTTTTTTTTTTTAAATACCTTGCTGAAGAAAAAACAGCTTAAACCAGCCTAAACTGGAATACTAGACTTACTGAATACTTAACCATAATGCATATGGGCCTATTGTACTTGCCAAAGAGCTTGTGAATTGTACTTCTTACTTTTCTAAATAACAGGCTAGTAATAGTAGTGGTACTACTAGTAGCAGTAGTAGTAATAACTAAATGGTGAAAAGGGTCTGGACATTTACCTCAACAATTCAGCCTCTTTTTACAATGCTCACAACAAATTGGCAGCGGCTATTTACACTATGTGCAAATAGCACATTTTCTTAGTGACAGATACTATTTGCACTAAGTGCAAATAGCAATGGATTCTATTTACACCAAGTGAAAACAGCAGTATTTTTTAACGATATGCTATTTACACCCAGTGCAAATATCTATAGATTTTGTTTACACTGTTAAAATACCAAGATTTTCTGTTATTTATACTACTTATTGCAAATAGTGGCAATTATCTGTACCTCGGTATTGTAGTACTTTAATTATAAAACAGTATGCAATAATTACATATTGAGTGTAAATTATAGTTTTAATTCAAATTATTAAATGGATGCCACATTATTGGGACAATAAAGCCCTCCTACACCTACCCTAACCCTACCCGATAGTTTTATTTTCACCTTTTTGATTATTTCCTTAATTTTAATTGAAAATAAATGCCTTTCCGATGCGATATGAGATTTGAAAAGGTAGAAAAAAAGTTAGGTAAAAGGCGGGCTCGAACTCTGGTCGATCATGTTAAAAAGCATGCGCCTTACCATCTACGGCAACTGAAACTGATGCTGAATGAGCGACTTTTTTTAGTGTTGACTAACCCAATCACACGTTGGTGGGTGGAGTTAGTGTAAATAGCCTTTGCCAACAAGGCGGGCTGTTTGCACTTAGTGTAAATAGAAACTCCGAAACAAATTTCATCTACTCACAAAAGCCTCTTTAAACATTATAATACACAAGATCTCATAAATTTCATATACTTCTAATTTGACTAATGAGTGCACTGCACTCATAGGCAGGTTTTCTTGTTCAGACAATTCTTTGTGGAATTGAATATGTTTATTTTCTAGCCTCACTCAAGCCGATGAAAAAGTGAAAGTGATTGAGACCACTACACCAAGATAGCGAGCAAGTGCTGCAATAATAGATGAGATGGGCTCCACATATTGATCGGGGGCAGGAGGCTAAACAGAAAACGGGATTGAAAAATGTGATTTGACATACGGTGGAAGAAAAGAAGAAATCCAACCTTCTCCAGGTAGTGAAAGTGTTTCATGACACTAGTGCCCATCATGGCTACTGCATAACAGTATTTTTCTGCTTTTTATGTTGTAATGTAGATGTTCTATTTAATTTTTGGACATTTGGATCTTCACAACTTTGCCGTCACACTTCACTGTCTGGCTTTGACACCAAAATCCTTCCTGACACTTTAGTCAGTGGTTTGTAGGAATGGTATTGGTGACATATGATGAAAGGATATTAAAATCGGTCAAAAAGAGAACAGGCACAAAAAATACAACTTGACTTCAACATCCGTCATGCGTGATCTGATCTCAAGTGGTCAGACGATCTCCATTTACCACAATGACCACTTAAATCAATTTTGATCAATGGATTTTGATGCAAGTGTGCCGCTACACATTGATAAAGTTCTTAACATCAAAGAAGCATTTATGCTCCATGGAGCACCCTTCTCACTTTTATTTCCATTTATGGGCTGAAATACACCATAAAAATGGAAAATGTCTGTGTCGTTATTTGTTTCCTCCAACTCTTCCTCCATCTCATTCCAGCGGGATCCTCGGTTATAGATGAGAGGATCTACAACATCTGTTTAACAGCTGAAGGCTTCTGACAGATGTTTGGAAAGGGGAGGATTGGAAACAGGGGAATGTCAGGATAGGCAAAGAAGGAAAAGCTTCCACGCCCTCCATCATTTGTCTATGTTAGCATTAGGCATGAGTCACAGCAATTACATTGAAGGGCTGGAGCTGCACAAACCCTGGCCACCTTTATCCGAGTCACAGACATGTGATACTTTTAACCTTTCAGATGAGTATTTGTGGAAAGTCCAAAGAGAAATCAAAATGTCTTGGGAAATCGAGGTGCATGCTGACTTTTGCTGTGATCTCTGTTGCTTAAAACAATATTTAAATACTTTTCTATCCCAGCTGAATGCACAGAGAAATACACAGTATAAGAATCTAATGACTAATTTATTTCCAGTGCTAACACTGTGAAAATGCAGCACTTTCAACACTTCTATGACAAAAGCAACATTGATTCAACCAGTTAAATGAGTTTGGGGAGTGACAATAAACAAGAAGTTAACACTATTCAGATAAAAAATATATGTATCTGAATTAATGTTATTTTTGCCAAAAAATAGGTGCAAACAAGGGAACAACAGAACTGTTGTGTGTCTCTGAGCAACATTCAGTGGTGTTTTGTTACTGAATGAATCCATGTTTTTTTTAACCAATTGGGATCAATGATTCAATAAATAATAACAATCTCTCATCAAACACTACAAACACCAAAAGTCCATTCAGTCCACAGCTGAGATTGCCAGTTAGAATAGCACTGTATCCACTAGATGCAATTTTTAACACTTTGCACAACAACTAAGCAAACTAAAACTCTTGAATTGTATACTGATAATCTTCCAAAAAAGTGTGACAAACTGACACATTTCTAAAAAGAGTTTATAATGGTTTCTGTGCGCCTGGTGTTTGAGGTACTTCATGGAAACTGTATTTTGCGGTTCCATTCGGTGCCATTAATGGTGCATAAATTACACACTGCTCCTTTAAGTGAATGAAACATCATCAAAAAATCATCTCTTTTAAATTAGACCTAAATTTGATTATCTAAGACTTCCGTTCTGGAACACAGCACAGTTAACAGCATGAATCTGAACTGTAGGGTGTGAAATATGTGTTGCATCTTAGGTGCTCTGGATAGAATTAAAGGCTAAGAGAAAGCAACATCTGCAAAAAAACGAGCATTGTCTTGCTATTTGAGATGTGGATGCTAAAAAGAGCAAAGGGAGCAGACAGGAGACTCTGCTTCATATATGAAGAGTGCCTCACCAGTCGGGAATTTCATTTCGTAATTACGGTGTCCCTGACTTTGAAGTTGTGCCACACAGGGGAGCTCTCTGAGGCACAACCAGAGAGAGACGCTACTATGTTTATCCATCTTCTGCTTCTCTATCCCTATTGCTCTCACTTTTTCTCTTACGTAAACACAAGACTGCTGCAGATACTTTAAAGGAGCTTGTGCTCTGTGTATGAGTAGAGCATGAGCTCTTGTAAAGTATTTGCAGCACTTCTGTTTATGACTGAATCAAGCTGCTCTATTCTTACCATGTTCAGCTCCACCTCCTTCCATAACACAGTTTAATTCTATCTGAATGAGCTTGCCATCGTCATTTACTCATCATGTAGTACACACAGTATAAAGAAGGACAGTTATCTACAAATAAATGGTGATGAAGGCGCCATAGTGTTTAGGGTCAACATGAAACCTATTTTATGTGTATAATGCAATCAGCTTTCCTTACCTCCAACAAGCGAATTTAAAAGATGAAATGGAGTCTACAAGTCTGGATCTACAGTACATTGCACACTCCATAATTCAATAGAAACTTTTTGATCCTAGACAGATTCCTTTGCAGAATCCTGACACTTTGCCAAGCATCACTAAATGACCCATTATGAGCACTAGGAAGAGAAAGAGCTGTTTCACTCTGTCACTTGAGATCTCACTGTAATGTGTGGACTGTAAAGTGTGGTCATACATAATGTAAAGTCATGTACTAGTGGATGTGTTATGATATTTTTAATGCAGAGGAAAAAGGTGTACAAGCAAGCGTTCAAACGTGTGCATGGCGTGTGAATTGAGCTAAACTACTCTGATTTTCAACGCTGAATGCCATGCACACTTTGATGTGATTTACTGTACCTTGAATGATTTTCCACACAAAACTGGAAGAGTAATTTTTTCCAAAGTCATGCCTGCATTTTTTTTCCTCCTGGCAAATAAATACCATGGCATTTTAATATATACTATAACACAGAATGATTTCCATATTCATATAGCTACATAACTTGCGCAAATTAAAACCTATTCTTTTTGTAAAGAAAACCATCAAATTTTATTAAAAATAGTAACTATATTTACTAACTAGATGGATATATATATATATATATATATATATATATATATATATATATATATATATATATATATATATAGTTTTTTTTTTTTGGTGGAGCCAGTGCAAAAATAACTAAATATCTTAACTGTAGGACAGTGCAAAGTATGCTGAGGTACAATGTGGACCAAGAGCTGATCATTTCATTTTATACATTATGAAAACGAGGTAATGAGATAAGCCACAAGCCTTGTCAGATATGAAACATGAAAGTAAATAAACCAAATCACAAAGACACAAATCCCTCAACACAATTCGCCCATAGCAACAGAACGGCTCAGCAAAAAGACAGAAATGGCTTTTTCAAGCAACCGCTCTCTATATGGCGTAGAATTGTAGTCCATTGTTTAGAAGTCGCACCCTTATTATTACAAAGGAAATTACATCCTTCTCCAGTGCCACAGTTTAGCTGGCAGCCGTCTGATTGCCCTTTGCCCCAACGCTATTGTAGTTTCAGCTGCTGTGTCCTCTTGTTCATCCATCTGGATAACAATGGGACGCACACTTATACCACAGACAAGCAGAACAGACGGTTCCCACTCAGGACAGTTAAAAAACCCTATTCAGATGTTATAGATGTCCAATACCAGCAGTCAGTGTGACAGGTGATTAAATAGTGCAGCTCAGAAAAGTTGCTTACAGAGTTGCTTACAGTTTTTCTATGTCAATTACTTTCAAGACTGGATCCCTTGGGGGATGAAAAAAAAAAAGAAAAATTCATAATTTTGAAAAAAAAAAACAATCTTTTAACTTGAATTTGGGTTTATCAGCACAAATACATAACCAAACTATTGTAGATAGTACTTTTAAAGGTCAGATCATGAAAAAAGTACCAAAAACTGAAAACAAGTTTAAACTGCTACCTTAAATTATAAGCAAAATCAAATCAACCTGGAGCCTTTCAGCCACTTTGATGTTAATTACTGATGAAAATAATCAAGCTGAACATTTAAAATTGAAAAGAAATGACAGAAAATTACTGTAGTAAGTTAAATGGATATACACAAAAATGCTGTGATGTTATGATAATACTGATGCTTTATGCTTGGTATTTTAATGCGGGAGAAACACTAGACTAGACTTCAAAGATTTAAAGATACAGTTCATCCAAATATGACGATTTATACATCATTCTGTATGTCTTTCTTTTCTGTGATGGTCTTTTATGAAAGCTCTGGGGTTTTTTTCCCCATACAATAAACGTCAGTGAGGTGCAGTGTGGTTTTGGACCCTATTGACTTCGATTGCATGGATTTTGTTTCTGTGTTTCACAGAAGACATGTTTTCAAAGATTTTTTGACCTAAAGCTAATTCCACAAAATATAAATTCTATCCATAATTTCATTCTACCGTCATAATTTTAACAATCCATTTAAATATGACTGCAACTAAAGAGAGGCATCTATAAGGGAAACATATCTCACCTATTGTATTTCTAATCACTCTATGCTCATTATAATGTTGGTGATAAAGCATCTGTACACTGCAGTCCTGTACTCATACCATATTTCAGTGAGGGCTCTGACAAACTCCTCAGAGTGTAAGGCCTAGCCATTATGGATCAATAAGAGTCATCTAATTATTGATGAGAAAGGCTATTTGTAAAGCGTTCTCTAATAAAGACATAATATCACTCTCATAGTATTACATAATTTTACACTAGATTGTTATTTTTACATATGCATCTTTCTTATAGGTGGTGTTTTATGATGCTGTGTGTTTAAAAACATCTGGATTCAATCGCACTGACATTCAGAAATGCAAGCCTTGATGGACGTCAGCGGTTAATTAATTTTTCGCCATCATATTCCCATAACTCCAAGGGAATAACTCCATCATTATTGTTGTTGAACAAATACCTGCATGTTTTATCATATGGACCTGAAGAAACCAGATATCTACAGACGTGCACTCTCCAACCACTTCAGTTTTATTGCATGATATCCTAAAACTATATATATATATAAATGCATGTTAAACGAGAGCACAGACTGCCATTGGGACTTACCGAATAGAAGGATACTACAATGAGTATCCGTGCCGCCTTTTGTGTAATCCACAGAAAATATGGGGGAAAAATAACTTCAGATTATTCTACATCAGAAATTCTCTCCAAACTGACGCTCGATTAGATGCACGTGGACGGAAGAGCTTCGGATGGTCGTAAATTTTGAAAACGGCCGTGAGAAATGGACGGTTTTTGGATAATCTCTGCGTTTATTATTCACTGAACAGCAGCCACTGGCGCATAGACTGCGCTCCTCCCGCGGCTCCACCCGCTAGCCCCGCCCACTCGACGAGCCCATTGGCGCACACGGGAGTTTATGCAAATTTCCTCTTCCCGCTGATGTTCAAGAGTCTGAATGGGATACAATGTATCCAGACGCCAGGCATAAAATACCGTCATCTAGAGGCCAAAATACACTTCTCTGAACGTTTACGTTTCTGTATAACCAAAAAAAAAAACAAAAAAAAAAAAATTCATATATAATTTTACAACAACAACAACTACTAATAAAATAATTATTTAAAATATAAACTATACATCTTCACTGAGCTCTAAACAAATAAATATACATTAAAATAATTAAATTTAAACAATTCTAATGCATTTATATTCAAATGTATTTATTTTTATAAATTAATACATCAACAATTGGAGTTTATACTGTGAGCAATTTAAAAATAAATACTTTTTGCTGAATGAATGAGACCTCCGATTTAACATTTGACATGACTGTGGTTTTTATGTACTATAGTCAGTATAATATTCACTGTTAAAACAGGTGTCAAACTTTTAATGATGAAAAGTGACATTTTGCACAGACTTACAATGACTTTCCGAACATGAAATAAATAGCAACATGATGTTAAATCAAATCGTCCCATCTAAAATTCTATTGTTACATTTATGGAATTCTGAAATGCATTTCACTCCACTGCATGAAATATGTTCATGGTTTAATATTAATTTTAAAAGCTTGGCAATGATCATAACATTGATTTTTGAGCAAATTCTACAAACATATACCTTTACACTTAGAGCTTGTTGTTTGATAAACAACAAATGAGAGTATTTTGTTGTTGTTTAAACTAAAATATATATATATATATATAAACAAATGTAGGACATATAGAAGTGAAGTGAAGTGACATACTGCCATACTCAGAATTCGTGCTCTGCATTTAACCCATCCAACGTGCACACACACAGCAGTGAACACACACACAGCAGTGAACACACACACACCGTGAACACACACCCAGAGCAGTGGGCAGCCATTTATGCTGCGGCGCCCGGGGAGCAGTTGGTGGTTCGGTGCCTTGCTCAAGGGCACCTCAGTCGTGGTATTGAGGGTGGAGAGAGCGCTGTACATTCACTCCCCCTACCTACAATCCCTGCCGGCCCGAGACTCGAACCCGCAACCTTTGGATTACGAGTCCGACTCTCTAACCATTAAGCCACGACTTCCTCCAGAATTGTATTATGGAACATTTGAACTCTCCAGATTTATAAACAACTGTCTGTCAGAAGTTTAACATCTAGCATCAAGTTTTTGAATGATTATCACATATAAAACATACAATAAATTCACTTTTATGAATATCGCCCTTGGTTGTAGTGCACTTTCCCATGGTACTTTAGTCCAAACTCTACAAGTCTAAACCTGGGTGCATCTTTTCTTACTTTGGTAGGCATTGTAAAT
The DNA here is from genome assembly GCF_936440315.1 of Barbus barbus. Lineage (NCBI taxonomy): Eukaryota > Metazoa > Chordata > Actinopteri > Cypriniformes > Cyprinidae > Barbus > Barbus barbus. The sequence continues at coordinate 18,590,449 of NC_136762.1, read as the reverse complement.
GTCAAGGAACATATTTCGGCAGGGAATGCTGGCCTTCAGTTTGGAACAGATGAGAAATGAGCCAGCCATTTTGCGGTGTAAAGAGTAAGACTCCTCTGGAGGTGGAGTGAGACGGTGTCGAAGCATGACAGGGATCAGGCTCTGGATGCGCTGTGTGGTACTCTGAGTGCCAAAGTCAAACGGTTCAGTAGAAGCAAACGCTTCGCCGAGGATCATAACTGCCTCTACGTGTGCATCCTGAAAGGCCTTAAGAGAGCAAGACAGGTTTGTTAAAGAGAACAGTTTAGAAGCTGCAGAGTGGTAAAGAAAGTAATAGCTTTGATCCTATAGGGAAATAAGAATATATGAGAAATGGATAGAAATTATACAAGGCAGGAATACTAGAAATCATATAAAGCCACTAACCTTGGCTTCAAAACCGGTAAGGAACTTCAGATCTTTAGACTTCTGCAGAACAGTAGCCCTGTCTCCGATTGATGCTGCATGAACCACCTTCAAATGACAATTTGGACAAAATAAGGTCCCACATATTTTAAAACAAGGTACATAAAATGGAAGAACAGAATGGAAATATTTTTATATATTTGCATTATCTTACATTGCCAATTCTATTCAAATGCTTTATTACCGTAATTCTCAAATTTACAAAAATTATCTGCATATTGTATGTATCTATGATAATAATAGTAAAAGATACCCATTAATAACAAATGACTTCTTTTGAAAAACCCTTTTGTTCGCTTCCCACTCCAGTCAAACCAACAAAAGTGTTGAGTAAACATCCATACCTCTATGTAATCATCTGTGAATGACTCTGGGTAGTCTCGGCAGGCTCCAAAGTCCAACAGAAATATCTGTTATAATGAAGAACAAATTATTAAAGTTGTACTCACTGTTTCAGTGGGGAAAAGTGGAAAGACCTAACAGCACCCAGATAACAAAGACATGCTATTAAGAAATTATGAAAGAAATGTGACAACAAACTACTGTCCAAACATTTTTTGTAAAGAAATAAAAGTAAAATACAGTAACCATTGCAATACTGTAAATTATTACTATAAATTAAAATAACTTTTTTTTTATTTTTAGCCGTCATTACTCCAGTCTTCAGTGTCACATGATCCTTCAGAAATCATTCAAATATGCTGATTTGCTGCTCAAGAAACATTTATTATTATTATTAATGTTGCAAATGGTTTCCTGCTTAATATTTTTTGTGGAAACCGGGATACATTTTTCTCAGGATTTTTTGATTAATAGACAGTTAAAAAGAACAGCATTTGGAAGTGAATGTGTTAATATGAAACTATAGATGATCAATTAAATAGATTTAGAGATAAAATGGATAATAAGACATGTCCATGTGATCGTCTTCTTAGCAGTTGCTCACCTTGTTCTGTTCACTGTTATAGAAGAAGTTGGACCAGTTAGGGTCTGTCTGCATGAAGCGGAACTCAAACAACTCTCTCAAACACAACTGCAGGATGTTGAAACAGATCTACAGAATAAAGGCAAGGGAGATTTTTTTTCTCAAATTCATTTTCACAATAAAATAAAATATCCAAATATAAAAAAAAATCAGTTCAAACTGCCGCACGCTCACCAGAGCAGATGCGTTTACTCGCGGACGAGACGGTCACGCGAGCACTAGTAATGCTGTATAATTATAGTATGTATTTGTGATTAAGCTATAGCATGTGCACATTTATACTGAATGTTTTTAGACTACTGTTTTTCATACAAATAGGCTACCTCAAAACCATATAGTTATATTTTTTACCATGTTATTGAGGTGCTATATGTGTGGTTTTAACTGTGTTTATCATCATTTCAATGTATGCTCCTATGGGAGACCAATGCTTAATTAAAAAAAAAACTTGTTCAGAATAAATTTAACCATATAAAACTGAGGTTGCTACAATTTTTACAGATGTTACTGATTTTGATAATGAACAAAAATTTACCTCTGCATCCTAACTCAAGCTACTATCAAATTTGCATTTCTAAGAGACAAAAAGAGTGATATTATTATTATTAATATTATCAGGCAACCTGAACCTGAAGTCTTGATTTGAAACAATATCACTCATTAGAACATGCAGAAACTAAGAAATTATTTTTTTCTAGTTAGATATTTATTTTGTTAAGGAAAATTAATGGTCTGGTTTCTAAAACTTTCACTTTGGAGCTAAATTCTAGCTTTAAACTTAAAAGAAATAAAGATGACAATTATCGATATAGACTGATATGAAAAAAATTGTGATAAGACATATATATATATATATATATAGCAAATTAAATGTCTGTTTATCTAACCCACCTCATTCCTAGTCTCCTGTTTCAAATCAACACAGCAGTCCAGTGCAACTCCATGAACTAGTTCCATGGTAATCACACGACGACTCGACAGCTCATCAAATACCTCAGGGACCACGAATACTGGATCACCTTTAAGTAAATTCCTGTGAGAGTTTAAAAAAATCAAAATTAGTCAACATGTAAAGATTTTTGTGATATATTTTTAAACAGAGAAGTGCAGATTTATAAAATAAAAATATTATTTTACTGGAATTTACACTACCATTCAAAAGTTTGTGGTATAACAATATTTAAAAATTAAGTTAATGCTTTCATTCAGAAAGAACATATTAAAACTGATCAAAAGTGATGGTAAAGACCATCATATATTTTGTATAATATTACAAAAGTTTTCTATTTCAAATATATGCTGTTTATTTGAATGTTCTATTCATCAAAGAATCCTGAAAAATGAATAAATAGCACAACTGTGTTCAACACTAATAATACAAAATATTTCTTGAGCAGAAAATCAGCATAATACCATGATTTCTGAACGATCATGTGACATTGAAGAATGGAGTAATGGCTGCTGAAGATTCAGCTTTACCATCACGGTAATAAATACATTTTAAAACATATTAAGTTATTTAAACTGCAATAATATTCACTATATTACTGCTTTTACTGTATTTTCGATCAATTAAAGGGATAGCTCACCCAAAAATGAAAGTTTGATATTTGTCTGCTTACCCCCAGGGCATCCAAGATGTAGGTGACTTTGTTTCTTCAGTAGAACACAAATGAAGATTTTTAACTCAAACCGTTCTAGTCTGTCAGTTATAGAATGGCAGTCATAAGCAGATAAACATCACATTTTCATTTCTGGGTGAACTATCCCTTTAAATGACTTGGTGAGCATCAGAACTTTGTTTCAAATACATTACTCCATACTTTTGAACATTAGTGTAGTGACAAATGTATGAAATTGCAGTTCATTCAAACACAATCCAAACACTGAGAATACCTAAATCGCTTTGCACACTCTGCCTCTCTCTTGTAGTCACACTCCCATGCCAGCTCCCTCTGAAGAACCTCAAGACTACTGTCAGCAAATAGACCTGGTAAAACAAATCACCAGTTACTGAAATCCCACACAATGTGACTCAATATGGATATAAAATGTGTGCTTTTTGAACTAAGTATACGAATAGAAGCATTTGCCAGTGCTCACCATCAGGCAGCACAACACTCATCTTCAGAACAGACATGAGATTGTTGATGTCACTACGAATGCTCTCAGCAACACCAGGGTACTGTAGTATATGAGAGACAATTAGCTTAAAAAAAATTAATGAATGATGAATGTTTACACACACAACCTCAGATTATTCTGAAAAAAAGATTATGAAAATTTCAGTCTAATACCTGTATCTTCATAGCAACTTCCCTCCCATCAGGCAAGATTCCATGATGCACTTGACCAATGGAGGCAGCAGCAAAGGGTTTTTCCTCAAATGATGTGAGTTTCTGCTTCCATCCAGACCCTAAGTCCTCCTCGAGCACTTTCTACACATGGAGTTTCAACACAGACATCAGTTGCTGAGATATCACAAAGTGAATTTAACAACATCTGATAAATGTCAGTTAGAAAGCACTATCAGGGGGTTTGAAGCAATTGTTATTACGGTCACGGACACTCGGTAGCTCAATCAATCAGCTGTATAAAGCGCACTGACACTCCCTTGTGGCTGGAAGGCAAAAAAGCCCATCTATAAAACACTGCTGTTATTGTTAAAATCAACTAACACTACTAAAAAAAAAATTGTTTTTGTTCGTTTAATTAAAGCTGAAATAAAATTAAATATAAATATTAAATGAAAAAATTGCCATGGCAATTAAACTAAAATAAGTTTAAATTGAAGTACTAAAATTAATTCAAATTAAGCTAAATAGAAATATTACAAATATATATAAATGACAAGCATATATCAAAATGACTAAACCAAACATATAGATAAATTCAAAATATTATAATAGTATATAAAAAGTACTATAATAACATTGCTATGAAAAATTTTAAGCTGGTGTCTTAAAAGCATTTTTTAATTAATATTAAAACTGCTTGTTAGTAAAAAATTAACTTTCCAGCAAGTTCGGACAGTTTTTAATAGTTGTGTGCTTAATGTTTACAAGATCAAAGAAAACACAGTAAACACACAGTAACTTACATGCATTTGCCAGATTGGCATGAAGTCTGCACTCTGTCGAACCCTCTCAAATATTTTCTGCAGTTGTGGGTTAATGAAGCTATTATCTATTGAGGGCATTCAAATAAATAAATAAAATAGACAAAACAAAAAGGCTTTTAACTTCAACCTGGAGCTCTTAAAAACAGAATATTTAGCATCATCATTAAAATGAACAAATGGAGGCACTTGGTACCATAGTATTCACAATAAAATTAAACTGTGTACCCTGAATGCTTAGCATCTGTCCAATCTTAAGGGCCGCTCCTCTAACTTTACACAGCGTGTTCACTATTCTCTCTGCATTGGCCTCTGACAGGAGGGGAGAGTCTAAAAGAGCCCCCATATCTGAAAGAGAAAGAATACATTTGCTCAATAACTCCAATAACAATTTTAACAACTTGACAAGGGGCGTCAAGCCACATTTAAGCAAGCTAGCACATATTACCTGAGCGTTTTCCTCCAAAAGACTGCTTCGCCACCTCAGCAATGGCACCAATGCCAAGTCCAACAGCTAATCCTACGAAATAAAGCAGCAGCATTATTATGGTTAGGACAATTCATGTATTATACATTACATTAGTGTTGTCAAATTATTAATTGCGATTAATCAAACCCAAAAAATTATATTATAAATAAATAGATAAAATTAGAATAGCGTATAAATTAGAATGAATTTATATTCACTTTTTGAATATAAATTCAAAAAGTGAAACTTTCATATATATTTTACATTCATAACATGTAAAAGTAAGACATTTCAAAAGTTTTTTTGTTTTAATTTTGATGATTAGAGCTTACAGCTCATGAAAGTCAAAAATCAGTATCTCAAAATATTAGAAGATTTACATTTGAGTATCAATTAATGACCATCCCTACAGTATAAATTCAGAGTATCTCTTGTTCTTTGAAACCACAATAATGGAGAAGACTGCTGACTTGGCAATGATCCAGAAGACGAACATTGACGCCCTCCACAAAGAGGGTAAGTCACAGAGGGTCATTACTGAAAGGGGTGGCTGTTTACAGAGTGCTGTATCAAAGCATATTAAATGCAAAGTTGACTGGAAGGAAGAATTTGGGTAGGAAAAGGTGCACAAGCAACAGGGATGACCGCAAGCTTGAGCATACTGTCAAGCAAAGCTGATTCAAACACTTGAGAGAGCTTCACAAGGAGTGGACTGAAGCTGGAGTCAGTGCATCAAGAGTCACCACGCTCAGACGTCTTCAGGAAAAGGGCTACCAAGCCACTTCTGAACCAGAGACAACATCAGAAGCATCTTACCTGAGCTGTGGAGAAAAAGAACTGGACTGTTGCTCAGTGGTCCAAAGTCCTCTTTTCAGATAAATTTAAATTTTGCATTTCATTTGGAAATCAAGGTCTGGAGTCTGGAGGAAGAGTGGAGAGGCACAGAACCCAAGCTGATTGAAGTCCAGTGTGAAGTTTCCACAGTCAGTGATGATTTGGTCTGCTGTGACGTCTGCTGGTGTTGGTCCACTGTGTTTTATCAAGTCCAGAGTCAATGCAGCCGTCTACCAGGAGATTTTGGAGCACTTTATGCTTCCTTCTGCTGACAAGCTTTATGGAGATGCTGATTTGTTTTTCCAGCAGGACTTTAGCACCTGCCCACTGTGCCAAAACCACTTCCAAGTGCTTTGCTGACCATGATATCACTGCGCTTGATTGGCCAGCCAGCATGCCTGACCTGAACCCCGTATGGAATCTATGGTATATTTTCAAGGGAAAGATGTGAAACAGTCAATCTAACAATCCAGACGAGCTGAAGGCTCAATAGTGCCCCAGCAGAGCCACAGGCTGATCGCTCCCATGCCACACCACACTGATGCTGGAGTTTGTGCGAAAGGAGACCCGACCCAGTATTGTACTTTAAAGAACTTGAACTTTTCTCCTTTGCGAATCCTTTTTTGATTGATCTTAGGAAATATTCTAATATTTTGAGATACTGTATTTTGACTTTCATGAGCTGTAAGCTCTAATCATCAAAATTAAAACAAAAAAAACTTTTGAAATGTTTTACTTTACATGTAATGAATCTAAAATATATGAAAGTTTCACTTTTTGAAATAAGTGCTGCTGCAATTTGCAGTGCAAATGACAATTAATATAAAACAGAAAAATCACTGACCTCCAAAATTAGCCAGTCGGCTAATCCGGGAAGCCGGTACCTTCCGTTCTCTGGCTCGCTCACTAAGCTGCAAAGCATCAAAATAATCATTTAAATAAAGACTTTATGCAGTATTTAAACAAATCTTTTCTCATAAACAAGCAGTGCATGCTGAAAAAGAAACCTACAAATAGATACTTTTACAGACTAAACAATATACTTAGAAATAAAGACAAATACATTCTAAAATGCCATCAGAGAAAAGGTATTATTTTAGTATTAAATAGTTTTTAAAATTAATATTTTGAATTAACTTTTATTTTTAGATTTCATTTGAACTTTTGTTTCATTTTGAGTAATTCAGTTTAGTAAATGTGCTTTTGCCATTTTATTTTATTTTTTCTTATATTTCTATTTAGGTGGATTTTTGTTTTTCTTCAGTTTTTAGTTTTCATTTATTTCTAGTTAGTAAATTTGCAATTGCCTCAACATATGTCTTTTAAACTTATTTCAGTTAATTGTTAAAGCAACATTTCAAATTTTCATTTTTCATCTAATATTTTATATAATTAGTGCAACAATGTTTTCAACACATACATTTTCAACATATTTCTGGTGTTAAAATTTCAGAAACATAAGCCTAATAATGTCCATGTACTTCAAAACACAATGTTATGAGTGTATCTTCAAATTTTATAATTATATGATTAATTTACATGATTGATGCATACAGAAAAATCATCCCAATTGTCCTCACCTTTTGTCGTACAGGCCTTGCAATATTCTGTTTTGCCTCCCTTGCCTTTTTAATGTCTTCAGGGCTTAACCTGGCAACCACAGAGTCATGGACAAACCTAATATGGTGATGAGACATTGATACATGCAAAAATCGAGTGCTTTGGCCAGGCCAGCCATTTCCTTTGACCGTGCCAGTAGGTGCACCAAAAGGCATCTCTGATGTTTCCTCCCTTCCATCTTTGCTGGAAATATCTGGTGGCATTTCAGAGCCCACAGCCCACTTTGCTGCTTCATCTGGGTCCATCTCCTCCCACTTCTCAATGTCAGGGACCTCCTCAGTCTTGGGTGTCTGAAAATATTCATTTAACACACATATTTAGCAGTGTAATTTCTCTTCTTGTGTTCATGCGTATCTCTGTAAGTGTTCACTAACCACGCCTGCTCCCATCACAGTGCCCATCACACCCTCAACCGCCTCCTGTGCAGCTTTGACCCCTGCACCAAAGGTCGAGTTGCAGGCCATCAGTCTGAGCTGTTCACCCTGAATGTTGGCAAAGGCAGCGCCCACCTTGCCAGCCCCCCTTAACACCTGGAGCACTTCTGCCAACACCACTGAAAATCACAGGTGCAGAATTTAGTGCCCTGAACCATAATTTAATTACTGAAATTGAAAGCAGGGATCTCAAGCTGTGTTAATTTAGTATTATGTAAATCAATACTATTATATTTTAGTTTAATTTTGTCATGTGCTTTGGTCTCTCTATCTCTCCACACACACACACACACACACACACACACACACACACACACGTTGGTTTTTGTGGTTTATGGGGACTCTCCATAGGCGTAATGGTTTTTATACTGAACAAACTGTGTGTGATATTGCCCTACACCAACCCTACACCTAAACTTAGCCCTCACAGGAAACTTTGTGCATTTTTAGATTTTCAAAAAAACACCATTTAGTATGTTTTTTAAGCCTTTTGAATTACGGGGACATAGGCAGTGTCCTCATAAACCACCTTCATATTGTTATACCTCTGTCATACCCATGTCATTATACAAATTTGTGTCCTCATAAACCACATAAACATGCACACACACACACACACACACACACACACTAATAAGAATACCATTTAGGTTTAATTTCAGTTTTAGTTCAGTGTTATTTTTTTCAGTGAGTAATAAAGTGCTTCAACTTAAAGGGATAGTTCACCCATAAATGAAAATTCTGCCATTAATTACTCACCTTCATGTCGTTCCAAGCCCATAAGACCTTTGTTCATCTTCGGAAAAGCCAATTAAGATATGTTTGATGAAATCTGGGAGCTTTTTTGTTTTCTTTGCACGCAAAATCTCTCGTAGCATCAAAATTATGGTTGAACCACTGATGTCACATGGACCATTTTAATAATGTCCTAACTACGCTTCTGTGCCTTGACCGTGGTAGTGCCCTTGCTGTCTATGGAGGGTCAGAGAGCTCTTGGATTTCATCAAAAATATCTTAATTTGTGTTCTGAAGATGAATAAATGTCTTATGGGTTTGGAATGACATGAGGATGAGTGATTAATGACAGAATTTTCATTTTCGGGTGAACTATCCCTTTAAACCCATTTCAATCAACATTTCTAATGCCACATTTAAAGAGCAAAGGTGGCACAGAGGCACTTCTGAAGTAGCATTTAACTGTCTTTACACAGGCTGTTTAATGCTGCTTGTAGGTGGCATAAATACTCTTACACAGATACAAACACAACTGTAAGCTTTGATACTATGGACTAAGGTGGGTTAGAGATGGCGTAATTTAGTCTGGTTATTATGCAGTATTATGTCTTCACAAGGCAGGCACAGAGCAGCCTAAACTCAGCAGTGTAAAGAATATTACCCCGAATATAAGACCACCCTGATTATAAAACAACCCCCCCCCCGCCCCCCCGCCACCCCCCCCTTTTTTCCAGATGCACCTTTTGGAAAAAGGTTTTTTGAAAACTAAATCTTGTGTTTTACTGAGAGAAAAAAATATTTTTTTCTTAACTTATTATCATATTGCATTTTTTTATTTAAATTTTAATTTTTGCCTATTTAAATTTTTGTTTTGAAAGTATGGTAAATACTGGTAAAATGTACCAACAATCACATTTAAAACTATACACTTTTTGATATACCATAAAAATAACAGGTAGCCCATCTGAATTGTATAACAATTTAGGCTATCCATCTCATAGTAGCCTACCAAACTTTGATTAACAGTAGAAGTGAAATCTTATTGTAGCCTTCAAATCCGGGTAGCCTACTGTCTTATGTTTTAAAATCACTTACAGAGGAAGTTTGGTTACAGTCACGCTGTAAGCTTTTCTTTTGTTTTCACTCGTGATCTTTACAACACACATTACATATTCCACACTCGTTCTACGCGTATTTGGCGCCACCTTGTGGGTGTATTATAGACATGTCAAAGACTGAATATATTTTTTTTCCAATAAAAAAATACCGTCTTATATTCGGGTCCATACGGTAGTTGATTTCATCTAAAATTGATATTTTATTTTATTTTATTTACATTAAAATAAAATTGTAATTGTTTAGGCTGCTCTGTGCCTGCTTAAAATTCAGTGTAAAGAGCTGCATAAAAGCCAGCCTAAATTATGCTTGCCCCTCGTATCAAAGTATATAATGAAAATTGATATGTAAATGCATCAATGCCACCTCTGAGCAGCATTAAACAAGCTGTGTATGCCACTTCAGAAGCGCTTCTGTGCCACCTTTGCAGTGAAAATCGGACATCGACGATAATAACCCTGGGCTATTGTAACACATTTCAATTATAGAATTTCGTTTTGCTTGTCATAGTGATGCACGTGCATGAGCAATTAGGCTTTATGTAAAGTTTATGATTTCTAAAGTGCTTTTTTTCCCAATTCCCTGACACGGGCATTAATAATGCTATTGAACATTACAGTATTAAAATGTATCTAATCATGACACAAATTATAATGACATGGCATGAGAACATGCATTATTACCCACATGAACTTCATATTGTACTGCTTGCCTTTATAAATGAGCACAGCAGTGTATTAACTCTAACAGTAATAATACTTACTCGTATTGAATGATTAGATTCTTCTCAGCGTCTGTGCGAAGTGTCCTTTCCACTCCACACACCTCTGTTTTGCAACCACTTCCGGACACAGAAAGCCAACCAAATCTGCAAATATCAAAAAGAGGTTGGTTTTAAGAGCTGTGCCTGCTGTAAACCAATCAGGAACGAAAAGCAAACACGTTGTCTGGGCCAATAGGATTTGACATGGGGCGTACCCACTATGGCTCAGTAGCCAATAATGAACAGATAGAAATAACGCCGTCTACTGGCCAGTGTGAGAAGTGCAGTTTAAAATGGCACTGATGTCTTTTGAGTGAATTAGTAACAAACAATCAGAAAAAAAAACATTCACTTAAACATTTAACATTGCATTTAAGTTTATTAAAATTCTGACATTATCACTTACTACCCCTAAAGTTTATGAGCTGGGTAACTGATTACATGTAATCTGGATTACATAATCAGATTCCCAAAAGTAAGTACTTGTAATTAAAGTAGGTTACATTAAATACTCATAATCGGTTACTTTTTTTTATTGATTACATATTATTCACACAATAGCAATAGGCTAAATTATCCATCATTTATTGATTCTCACTAATTTCTCTTTTAGATATTCCTTTCTAAAATAGTGTACCGCTTATATCCACTCAGAAAGTCCAGTTTTGTGGGCATTCACACATAGACTAGTCATTAGTCAGGTGGTGACAGAGGATTTGACCAGTGGATTTACAAAAATCATTTCGGGTTTAAGAAGTGTTTCAACATTGCATCAACTACTGATGAACACATTCATTTTTATTTGAATTATCACTCAGTAGGTTATTTAACCATGTATTATTATATATTATTGAAAGGCTTTTGTCTTTCAAACTCTTTAAAATGCACAAATTCCCGTTATTTCTTATTTGCAGACATTCTCAAACTTATTATCTTCTGAACCTCTTTCACCTGATATATTTACTTTAATGGGGTGGTCAATCAGCAATTCTGTAAGAGACAATATCTCCGTTTGCTTTGAAATTTGAGCATCATAACTTTGCAGATGTTGTTTATGCTCAAACAGCAACATTACACGCTAACTAAAGTAAAAAAAGTGAAATCATAATCAATGACCCCGAGATTTTAAAATGAATATTTTAATAATTAAACGGCCCTCTCTCATTATGCTTATACATCAAAGCCATAAGATTGCTGAATGTGTTGTCTTTTTATCATCTCAGTCCTTAACATGTGTGTTTAGTTTAGTAACTCAAAGCTCACCTTGCTCTTAACATGTCCAGTCATGCTTGTTTTGACTGTGATATGACAACAAATTACAATTGGAAAACCATAAGGAACAGTTTCTACCACCCATCTGTTCCTAACATAAAGCCTACCTGTTTAGACTACATGCAAGCACAATTAATTAGACAAATTAACAATTTAAACAACTAATTATTCATATTCATTAGTTTTTTTAATAATAATAACACATTTTAAATTACTGTTACAATATCAGAAAATATATTTTAAAAAATTCAGGTACATATTACTTTTTCATATTTTTTATAGTTTACATATGCATATTTATTTTAGATTATCTTTTATTTTCAATATTTTGTTTATGATTCCGTTGTTTATTTATTTCAGAATTTTTACTCACAATATCACTTTCCAAAAATACCATACACCAGCTTATGTTTCACCAGTGGAAATGTGTTGCCTAACAGAAATTGTGCTGTACATTTTATGTGCATCTTCAGATCCCTTTTCCGATCAGTGAATCATCATAATCCTACTGTAAATATTAAATAATTGTATGCATCTGAAATCGCAGTGTGTCCCTGTCATCTAGTTATCAGTGCAGTACAAAACGAACCTAAACAGTGTCTACAATTATCTTTTCTGCTCAGACATGACTCTTATGTGAAATGTAGTAAAAGTGAAAGACTTTGCTGGTCATTATGATGATGAGGTAGAAGAATTTTCCTCTTTGTGGGTGTAGAGATAGAGGGGGAGCCTGTACATCCATATATGGGCATGCCATCAACTTTCTCTCCCCATTGGCTGCTAGCGTTTTGCAGCTGCTTGTCAACAAAATGGCCTCAATTGCTTTTCGAGGACCTACTAACTATTTCTGTTTTGGTGAAATAGTATTGAAACTCTGGTTGAACAATAGAGACGATCGTTTTTTCTTAAAACACAGTATTAACCAACATATTACTGTGTTCACAATAGGCATATATTGTTGACAAAGTCAGATCAATATTGGGATTTTTGCTTTATTCTCGAGTTAGCTCACAAATGCTAACAGTCTACCTGCAAACCCTTATCGACCTCAGCTTACATCTCTGATTGTTTTATAACCACAGAGAGAAATTTGAACGATTGTTGGCTTAAATTCAACAATATAGCCACTTTTGGTTATAAAAATAAAGTTGTCGGAACGATACCCGCGGAGATTTGGTCTCAAAAGAAGGTAAGCAGAGAAATCAATCTAGCACAGCTGCTACTGTTTTAGCTTGGTTTATTATTTTATTGTTGATGGTCACATCAAGTGAAAATGTTTGAAAACGTTTTATACAATCACAAATATAAACTCTTGATGCTAAAGAGTTACTGAACTTGTACGGTGTAAGACAAAAAATATGCCAAGTTACGAAAATATAATACGAAAGAGTTTTCCACTTCATGAAGACAGCTTAGCTAACCAAGCTAAACATATGCTAACTACATACTGGCGCAGATATATAACAATATCAATAACATGCATTCACTTTAGTGGAGAATATGGCAGTGTTAGTTATATTGCTACCGATTATTTGGGTTGACATGATTGTTAATTACAAGTTTACTCGCCTTTTAGATGTTATAAACCTGGCTAACAATTTGCAGTAGCCAGTTAGCTGATCAGCTTTTAACTGCCTCGAGTCAAGTGATCCCAAACGCGTTGTTTATTTCGACTCTTTACTGTTTTGAGTTAAAGTGTTAACTGAAAGTATTTTAAAGCGCTGAAGATGGTAAGCGATTACGTTAAAGTCAAGCCATGGATTAACCTGATGAGTAACGTTAGGCCTGGTAAACAGGAGGGGAGCTGTACAGATGCAATAAATTACAGCATAATTCACTTATTTAACATGACCGTAGATTGCATATTAAATCAATTATATTATCTTCCTGTTTGGACTGAGATATTTGCGAGGGTGATTATTAGCAACGGGAATATTTATTTGCTCTTGGTGATCGTTTGATTCAGTGATTTAATACCTTAGGACTTTATAAAGAGCACTGTGTGGTCATACTAACATTAAACGGATAAAAATGATTTCACACTGTTGTGTAATTGGCATTCAGAAAATGGGGTGCACAAAGTATTTCTGTGTTGTTTCACTCTTGAGTGAATCATCTCGTGGACTGACTTGTTTAACAAGTCCTTTAACATTTAGTTTGTGCGATTATCTGTAAGCTTACTGGAGTCATCAAATCTCTCTGTTCTTTGTCACAGTAATGAGATTTTTTTTAAGAAGTTCTCAGTAGTAGTATTTTCCTGATGATAATATATTTACACACATACCAGTAGTTTGGAATAGTGTAGTAGTATTTACTATATGATATATTATTGGACCATCAATATCAGATCAACTTTCATAGTAGGCATGTAGTGTCATCTTTCAAATGCAATATAAAATGTTTTTAAAAGGCTAAAAATAGCATCCCGAAAGTATTTTAAAAGGCTATACTCGGTGTTGTTTGGTTTTGCAAGGTCTTTCAAAAATTGCATACAATATGATTATAAACAAGGCTTTTAGTTTGCTGTGTCACAATTATCATGTTTGTTTATTCAAGACAAATTGTGTCTCAATGTAATGTTTGATAGAAGGAATCCTAAATTACAACACTGGTCCTCCTCTACCTGTAATTGCATTGTCTCTGTTGGCAGAGGATTGTATGGTGCACTTCATGTTGTGCTGATTATTTGCCACAGAAATAGTGGGTTTTGTTGCAGAGCATTGTTGCCACCCCGAATGAAAAGACCAACTTAAACTGATTGTATAATTGTGTAACACGTGTTGGCATGCAATGGAATCTGTGACATCTCATTTTATAAAGGGTGTTGGTGTTATTTAACATAACCATACTTAACAAAAGCTTTTAGATTAACTCAATATTAAAGGCAAAATTCCTGAATTGGCACTTTTTAATGATTGGAATTTTAATTATCGAAGGATGGCTTCTTGTAGATTACACAAGCACCTTTAATAGCATGCTCATGTCTGTTCCTGTTAGCTGGGATGATTAGTCATTTTAATTGACTACTAAAATCCATTGACATTTGTTTCAGTCATTAAATGAATAGAATTGATTGTAGTCTGTCAGCCCAGTCTTATCCTGTCTGCCTGGTCTTGTACCAAAGGACAGTAGATGGCAGTGATGCTGTCCAACATGATTTTTCAAATTCATGAAAAATAACTTCATATATATTCAGATAGGCAATAGCATGAAATCCATGCCAGTATTTCAGAGAGAGCAAACAATTGTGTGTAATGTTTTATGGACAGTGACAGAAAAAGAGCACACTCTTGCTTTGAGGAGCAATTGTAAAGGCATTAAAACTATTGTGACAACACTCAAAATACAAAGTTGATTCCCCCTCCCCTCTATTTTTTTTGTATTTGTACAATGTGTTTAGCTTATGCTCTAGTCTAGAGTGAGAGAGATGTATTGATTCAAAGCTTTTGAATGCACTGAATAAAATCTCAATCAATGGGCTGGTTGTAAAAAGCTGTAACACAAAAACTTTGTGCAAATGTCAAAAACATAACCTGTACATACCAGGACCCTCGATTTTCAACATAATGTCTTAGATAAATTATCTCAAAGAACAGATTAAGCTGCTCAATACAATATGTATCGTTTTTGGAAAACAATGGGTGTGTTCACGTTCATTTCAGATGATTCATCACTCTTATGACTTCATCAGTTGAGAGGACTTACTAGTAATGCTCATTTATTGCTGTGATTCTGATTGAGTCATTTCAACATGGTTACATGAATGCAGTGAAGCTAAGTCTTCCCTTTTTTTTCTTTTAGTCCTCAGATGGAGTAATCTGGCCGGCTGGAGTCTGCAGACCTGAAAAGTGAGAATGAGCGGTGAATTGCAGAGTAGCTGCCCTGCATAGAGGCAGGTATGCTCCCCATGGGCTCACAATGAACCGTGACACCTTTTCCCACATCCGGCTGTGGTGCCCACGCCCCTTTGGCACCTACTCCCAGAATAAACCATACAGCAATGGTATAATCTGCAATGGAACAACTACTACCCACTGCAAAGCTGATGATTCGGGGCTTACAACCATAGAGACCCATGGAGTCACTGAGGAGCAGGATGAGGATGTTGGCACTGAAAACACTCCACCAGATGCTTCATCTACCCTTCTGGCTCCACCACTACCTGCTTCACCCTCTCCAAATTCACAGATGGAGGATGGCAGGGTACTGCTTGATACCTGGTATGTCATCAAACCAGGCAACACCAAGGAGAAAATTGCCTTCTTTGTAGCTCATCAGTGTAATGGTGCTGGAATTCCCAGGCCTAGTGCCATGAAAGTCAAGGGGAACTGGGCTACTGATTGTACCAAGGCCAAGCGGCGGCGTCGCTGTTCCTCTTATGACCCTCCCACTAGAGCTCAAAATGTTGTTGTTGATGTACCCTCAGAATCCAGCTCAACCGAGGATGGTGTTGGAGTGAGTGAGACAGATTTGCTCTCGGTGGCCGAAATGGTGGCTCTTGTAGAACAGCGTACAGCCTTGGCGCTTCAAGGGATGGTAGCGCAAGGACAAACTAGTCCTTATACAGTCCATCAGAAACCTGTTGTAATCCTTTCAGAGCCCCCTTCATCTGCACCAGCTTCTCAAAGTGACTTTGATCTGCTGCAGCAACAGCAGGAATCCCGACGGGTTGCTCAGGCTGTTGCACAGTTTGAATCTCGGCAGCAGAATCTGGACAGTACAACTTTGCGGCCTGAGCTGAATGGAAGAGATTGCATTCACACTAGTGATTCTGTGGGTGGCACTCCAAGTCATGGACGAGGGGAAGTACGGATTGCTTTCCGAGTGTCAAGTCTGGACCCTCGCACCCAGTCTGAGCCTGTTGGCCGGCCCAAATGCATGTTTATGAGTTGTGGAGTTGGAGGGGGGCAAGCAGGAACCAGGAGCAAAGAAAAGATTACTTGCGACCTCTACCAGTTGGTCAGTCCTTCATCTCGAGATCCAAGTGCCCTCCTGGCTGGCTCACCAAAGGCTGATCCCCTCGGAGAAGGCATCGCTGACAGGCCTTCCTCCACAACGCCAGATCCTAACCAAGACCCTGCCTCAGGAGAGAAGGCAGCCGTTGCTCGAGAGCGGGTGACTGGCTTCCACGTTGAGGTTGTGGTCACGGGTGCAGTAGACCAATGTGTCTTCTATGGGAAAGACGGCACAGAGAATGTTCAAGAAGAGACTGTTTGTTTTGCTATGCCTAATGGGGCTAATTCAACGGATGCCTCAGAGGACCCGCCTCCTGGCCAGCTGTTCTTTCTGCAGTCACCAGTTACTGAAGATGAGAGTTGCTCAGCGGTAAACAGTGGGATGCGGTCTTTAGACTGTGCAAACAACAATGGGCCAGTGGGGGCTACCTTGGAGAGGCCAGATTCCCCACTGGCAACTGTGGATGATTGTTCTGACCCTCCATTGTGCCGCCTCTACCGTCATGTCTCCCATGACTTCCTTGAGATTCGCTTTCAGATCCAGCGGCTTCTGGAACCACGCCAATACATGCTCTCGCTTCCAGACCACATCATGGTCAATATCTTCAGCTACCTGCCCACCCGATCGCTAGCGGCCCTCAAATGCACCTGCCATGACTTCAAGACCCTGATTGAGACCTACGGCGTGCGTGCTACAGACTCTCGCTGGAACCAGGACCCACTGTACCGTGACGACCCCTGCAAGCAGTGCAAGCGGCAGTATGAGCGGGGAGATGTTTCGCTCTGCCGCTGGCACCCTAAACCTTACCACCACGACTTGCCTTATGGACGCTCCTACTGGATGTGTTGTCGGCGCACCGATAAGGACACACCTGGCTGTCGAGTTGGGCTACACGATAACAACTGGGTACAGCCATGCGAGCTGGTTCAGGCCCACGCCAAAAGAGACGATGGGAGGTAAAGGAGATTGTAAGGGGATTGTCATTTCTCTCCCTGTTTTCGCTCTACTGAAACCTCATGCCACTGTACTATTTATGGTTGAGCTCGCCTCTTCTATCATAGCTTATTAACCTTGCTATCAATGTCAGTATCATTTCTTATCAGTGCACCATAGTTAATTCTTGGTCCCTTCATGCGCAGTCCAATGTTCTGAAATATGAGAACCAATGCTGGTTAAATAAGGTAGTATGCTGCATGGGACTAGTCTTTACATGTACTTCTGAACTGGTTAGAAATTTATATGGCAATCTTGGAAGACCAGCCCCTTTGGTCAAAAGCACGCAAAATGATGTCACTTTACAAATCCCTGATGTCACTTTGTAATCAACAGTTTGACTGCTTGTTGGATTTTTCTGTTTTGTGTGTGAATGTGAGTGAATAACATTTTTTTGTTGTTATTGGACTTCTCTCCTTCAAATTGATTTATGAAATCAGTCTTTATTTCTTGACCAAACCTTTTCTTTTACCTATCTCTTTGCCTGCCAGGCTGTCTGTGTGCTTGTTGGCAAAGGCAGCTTTTGCCAAAGCAGTAATTAGCTTCATGTGGCTGAAAGAAAAACAACAAAGAACAGGACAACTCAAAACCTGATTCTAGCCTTAACCCTGTTTGTTCTGCTCATTCCACCAGTCTGTGAAATCTTACAAACAGAAGCATCGATGCTGATCCCTCTGGTTTGGGAGACCGTTATAGGTTTCACCGGCAATCTGCTTTTGGGAATCTTTGCCTCTAAAGTGAATTAAAGTTATTTAAAACTGGAGTCTGTGCTATTCCTGTTCATGTATATTAGCACTGCAACAGTCAAATATTTGTAATTCAATTCATTTCTATAAGTTTTGTTACATTTTAGTTTTTTACAATGTGTGTTGCATACGTTGGTGTTGGTTTGTTGTGCTACTAGTTATTGGAATTGTTAATTTTTACAAAAGATCTTCCCTAGTGCACCTTTATTTATTTATATATATATATATATATATATATATATATATATATTTTAGTAATTTATTAAAACAACAACAACATAATTCATTTGAATTATTATTATTTTTTTGGGGGGGGGTCAGAGCTTTAACAAAGCTTTTATTTCAGTGACACTCAAGTTATTTATATGCTTTTTTTATTTACTATAAAGTTTACTCTCTCTCAGGCCATCCATCATTTAGATGAGTTTGTTTCTTTGATGGAAAAGATTAAAAGAAATTTAACATTACATCACTTGGCCATGGATGCTGTCAGAATGAGTCCAAACATCTGATAAAAAAATCACGATACAAGACTTCTGTCCATCAATTAATGTCTTGAAGTAAAAGCTGCATGTTTGTACAAATCCATCAAGATTTGTTCCTCACAAACAGAGCTTTTCATTGACCAGATTTGTGTGGATCATTTGTGTACTATTATGATGTTTTTATCAGCTGTTTGCACTTTCATACTTACAGCACCCTTTCACTGCAAGAGAATCCATTGATAGCATCTAATGTAATGCTAAAATTCTCCAAATCTGTTTCAGTGAATTGGAAGGCCTGAGAGTGAGTAAAGTTTTTACCAAATATTCATTTTTGGGCAAACTATTCCATTAAACATGAGGTATCTTGTCTGTTGGACAGTGTCAACAACATCTTAAAAGTTAAATCCAACATAGCAATCCAAACGATTATTCTTTTAATTAAACTTCTAAAATGATTTAATTGCCATTTCATTTAAATGACTTTTTCATACATGGTATCAGGTAGTCATTGATTAACAGATTCAGTAGACTTGTGTGAAGAATTCAAAGAATTTAAAAGCGTGTTACCCAACCCTGTAGGACTCCCAACAGCACACACTTTGGATGTCTCTCTTATCTGACACACTCATTTCAGAAGGTTCCAGACTGATGAGTCGAAACAGATGTGTTTGATTAGGGAGAATCTTGATCACAAGACCAGGGTTGGGAAACAATGAGTTATATACTATGATCATTGTTTTGCCCTCATGCATAGTAACCCCAAAAATAAACAGCCACAGACATCATTATTAGAGCATTAGCATTGACCAAATACTTCCACAGTGGGTCTTCACTTATGTCAGGTAATTGTTTCGATGCTTCAGTCACTTCCTCCTCCGTGGGCTCTGGAGCCTGAGTATCACTTATGCCACAAAACCAGCCAATAAACTTCATCATTATGGATCGGTCACCACGTTCAACTATGTCAAAAAGCAAAGAATAAAAATATATATCATTACGCATAGAATTTAGTTTGACCTACACCAGGGGTGGCCAATCCTGCTTTTGGAGGGCCAAAGATTCTGCAAAGTTTACTTCCAACCTGCCCAACACTGTGAAGTTTGTAGTAATCCTTAAGACCTTGATTAGATGATTCAGGTGTTTAATTAGGATTGGAGCTAAACTCTGCATGATGGTGGCCCTCCAGGAGCGGGATTGGACGCCCCTGATCTACACACACAAATATACTTTTTGTCTACAATTCTATTCAAACAATTCTAGAATACATAATCTTACTTTGCTCCTCCTCAGTTACGACCTTTTTCTTTTTATCTGCCTCTCTTCGAGCTTTTCTTCCTCGTTCCTCCTCTTCCCAGTCCAGATCGACCCTTTCTTCTTTAGAGTGGCGTAAGGTGAAGACAAGTCGATGGAGCTTGGCAAAGAGAAAAGGTAAATGTTATAAATACAGAGAAGTACTCTTAAGTAGCTTCAGCAGTGGCTAAAACATCTTACATGTTTGCTCTCTATGGATGGAGTGTTGACGCTTACAAAAAGCACCAAGATAGCAGTACAGAAGAAGAGCAGCACGGCAAAGTAAAGGTAATGAACTCCACATATAAGTTTTGGGCAGTTGGAGGGAATAAGGCAGCTTTCTGAGCCATATGCAAACTCGGGTACCATACGACACAGACCCATAACCAGTCCTCCCATCAGGCCCCAAAAGGCCCCCTACGGAGCGAAAAGTGAAGATGCAAGCTGTCAGTAAATTTGTGTTCTGATGTGGCATTAAACAAAGACTAAATATGTTTAAAGCAGTTACTTACTGACTCATTGACCCTCTTCACAAAAATGGCAAGGAAGAAGACTGCTGCAATAGGTGGAGCTAAGTAACTAGTCACAGATTGAATATAATCAAACAGCTGACCGCTCTGGGCTGCCTGGACAACTGGAATCCAACAAATGCTAATGGCGACAATGCAGAGTATCCACACCCTGTCACAAAAGTTTATACATGTGTTCAAACAAAAATAGAAAGACAGAAATGGACATTTGGACATTAAGCATGAGTGCAATGTGTGTGTGTATATATATATATATATATATATATATATATACACGCATACATATACAGTTGAAGTCAAAAGTTTACATACACCTTTCAGAATCTGCAAAATGTTGATTATTTTACCAAAATAAGAGGGATCATACAAAATGCATATTGTTTATTTAGTACTGACCTGAATAAGATATTTCACATAAAAGATGTTTACATATAGTCCACAAGAGAAAATAGTTGAATTTATAAAAATTACCCTGTTCAAAAGTTTACGTACGCTTGATTCTTAATACTCTGTTCTTATCTGAATTTTTTTTGTTTAGTAATAGTTGTTCACGAGTCTCTTGTTTGAGAACAGTTAAACTGCCTGCAGTTCTTCAGAAAAATCCTTCAGGTGCCACAAATTATTTGGTTTTCCAGCATTTTTGTGTATTTGAACCCTTTCCAACATTGACAGTGTGAAAAGTTGGTTCTCAAAACCATACAGAGGACAACTGAGGGACTCATTTGCAACTATTACAGAAGATTCAAATGCTCACTGATGCTCCAGAAGGAAAAACCATGCATTAAGAGCCTTTTGAAACTTTTGAACAGAATGAAGAGTACATTTTTCTTGTTTTGCCTAAATATCATATTTTTTTCATTTAGTACTGCCCTTCAGAAGCTACAGAAGATACTTACATGTTTTCCAGAAGACAAATTAAGTTATATTTACCTCAATCTTCAAATTCAAAAAGTTTTCACTCCCCAGCTTAATGCATGGTTTTTCCTTCTGGAGCATCAGTGAGCGTTTGAACTTTCTGTAATAGTTGCATATGAGTCCCTCAGTTGTCCTTATGGAAAGATGAATCTCAAAATCATACAGTCATTGTTGGAAAGGGTTCAAATACACAAAAATGCTGGAAAACCAAATAATTTGTGGGACCTGAAGGATTTTTTCTGAAGAACAGCAGGCAGTTTAACTGTTCAGGACAAACAAGGGACTCATGAACAACTATCACTAAACAAAAAAAAACACAGCTTTGGATCGTTCAGGTAACAACACAGTATTAAGAATCAAGTATTTAATCTTTTGAACGGGTAATTTTTTATAAATTCAACTATTATTTTCTCTTGTGGACTATATGTAAACATCTTTTATGTGAAATATCTTATTCAGGTCAGTTCTAAATAAACAATAGCATGCATTTTGTATAACCCCTCTTATTTTGGTAAAATAATCAACATTTTGCAGATTCTGCAAGGTAACTTTTGACTTCAACTGTATATAGTGCATGTAATTTTTGCATATTTGTCACACTTGAATGATTCAGATTAATTTTAATATTACACAAAGATAACCCGAGTAAATACAAAATGCAGTTTTGACAATGATTTCATTTATTAAGGGAAAAAAGCTGTCCAAACCTGCTTGGCCCTATGTGAAAAAGTAATTGAATTAAATCTAATAACTGGTTGTGCCACCCTTTGCAGCAATAACTGCAATCAAGCATTTGCGATAACTGGCAATGAGTCTTTGACATCGCTGTGGATGAATTTTGGCCCACTCTTCTTTGCAGAATTGTTTTAATTCAGCCACATTGGAGGGTTTTCAAGCATGAAAGGACTGTTTAAGGTCATGCCACAGCATCTCAATTGGATTTAAGTCCGGACTTTGACTTGGCTACTAAAAAAACTTAATTTTGTTTTTCTTGAGCCATTCAGAGATGGACTTGCTGGAGTGTTTGGGATCATTGTCCTGCTGCATAACCCAAGTGCGCTTGAGCTTCAGGTCACAAACTGATGGCCGGACATTCTCCTTCAGCATTTTCTGATAGAGTGCATAATTCATGGTTCCAGCAGCCCCAGATCGTCACACTACCACCACGTTTGACTGTTGGTATGATGTTCATTTTATGAAATGCTGTGTTGGTTTTACACCAGATGTAATGGCACCTTCCAAAATGTTCAACTTTTGTCTCATCAGTCCACAGAGTATTTTCCCAAAAGTCTTGGGGATAATCAAGATAAGTTTTTGGCAAATGCGAGATGAGCCTTTGTGTTCTTTTTGGTCAGCAGTGGCTGGCTTTTGCCTTGGAACTCTCCCATGGATGCTGTTTTTGTGATTTCTTATTGTTGAATCATGAGCACTGACCTTAATTGAGGCAAGTGAGGTCCTGCAGTTCTTTAGATGTTGTTCTGGGTTCTTTTATGACCTCCTGGATGAGTCGTCATTGCGCTTGAGGTAATTTTGGTATGCCAGCCACTCCTGGGAAGGTTCATCACTGTTACAAGTTTTCTCCATTTGTGGGTAATGGCTCGGACCGTGGTTCGCTGGAGTGCCAATTCCTTAGAAATGGATTTATAACCCTTTCCAGACTGATACATGTCAACTATTTTGTTTCTAATCTGTTCTTGAATTTCTTTAGATCACGGCATGATGTGTTGCTCTTTAAGCAAGCTTCACTTTGTCAAACAGGTTCTATTTAAGTTATTTCTTGATTCAACAGATCTAGCAGTAATCAGGCTTGGGGTTGGCTAGTGAAATTTAACTCAGCTTTCTAAAACAATATGGTTAATCACAGTTCTTTCATTATTTAACAGGAGGGGGCAATTAATTTTTCACGTAGGGCTAGGTAGGTTTGGACAGCTTTTTTCCCTTAATAAATGAAATCATCATTTAAAAACTGCATTTTGTATTTACTTGCATTATCTTTGTGTAATATTAAAATTAGTTTGATGATCTGAATTTTTTTAAGTATGACAAATATGCAAAAAATAAATAAATAAAAAGAACAGCTTCATATATACAGTGGAAAAGTGTTGGCCCCCTTCCTGATTTTTTA
Source organism: Barbus barbus (assembly GCF_936440315.1). NCBI lineage: Eukaryota > Metazoa > Chordata > Actinopteri > Cypriniformes > Cyprinidae > Barbus > Barbus barbus. The sequence goes on along the minus strand of NC_136762.1, from coordinate 18,566,619 downwards.
TTTTTTTTTTGCATGTTTGTCACACTTTAATGTTTCAGATCATCAAACAAATTTAAATATTAATCAAAGATAACACGAGTAAATACAACATGCAGTTTTTGAATGAAGTTTTTATTATGAAGGGAAAACAAAATCCAAACCCACATGACCCTGTGTGAAAAAGTGCTTGCCCCCTAAACCTAATAACTGGTTGGGCCACACTTGGCAGCAACAACTGCAATCAAGCGTTTGCGATAACTTGCATTGAGTCTGTTACAGCGCTGTGGAGGAATTTTGGCCCACTCATCTTGGCAGAATTGTTGTAATTCAGCCACATTGGAGGGTTTTCGACCATGAACCGCCTTTTTAAGGTCATGCCACAGCATCTTAATAGGATTCAGGTCAGGACTTTGACTAGGCCACTCCAAAGTCTTCATTATGTTTTTCTTCAGCCATTCAGAGGTGGATTTGCTGGTGTGTTTTGGATCATTGTCCTGCTGCAGAACCCAAGTTCGCTTCGGCTTGAGGTCACAAACAGATGGCCAGACGTTGTCCTTCAGGATTTTTTGGTAGAGAGCTGAATTCATGGTTCCATTTATCACAGCAAGTCGTCCAGGTCCTGAAGCAGCAAAACAGCCCCAGACCATCACACTACCACCACCATATTTTGCTGTTGGTATGATGTTCTTTTTCTGAAATGCTGTGTTACTTTTACGCCAGATGTAATGGGACACACACCTTCCAAAAAGCGGTTTTCGTCTTGGAGCTCTGCCATGCAAACCATTTTTGCCCAGTCTCTTTCTTATGGTGGAGTCATGAACACTGACCTTAACTGAGTTAAGTGAGGCCTGCAGTTCTTTAGAGGTTGTTGTGGGGTCTTTTGTGACCTCTTGGATGAGTTGTCGCTGCGCTTTTGGGGTAATTTTGGTCGGCCGGCCACTCCTGGGAAGGTTCACCACTGTTCCATGTTTTCGTCATTTGTGGATAATGGCTCTCACTGTGGTTCGCTGGAGTCCCAAAGCTTTAGAAATGGCTTTATAACCTTTTCCAGACTGATAGATCTCAATTACTTTCTTTCTCATTTGTTCCTGAATTTCTTTGGATCTCAACATGATGTGTAGCTTTTGAGGATATTTTGGTCTACTTCACTTTGTCAGGCAGGTCCTATTTAAGTGATTTTGGATTTTGTTTTCCGTTCATAAAAAAAAAAAACCCTTCATTTAAAACTGCATGTTGTGTTTACTTGTGTTATCTTTGATTAATATTTAAATTTGTTTGATGATCTGAAACATTAAAGTGTGACAAACATGCAATAAAATAAAAAAAATCAGGAAGGGGCCAACATTTTTTCACACCACTGTATATCTATATCTATATATATATATATGAAAAGGTTTTTGCCCCCTTCCTGCTTTTTATTTATTTATTTTTTGCATATTTGTCTCACTTTTAGATTAGATCAAACAAATTTTGATGCATTAAATTTTGCATTATATATATATATATATATATATATTTATATATAGGGTACAACGGGGCTAAAGGCACCCTGGGGTAAAAGGCGCCTATGATATTATTTTTCATATGTGAATATGCCATATTATTAAAGATATAAATCGAATGGTTACAAACCTTCCTACAATCATGAGCTCTTTGTCTCTAGCTTGAGGCCGAATACGAGTCCAAATGTCCATGGTAAACAAGGTGCTACTGCTGTTGAAGATTGAGGCTAGTGAGTTCATGAGAGCTGCCAACATGACTGCCAGCATTAAACCTCTGAGACCTGTTTAGGAATTGATTAGAGGAGAAAGAAAATAGAAAGACAATTAAGTGTAACTCTGTTTGTTAACAGCTTGTTAATTCATGAGTTAAACTCATTCATTAATTTTGTGTAGGGGATGATATCAATTTAAAAACACTGGAAAAATTAATTCTGTTGATTACCTGTTGGCATTACAGAAACGACTGGTTTGGGGTAGGCAATGTTGGAGCAGCCAACTGCTGTGCCGCAAACTTTCGTACAGACGCTTGGCTCCACACAAACTACTTCATCTATAAAAAATTATATTGGTCCTTGATCAAGATTGTAATTATAAAGACATGTTGTATTACATATGTTAATATTAAAATGCATACCAGGGTAAAGTACTCTGCTGATCATGCCTGGAAACACCATGAGAAACATCGGGAGCAGTTTGAGGTACCCACACAATATATATCCGGCCTTTACATGCGTCAGACTACGGGCAGCCAAACAGCGCTGCACAATTACCTGTAGAATAAACGATGTAATGAAATGTAATGTGAACAATTAAGCAAGGATTATGACACAGTTATATATATATAGACAGATATATATTTAAATACACAGTACATTTCCCATATGTACACCGAGCAGTGTTGATTTAACACTGGGGAATTTACTGTATATATAAATATATATATATATATATATATATACACACACACATACATACATAAACTCACTTTATTAGGTACACCTTGCTAGTACAGGGTTCGACCCCCTTTTGCCTTCAGAACTGCTTTAATTCTTCATGGCATAGATTCAACAAGGTGTTGGAAACATTCCTCAGAGATTTTGATCCATATTGACATGATAGCATCACGCAGCTGCTGCAGATTTGTCGGCTGCACATCCATGATGCGAATCTCCCGTTCCACCACATCCCAAAGGTGCTCTATTGGATTGAGATCTGGTGACTGTGGAGGCCATTTGAGTAAAGTGAACTAATTGTCTTGTTCAAGAAACCAGTCTGAGATGATTTGAGCTTTGTGACATGGTGCATTATCCTGCTGGAAGTAGCCATCAGAAGATGGGTACACTATAGTAAATGAAAGGCATCCTCGCGTGGAGTGTAACATTGTTCAGAGATGTTAAAACCTCTCTGAGATGGCAAAGATAAACTATACTTATCCAGTAAAGCACTGTATCCTCCAACTTCATGGAAGGCTATTGACAAATGGGGGGCAACACAAGTAGCAGTTTATAATATATAGTTAATCTGTACTGACAAGTTATTTACATAAGTATTTGTATTTTTTTTTATGTAAACAATGTAGTTCAAATAAAAAACTTTGTAAATGTTTGCACATTCATGAGGTGCAATATGATTTTGATACAAAAACATCTGACCACATCCTCCAGGTGTGCTGTCATACAGTTGTGCTTATTGGCCTATCCAAATACATGGCTATTATTTCATACCCTTTACCTACTTCATAAGTTTGGACTGAATACTTATGCAATATATGCAAAATATTTAACTTTTAGGTTAACAGTCATTTCCTTTAACCCTATAACACAATGCAATGCAGAATTAAAAATTTGGGTAAAACACCTGTGGAAAAAAATTATGTTTTTCTTAGAGTATAATACTACTAACTAAAACTGTTTATTTTTGTTTTAAATCATAGATGATTAGTGCTTAAACTTAGCTGATGGTTTATTTAAAAAAAAAAGAAGAAGAAGAAGAATAGCATGTGCAGTCTCATAACATTGTACCATATGTAAGCTGTCATCAGACTGTAAATAATAATAAGACAATGAATTTTGATATTTTACCTGTGACAGTGTAGAGTGCTGTTATGCAGAGCAGGGCAATCCCTGCAACATAGATATTCCATCCAAGAGCCTGCTGTATAAAAACTGCTCCTGAGAACGTCAACCTATGTTCAGTGAGAGAGTCATAGAGAGAGTAAATTGGTGCCCTTTTTGAGTGTAACAAAGCACACATTATGATTCTTCAGTGCTTTATATTATCAGGACAGGTATTTATACTTACAGAAATCTTTGTGAAGATGTAAAGGAAAAGTGAAATGACAGAGAGATACAAGCTAATTCTAGTCCCTCCAAATCTTTTCTTGAGGTACTGAGGCATTGTAATCACCTTTTGTTAAAAAAGAGTCACTCATATTATTCAAATAAACATTTTTCATCTAAATTATCACCGTAAAAAATGAAAAATGAACATACCCCCTGCAGTTAAATAAACAGGGACGAACACCCAGCCCAGCAACAAAACAATAAATAATGCCTGTGAAACAGAAATGTTTGAAACAAATAATTGGAATCACAATCTGATTTGAATTTGACCAATGACAAAGCACAATATTTTTCTATATTTTAATATATAGAATACATTCCATTCGAAACCGCCGACAGCTATTCCACTTGCAGCTGCTGTTCCTGCAAGACCAACAAAATGACCACTGCCAATGTTGCTCGCAAAAAGAGAAGTGCCCACCTATGTGTGTGGTGTGAGAGAAATACATACATAGAAAAAGGAGAAAGCTTTAAAATAAGCATTGAAATCTTTGGATACCGTCAACTTTTATTTTCATACAAGGGTGTAGATTGTGACAAAAGAGCATGACTTAACATTTAAAAACTACAAATCTGAAATATATATATATATATATATTTAATATATAGTTTTAAATTAAACTTATTGTTATTAAAATTTAATATTTAATACTCACAGGCCACCATACCATGGTCCGACCTGCAAGAAAGTAGCCGCCTACTGTGCCACGATTAGTCCTGAATGTAGACTAAGAAAAAAAAGAGAATATTTCTTTTTACTACATTCTACATAAATTAAAAAAGTAGTTCTGTTAACAGACATATCAATTGTTAAAATGTTAAAACACACAAGAACAAACTTATACTAACCCAAATTCCTACTGCAATAACCACCATAAAGTAGCCAACGATTACACTGATGTCAGCTGGATTGTTGATGGTTACTTGTTTTGCTGTACTGTTTTCCATTTTTGAAGACAGACAGACACGATGCTGATATCATTTATGAGATGACAAAACACAAAGCATCCAACGGATGAGGCACTTGAGGAGGAAAGCTTTTCTTCATACAGGATTTGAGCGTAAAATCCATGATCTTTGCCCACATAGCAAAACAAATATTATTAACAATAATTAACTTATTACTAGCCACTCAGAAAAGACTTGAAATGCTAAACTTACACCTTAACTAATGCTGTGGTACTTTCAGTAGAAAACAAAACATGTAGTGCTTAAATTGTAGTAATTTAATTATAAACTTTATCATTTAAAAAAGCATAAGAAAAAGCACTAACATTTCTTTTAAAAAGCCATCAAAATGTCATCATGAAAAAAAATTGCAATTACATATTTAAAGTATTTTTTATTAATAACATCATGTAATCATGCTTGTTATTTCTTATGTATTAAATAGACTTATAAAACTTTGAAATTTTTCATATAGGCCTTATTACAGTATTATACTAAAATAATAGAGTAACAGGCTAAACGATGTGAGAAACTATTTTTTGCATAGTTTTTCTTTATGCTGATATAAGCAGAATAGAATTTTCATTTTTATTTTAAATGAACATGTTTGTGTTTCTCCCCAACACCTAAAATAATGTTCCCAACAGTACAGTTCTAACCATATTTGGAAATAACTAAGAGGAGGGATAAACTCTTTCATGGATGATCAGCTTGTGAATGCATCAGTTGTGTCACTAAGGTCTGATTAATAATCTTGCCCTTTGGTGTGTGACATTATCACAACTTCACTGCTTCTCAAATGCAACAACAACTCACTTATATTTGCAGGACAAGCAACAAAGAAACTTCTGTTCAATTTATTAAATGCAAACCAGAGCACAGACTTTCCATTCAAACAATCTTCAATATTTGACAATTGTAGGTCTTTAAAAACAAACAGACCTGTTTGACATCAGATGAAAGTACAGAGCCTCTTTGTCTCTGCGAAAATGTTACTGTAAGACAAAATTACAATAACTTAGAAACTGAAACAAAATGAAATCAATCATACAAAAAAGCAGTCATTTGGTTTCTATTGCGAGTCTATGCTTTAAAACATTTCAGATGATGAGATGACCAGCTAAACCCAAAAAGATGGCATTAAAGCACTACAGATACGTATACTGATCCACTTCATTGAGGGCAAGCTGAACAGTGCGTTACAACGATGTGCAGAAAATCAGTCGCTACGTCATCATTAACTCTTCCAGAGATGTCCAACTTCAAGTGGACACCACAAAAAAATCACACAAGATACTTAAGGACTATAACATGGATTAATGTTATATGTTAAGACTCATGTTTTGTTGCATTATTGTTCAATGTTAGTTCAGTAATGTGAGATTAAAAGAGAAATTTCAGACAAAGAGAAAGTGTGTTTCTTGATTTCATTTGATATTTTAAAAAATTGAGCTTGAGATTCTGGCATCAAAGCAGCATGAATTCAGCACAGTTATAGTAAATGCATTTGTGAATTACGGATCATTTAAAAGGGTTTGCAACATTAAATCTGAATAGCCACATCATTTAGAATTACATAATGTTGTTCATCAGCGGTTATCATCTGGGTCTATGTTATCACATTAGCTAAGATTGCATTAGACAAAACAATATAACGCAAAAACCATTTGCACCATATGTTTAATAGAAAAAAAAAACAGAAATGGAAATTGTAGTCAATGGGAAATCTGCTCCTTTATTAAATGTAATAAATTGCATGTGGTTTAGAGTGTGCAGATATAACACTAACAAACTTCATGTGTGCTAGCAATCATCTGCAAGATAACATTTCAGACTGGTTAGAGCAACATGTTTTTTTCTTCTCTAAGCAATTTATTTAAATCACATGATATCTTCTGAATGCACATCTAACAATTTCATCTGTAAATGTATTTTCATCGTAGTGTATGCATGTGTTCTAACCAAATAATACAAAAGATCCACCTCAAAAGAAGTGTATACATTTATTAAGCAAATTTCATTCACATGATGGTTTTTCCATCCAGCATTTTAATGCAAATTTTGGTATACATCATAGAAATGCTAGTTTATGGAAAACCTGGATGAATCTCATGATGTTGCTTAACAGCAGTTTAACATAAGTGTAATTTGAAACCACTGTCATCAAAAAAATAAAAATGATAACGATTTGAAGCTTCTTACACTGATTATAAGAGATCCCATATTAAGCTATGACTTTCCAGTAGTATCAACTGCTGTTATGGTAGCATTCTAGATGTTCTAATGTGTGTAAAACTATATTAAGCCTCAAAGCAATAACTTTAAGCAAAAAGGTTCAAATAAACAATGACTTTTTTCTCATCTAATAAAGCATGTGATTCTGCTGTGATTCAAACAGTTTATTATTCTCCACGATGATATCATTTCTAAGACCAAATTTGGGCATCTGTGAAGAATTACCATTGTTAAGAGCAAAACTTTCTGAAATCATATCCAAATGTTACTGTATATTTTCTGTCAATACTTGGTAAACAAAAACTTGCGTTCAGCTTGCAGAAATGAAATAATGAATTACAAAACATCTAGACATCAACCAAGAGTAAAGATGTAAAAGTAGGTGCATAAATGTTTCCAAAATGCCCACAGGTCTCATTGAAAAATCACACTTCCTGACTTGCCCTGTCGATCCGCATGACTCTGCACGACCGGGTCGGTCGTTTCTCCTTTCCCCGCTTCTGTTGAGCAGCACGAAGACGTGCTAAAATGTGTTTTTTTGGGAACTTAAGGGTGGTACATCCAAACTGGCTAACTCCTCCTGTTTCCCCGGGTAGTTTCTCCCGTCTTTGGACCCAGCTTCGCCAGCCAGGTTTCCAGCAGTAGACGCTATCATAGAATCTCGAACCATTCTCACCACCCAACACATATATCCTGCGTTTCCATCTGGCCACACCTCCAGCAGCAATCCGCCTTGGCAAGCCAGGAAAAACCACTGGACTAGGTGCACGGTCACTACCGCCACCCCCTCGCTCTACTCCAACTGCCACCTCCCGCTCTACTCCTGATCCTCTTCCTTCTCGGAAGAACAACACACGTCCTGTGGCATCTAGTGGTTCAGCCTGTGTGTAGTTGCCATTGAGGAACTTAGCGGCATCACGCAAGTAACCACCAATGGCACAAACGCCTCCACGCACTGCTACGCCTCCAGCCAGGCAGGTGGCGCCAGAGTCTAGGGCGACACGGCTCCAGGTATTTGTAACCGTGTGGTATATAAGCACGCCAGCATGCACCACAGCCCTGCTCTGCTCCAGTGTGGTACCACCAAGCAAGTAGAGACGACAGCGGAGGGCAGCGCAAGCAAAAGAACGCAATGGCAATGGCAAACGAGGTCCTGATGCCCAGGTCAGCGTGTTAAGGTCAAATTTTTCAGATGTGTCCAGAAACGCTGCTCGGTTACAGCCACCAAGAGCATACAAAAAACCTCCGCAGCCAAGAAGACCCAACATCGCACGTGGTTCAGCCATCAATGGCTGTACAATCCAGCGGTTTAGCACGACATCGTACTCATGAAGATCTGAGGAGACCTCGGAACTCCGCAGGATGCCTCCCGCCACAAAGAGTCGACCTCCGACAGCAGTGCAGCCGGGACAAAGCAACGAGCCCAAGGCTGCCAGCTTCTCCCACTTCCCTGTACGAGGGTCGAAGCAATCCACCGTGAAGTCCCTTTCCTGTAAAGACACATCCTCCCTTGGCTTAAGGTCTACACAGACTATTTTCTTCTCAAACATGCCTTCTCGAGGCCTCAGCGGTCCTCCCATGCCCTCGGTACTGGCTCGAGGTCCAAGTTCTTGGTTCATTCGGTGGCTCTCTTCAGGGCCGAATAGACCAGGGCGTAAATGGCGCAACAAATTGGGCATGTGAATGTAACGATCAGCCGGCTGGTATTCTGCCCAGCGCCTTGCTGCATCGTATACTTCAGTCTCAGACTCCACACCCAAGCGATCCGACTCCAACAAGCTGCCAAGAGTTCCTGGGTCCAACAGGAGGAAATCTCGCTGCCGGGCCACTCGAGGGAAATGCTGGCCCACCAGTCTCAAAGAAGCCCGAAGAAGCAACTGGTCATGATGTGAACGAGCCAGAGAGTACATGCCCAGGCAATTCTCCACAGACAGGTGTTCAAAAAGGAATCTAACAAACAGGAAAATAAAATGTGAGCATCAGCAAGACAAGATACAAAGTAGAACGATTACAATAGGATCACATCTAAATTTTACCTAGAGCAAAGATCCTGCAAGGGCATCACTTGAAGACGATTGGCTGCTACAAACAAGTCCTCTGCTGTGTCAAGACAAAGACCTGCTTCACCTGTATAAACAAAGTGGATAACTGTCTCCATAACAGAAGGTGTCACCTCCTCCAGTCGGATCTCAGTAAGACGAGACTCTACGAGAGGGCTGGTAAACATGGCACGGAAATATGGACTGACTGCTGCTAAAAGAACTCTGAAAAAAGAAAAACAGCACACGTCAAAACAGAACAGTTTTATATGTACACTACCGTTTCAAAGTTTGAGATTGGCAAGATTTTTTATGTTATGCAAAAACATGTCTCTTATGCTAACTCACCAAGGCTGCATTTATTTGAATAAAAATACAGTGAAAAACTATTTTTAAATATTTAAATTAAAAATATGGTTAATTTTAATTTTATTAGAAAATATTTCAAAATATGATTTATTCCTGTGATGGCAAAGCTTAATTTGTATCAGCCATTACTCCAGCCTTTAGTGTCACATGATACTTTAGAAACCATTTTAATCTGCTGATTTGCTGCTCAAAAAAAACTTTTATATTATCAATGTTGAAAGCAGCTTTTTTTCAGGAATTTTTGATGAATAGATATTTTAAATAAACTCTGTTCTTTTGAACTAAGTCTTTTTTGTAACATCAGAAATGTCTTTACTGTCACTTTTAATCAATTTAATGCATCCTTGCTGAATAAAAGCAACTTGTTAAAAAAAAACATCTTACTGACTGAAAAGTACTGTATATCATTCATTATACTGAAATAAATGTAAATCTCATCTTTTTCATTATATAAAATTCATCATGCAGTTTAATAGTTGGGTACATTAGATTGTATGCCATTTTGAAATTATTCAAGCTATGAAAACAAAAAACTTTACGTACAATAATACAATGACAACCGTCAAAGCTGAAACCATAAAACCTACCTGTGACACATAAACTTTTTCCCCTCCACCACAAGAGTGACATCACACAACTGCTGAGCATCAAGCAGCTGTTTTAACCCTGAATGAGATGACAAAGAGAAAAAACAAAGCTGATAAAAAGGTGGCTAAATGATTAATCTATGTTCTAATCACGGTTACATTGCCACATTTGATAAATGTAATGATAAAAGTACCGAAAAGTTTTTGTTTACTCATTATGGCAGAACTGGATCTGTGGGGTCTAAAGGTGCGTGACTGCCTTATTTAATTTAATTCTAATATGATTTTTTTTTTTAAATGACACATTTACTTTATTTGAATAGTGACAAAATGTTACATTTTTCTTCATTTTACATTTTAGCTTTTCTTTTATGTATTTTCTTACAAGCCTGAAACCTTATTTCCAGGTTTAAATGAATCTTATAAACCCCAATGCATCTACTGCTGTTGTGCTATTATTTGAGACATAGGCCTACAGTCGTGAAAAAAATTATTTGATCCCCTGCTGAGTTTGTACGTTTGCCCACTGACAAAGAAATGATCAGTCTATAATTTTAATGGTAGGTTTATTTGAACAGTGAGAGACAGAATAAAAAAAAAAATCTAGAAAAACGCATTTAAAAAAAGTTCTATATTGATTTGCATTTTAATGAGTCAAATAAGTATTTGATCCCTTCACAAAACATGACAGTACTTGGTGGCAAAACCCTTGCTGGCAATCACAGAGATCAGATGTTTCTTATAGTTGGCCACCAGGTTTGCACACATCTCAGGAGGGATTTTGTCCCACTTCTCTTTGCAGATCCTCTCCAAGTCATTAAGGTTTCGAGGCTGACGTTTGGCAATTCGAACCTTCAGCTCCCTCCACAGATTTTCTATGGGATTAAGGTCTGGAGACTGGCTAGGTCACTCCAGGAACTTAATGTGCTTCTTCTTGAGCCACTCCTTTGTTGCCTTGACCATGTGTTTTGGGTCATTGTCATGCTGGAATACCCATTCACGACCCATTTTCAATGCCCTGGTTGGCGTCAATGCCCTGGCCCTGATGGTACATGGCCCGTCCATCGTCCCCTTTGATGTGGTGCAGTTGTCCTGTCCCCTTAGCAGAAAAACACCCCCAAAGCATAATGTTTCCACCTCTGTGTTTGATGGTGGGTATGGTGTTATTGGGGTCATATGCAGCATTCCTCCTCCTCCAAACACGGCAAGTTGAGTTGATACCAAAGAGCTCAATTTTGGTCTCATCTGACCACTACACTTTCACCCAATCATTGGCAAACTTCAGACGAGCCTGTACATGTGTTTTCTTGATCAGGGGGAACTTGCGGGCGCTGCAGGATTTCAGTCCTTCACAGTGTAGTGTGTTACCAATAGTTTTCTTGGTGACTATGGTCCCAGCTGCCTTGAGATCATTGACAAGATCCTCCCGTGTAGTTCTGGGCTGATTCCTCACCGTTCTCATGATCATTGAAACTCCACGAGGTGAGATCTTGCATGGAGCCCCAGTCCGAGGGACATTGACAGTTATTTTGTGTTTTTTTCCATTTGCGAATATTCGCACCAATTGTTGTCACCTTCTCACCAAGATGCTTGGCGATGGTCTTGTAGCCCATTCCAGCCTTGTGTAGGTCTACAATCTTGTTCCTGACATCCTTGGACAGCAGAGCTCTTTGGTCTTAGCCATGATGGAGAGTTTGGAATCGGATTGATTGATTGCTTCTGTGGACAGATTTTATACAGGTAACAAACTGAGATTAGGAGAGCACTCCTTTTAAGAGAATGCTCCCAATCTCAGCTCCTTACCTGTATAAAAGACACCTGGGAGCCAGAAATCTTGCTGATTGATAGCGGATCAAATACTTATTTCACTCATTAAAATTTATAACTTTTTTGAAATGCGTTTTTCTGGATTTTTTTGTTGTTATTCTGTCTCTCACTGTTCAAATAATCCTACCATTAAAATTATAGACTGATCATTTCTTTGTCAGTGGGCAAACATACAAATTCAGCAAGGGATGACCCACACACACACACACACACACACACACACACACACTGTATAAAGAGCAGTAAAGCATAGTTCGATTGAAGCATGTGCTGTACAGATTGTTATGAGAAATTTTAAATGAAACAAGAAGTTACATTCCAGAATTCTATAATACAGTATACATTATCCAACAATCAATGTTCAAAACTACAAGCAGTGTCTCACCCTGAGTTACATATTCCCCCAACGGAGTAGAGTAGTCATCAGGAAAATCCTCTTCCTCTGAGTCACTATCTGAGAGAGGCTCTCCACCACCTCTATCTGCATCCTGCCACGGCTGTGGCCGCCAGGTAACCGCACCACCTCTGACAGTATTCATCTGTGGCAAATTCATTTAAAAATAAATCGTTTATAACATGTCATTTAACAAATGCTCATATAGTGACAGTATAATGTTGTGGTCACATTTATAGTTTCTAGAGCTGCACACACACTATTTTATATATAGATGTATATATTAATGCTGGAAATTCACCTGTAGAATTAAAGTCAGGCCACTCAAAGGTAAAATGATAAATTAAATGTATGTGTCTGAAAATCCAGGGTAGTTTCCCTTATGACCGAAACATACATTTGAGGGCTACAAAATGACTAAGCAAAACCGAGTAAAACCATACAAAATCATTTATCACTGAATAAAGCCTTTCAAAGATGACTGAATGAACAGTTTACAATTTACTAAATGTATTGTTAATTCAATTGAAACATTTTATTTGACTCCCTAGACTTTTTCCAGGCCTACTGACCTTGACCACAGAAAGAGGCATTATCCACAAACTGTTTCTTACAATATTCCTAGACTAAATTTGAAACAGAGGGAGATGAAAATAACAAAAACGGCAATATATCTGAATCTTCTGAGTGACAGAAAAAGAAGGCCAGTATTCAGAAGTTTTCGGAGGTCTTGTATTTGAGTGCCTCGAATATAACTTACAGCTCCATGCTTATCAGTCAAACCCTAACTCTTACATGTATGGTATAACCTCCATTGGTACTTTTCATCGAAAACACCATAGATTAATGAACAATAAAGGTAGAAAACCTATTTTAGCACATACAATAAAATACTGACATGTATACATGTAAAAAAAACAAACAGTATCTTTCATGATTTCAAAGATATTTCAGGAAATCTCTGTTTAGATTAACAAAAAATAAAATGAAAAAAATGAATCATGTATAAGCAGTAACACTGATTCAATACACAAATAAACAATAATGTTTTCTTTTAAAATATGCTCATGTTCGACTTTCTTTTGAGGTTTCTTGACAGGGTATATTTTTATTTATTTAACAATTCCCTGCTATTTCCAGGTTTCTTCCCTCATCAAAAGCTATTTGTTGATCAGAGTATTAGTAATGGGATTGCCAAAGTCACCTGATACTTCATGCACCGTATGTATATAAATATTAATACTACACTGCAAAACGAAATGTGCCCTCCACCCAAATAATCATCTACAATTTGTTTTTAAATATTACCATGAGAGGTGAAGATTTCTATCAGAAAGTGTGAGAGTCGACCCCAGCGGTACAGATCTGGGTGATGGGTATTCTCTTAATTCTTGGGGTGTCTTGAGTTCGAGGCTCTCAGGGTGCCACAACGGGACAGACGGCCTGACACTCTTCGGCCCGTTCACAACGCCTTGACCTTCCTGGGTAGTTTCAGCGCAAATTGATCGGCTCATTACGGTGTGTTGTCCATCCTTAGCATATGAGCACAGAAATATACCCGCGCGCCTGATACATCCACACTGTCGACCACGGCTCCATGCAGATTAACAAAGGCTGCTAATCCGAATTGGCCCAGAGAAACGTAGTCCCGGGAGAAATAAATGATCGTTTGATCAGTAATGTCAACTATTGCTCACAGCTGCCAATATTGCTCCATGATTGGAGGCGAAGCAAGCTGAGGTATTCTGTCACTTGCCGGAACAACAAACTAAACATCCGCTTTGCTCATTGGCCGATTTACCGGATGTGACGGATATTCACTTCCGTTTCCGATAACCTTAAATTTCAAACTCCCAAAGCTAAATAAATAAATTTAAAATTATTAAACGGATTATTTGGATTTTATAAAATAAATATGAAAATGTGTATTTTGTGGCAATACTGAAACTACTGATAATGCATTTTGTATGTATTCAGCATTATGGCTTGATATTTGTTGTGAGCAATAACAAAGATGTCGTTATGGTTAATAATATCATTATTCTGGGAAATTTTCATTTGCACACATCTACGCGCTTGAGAGGGAAATCTAGTTTTGTGTATTTCACGATGAGTTTCTTTCTTTTACAAAATCACTTAAGGTGATGAAAAATAAAAATGCAATACATTTTTTTAGCCATAATAGAAGAATATGATTTATAAGAAAAGCCCTAGTCCCTTAATTTAATTTTTTTTTTTTATGAAAAGCCCTAGTCCCTTAATTTAATCTTTTTTTCTTCTTTTTTTATTCACCTAATCTCTAGTTCTAATCCAAAAACATATTGTTGTTGCAAAGCTGGTTGTACAAACTGTTCAATAATACAAAAAAGTCGTATGTATTTCAGTATGATTTCCATAGTAAAAGTCCTTTCAAAACTAATGATAATTTCCACTAAAATAATGCAGCCATAATAACCATAATATAGCTGGAAGTTTTTGAATTTCAAAGTGTAATAAGCTTTCAGAATGAATAAATAAATAGCGATTTTAAACATTATTATTATTATTATTTTAACGAGTTATCACATTTCTAATCGCGTTTGGACGATATGAGTCCTATCGGCTCCTGTACAGTTAAATTGTCAACCCGTTCAGCATGGCGTCCTCCGTAAGGGCAGCTACACGGTTTTGCTCTTCGTATCTGTTTACGTCTTCAAGACACAATGTCAGCAGTGCATTTAGACGGTCCTGCCGACCTTGCTCCTCTCTGGAGCAGTCTGTACGAGCATGTGCTGGAAGGGTACAGTAGGGGTGTGCGATATGACGATTTTTGATCGTGGACGATAAAAATGTCTCCATGATCTGCTTTTTAAGAAATATCGTAGTATCGTGCTACAGAACACATTATGTCAAATACAGTTCTGTCGCCGCCGTCTCTATACTGTACAACACGACATACAGCAGTAGAGTTACTCTGACAGGACACTGCACTTATTCGCGATCGCAAAAGTACATTATTTGCACACAAGCCTTGCTGGTTAAATGTTTAATTCGCGCGCTGGTCTGACGTGCGCTTTTTCTGAGCGCATAAGTTACACCTGAAGCACGCACACTGAAACGCCTGTCTAACAGCGCGAGCGCCTGATTACTCAACTAAGTTATATTTTGCGCTAATACTGTCAAAACACACAAGGTTTATGTAAAGACTCAGTTGGTTATCTCTAAAATGAAAGTAAATAGTTGAGAGAGAAACGGATGCGTGCCTGTATATTAGATGCGTGCAGCTCTTAAAGGGACAGGACACTAAACATGCTGTCGACTGTCATTAAAGGGATAGTTCACCCTAAAATTTAATTTCTGTCATTATTTACTCTCTCACATGTTGTCCCAAACCTCTATTAATTTCTTGTGCTGAACCCAAAATAAGGTATTTTGAAGAATGAGGGTAACCAAACAGTTGCTGGTCTACATTGACTTTGATAGCAAGAAAGAAAAATCCCATGGAAATCACTGAGGACCAGCAACTGTTTGGTTTTCCACCTTCTTCAAAATAGCATTTATGTTCAGCAGAAGAAAGAAACTCATTCAGGTTTAAAACAACTTTTGAGTAAATGATGGTATAAAAATAAAACATTATGACAGAATTGACAGACAGATGACAGAATATTTATTTTTTGGGGAAATATTCATTTAACGTTAACAAAACACAAAGAGAAAAATCACTCACTATTCTTGACTGAAAAACTTTAAAACAGTTGCTTTAGGAATCAGTCTATGTAGTGTTTTATTTTTATATATATTATATCCTGCTAAATACACCTATTGTACCTGAAAATAAAGCACTTTTTTATTATTTGTATATTATGTGTATTTGTAATGTGTATCTTTGTTCTTATTTTTTAATAAGAAAGATAAAATAATGAAAAAGATTTTTTATCTTCGCCCACTTTGGCCTAAATATCTGCCATGCATCTTTGTCTTTCTAGTTTGGCTGTAATGCTCAGACAACTTGTAAAACCAAAATAGTAAAACTAACATGACAAAGAATCGTGATAAAATCGTGAATCGTGATATTTCTAAAACAAATCGTGATATGATATTTTTCCCATATCGCCCACCCCTAGGGTACAGTCACAAACCTAAACTGGACATGCGGCGTGTGTGCGAGGAGACGGAGGAGGTGGAGAATCGGAACGGGCAGCTGATGCCGGAGTTTTTTTTTTTTTTTTTTTTTTTTTTTTATTGCTTAAACATACAAAAACACCAATTAACAACAGTCAGAAAATTCTTAATACAATTCAAAAAAGTCCAAATAGCAGCGTAACAAAAAATACAGATAAACAAAATAAACATAACAGGAAAAAAAAAACAAAAAAATTAAATACTGAAAAATAAATAATACAGTAATACAATGTAAGGGGCTTAATCATCAAAAAACACCTTCAAAAGGCCACATAGTTTAAGGGCTTTTTCAGAACGCATGATCTTCAAGGATTTGAAGAAGATTATTAAATCTTGCTGGAAAAGTAATAAAGTGGCTGATGTCGGAGTTATTGTAAGACACTGCATTACATGTCATTCATTAAAACAATAGTGCTACGTGAATTGAACTTGTGTTTTTTTCTATTTAATGAATGTGAAAAAGTAATTGGAGCATCTGCCCTGCTAAAAAACAACAACAACAAAAAAAACAATAGAAGCAATCACAGAAATTCCAATGGTTTCCATTAAAATACCATTATAAACCATTAGCTTTTTCCAGTAAAACCATTACACAATTCCGTTTTGGAATTTTTCCAATTGGATTTAACATCCCACCAATAGAATCCATCACATACCAGTAGACACCATTATAGTTTCCATTAAAACCAATACAATTCCCATTAAATCCATTACATGTTCTATTGTGTTTTTCAGCAGGGTGTTTGGTACTGTGTTTCCAGATCTCAGTATGGAAGGAACTACAGAAGGTGCAAAAAGAAATATCAGATTTGGAGACGAGAAAGAATGTGATCAGTGGTAAGTGTACACATTTATGCAGTATGATATGTTATTCATCTAAACTCGCACAACAATAAAAAAAGGGATAATTCACCCAAAATGAAAATTCTGTCATCATTTACTCGCCCTCATGTTGTTCCAAACCTGTTGTGCTGTAAACTGCTCAATTATAAAATGATCAAAATAAATGTATTTGTCTGAAAATCATGATCTAGGGTAGTCTTCCTTACGGCCAAAGCATACCTCAGAGAGCAACAAATTGAGCTCTAAGTATTATTTAGTAAAATCATGCATATTTATTTGCCATTGAACAAAGGCTTTCAAAGTGGATTGGATAATCAAATTAGTATTATCATAACGCCTCCTACTTCCTTTTAACATATATGTACATTTTCCAAGTTTATCTTCATCCACCTTGGTCTTCCTCAACATCCCATAATTTTAACATTTTATTTGACTCCCTAGAGTTTTGCCAGGCCTACTGACCTTGATTACAGAAAGAGGCATTATTCAATTTCTTCCCCTCCATTTCCTCTAGATTATCGTTCATGATTTAAAAGCAGTGGCATTGATAGAACACACACACACACACACACACACACACATATATATATATATATATATATATATATATATATATAAAAAGATCATTTTCTCTTAGACTGTATGAGTTTCTTATTTTAATCACAGAAGACGACATTTTGAAGAATGTTTATAACCAAACAGGTAGCAATAGCTATTGTCTTCCATAGTGTTTACGAAAGTGTTTCAATTTTTTGGGTGAACTATCCCATTTAGCTAAAATTTGAATCATTTTGGGGAAAACACAAGAAATGGTGATTATTTACAGTTCTTAAAAATACTCTTTGCTTCATACATATACGCATATACATATGTTTTAAATGAATAGTTTGCCCAAACAATTGTCAATGAAGGTCAGTTTCCATGTGTCCTCCGGCTGTTATTTTCTGTATTATGGAAGTAAATGAGGACTGGGTGTCCACTCCAAAATAGATAAAAGCACAGCTAGCAGTCCACATAATTAGTGCACTAGCCTATATTCCAAGTCTTTAAATTTAAATTTCTTGATGTTGAAATAAAGTTATTGTTGATGTCATTTGTCAACTGGGTATTTATTTCTGGATAAAATGTACTTTTAGTCAATTTTTTCATTCCCCCCCCACATTTTTTTTTTCAGGATGAACATGACAAATCTACTTTGGCTAGTGTAAGTGCCAGCTTTCTTTGATTTCTGTATTTAGACTTTAGTTTGAGAAAATAAATATGAATTAATAATGAATAATTATTAATTTAATGGAAAAAAATTACTTGAGAATAATTTAAAGCTGTGATTATATTAACTACATTTAGTGCTGTTTCTACTTGCTATCATGTACTGTGCATGATATGCATTGGAATCCTCTTTTTCTTTCTCTGTTTTGTACTTGACAGCTTGAGGAGTACACGAATGCTAGGGAAGAGGGCAGAGCAATCAGAGAGAAACTTAGTCAGTTGTATGTGCAAGAGGGTGAGCTGGAGAAAGAATATTACTGCCGTGCCCTAAGATTGCCCAACAGAACACATCCAAGTGTGGTAAGAGACCGCTTACCTTTTCACAATACAAAAAAATGGGGAAAACCCTGGGAAATGCCTTATGTTCAATTCAAAATGACATTTTATGTAGTAGTTTAAGTAAGATATCTGATCAAATGTTCAAATGTTAATTCATTCCTCTTAACTGGTATTAAATAATTAAATGTTAAACTAACCAAATCCAATTATCAGATATACACCAGAACAAACAACAGTATATAAAGACATGCAAAGTGTGCTTTTACATTTTCATTTCTCATACCCCCATCGGAGATGAGAGCCAGGCAAGAGTGGTTGAACTGGTTGGTCAGAAACGAGGTCAATTTATTTGACGTAAACTGCATTATCCCTCTCCTTAAATCGTTTGGTCAAAAATATAATTAGTTGGTTAGTAGCAGCAATCATGACTTGTATTGACATTTAGGCTTGACGTTCCCGATTTCTTGCTGCAGTTGACAGCAATTCTCCAATGAGATCAGTGTTAGTAGTTTAGTTATTTTATGTAAATATTTGTACCTTTATCATGGCAGTGCTTGGTAAAATGTTTTGCAAATGCATTGAGGTGTTGCACAAAATGTATTGCAATATACTGTGGTGTCATGTGTCCACTACAGAATTTGATTTCAAACCAAAAGGCCACCTGCAAATTGGAGAGAGTCTTGACATCATAAGACAAAGGTTAGATATTTTCTTTCTCTAATGTTTTAATTTTACTTAAATGTTTATTTTTATTAAATTTTCCTTTGTATCTCTTTCCTCTTAGACGGCTTGCCCATGTGTCAGGGCACAGATCATATTATATGAGAGGTGTAGGGGCCAGACTTCAGTTTGCCTTGCAAAATTATACCATGGATTTTCTTCAGAAATGGGTTAGTATGTTGTCATCTTTTGGAATAATGTGTACCCATGAATGGAATTAAAGGGATAGTTCACCCAAAAAATAAAAATTGTGTAAAGACCTTTGTTCATCTTTAGAACACAAATTAAGATAGTTTTGATGAAATCCAAGAGCTCTCTGACCCTCCATAGACATCAACTCAACTGAAATGTTCCCTGACCCAGAAATGTAGCAAGGACATTGATAAAATAGTCCATGTGACATCAGTGGTTCAACTGTACTTTTACGAAGCTACGAGAATACTTTTTATCTGCAAAGAAAACAAAAATAACGACTTCATTCAACAATTCTTTTCCTCCTCATCCTGGGTCAGAGAGCTCTCAGATTTAATCAAAAATATAGTTTAGTTTAGTTTATTTATTTTTAAAGCACATTTTTACAACCGAGGTTGCCCAAAGTGCTGTACAAGCATAATAAAAAGAAGGACAAGAAGGACAGACTCAGTACAATATACAATTTGAACACCAAAAAACACAATTTAAACACCAAACATACATTAATATTCAAAACTCTGTCTGATTAAAAGCAATTGATAATAAATATCCTTTTAACGAGGCGATCCTTTTAACACGATTCGGTACATACCTCGGTTTGGGGGTCACGGTTCGATACGATTTCGGTACAACAGGAAAAATTATCTACTATACTCGGTTTCTTTTCATGTATTTTGAACAGAGTAGTATAGTAGTAATACTAAATATTTACATTTTATATATATAATCTGCAGTACATATATACATACAAGGAATATATTCTTGAAAAATATTTGATTTAGTTTACAGATAAACAAGGGGAAAAAAACAGTGCGACACGTAACGTAGCCTATATATGCTGAGTTTGTTCATTTTTGTGACAGGCTTAATTTGTTCACAGAAAGGAAACTCAAATGGCAGAAAGCAACATCCTATTTGTTTTCTTTATTTTATAAAAGCACAATGTTTTGTTTTCATTGTGAGTGTACACAAATAAAAGCAGACCTTTATACAGTGATGCATTATTAAGACGATAAGTGTTTAAAGTTGATTCTGCTGGTATAAAGAAACAGTTTAAGTGATTGCATCACACACACACACAAAACACATCAGTTCCAACTTTGCAAAAGTTGGTACTTTATCAAAATAAAATACAAACATCGGCGCGCTGCCGCCTGTGTCACCGTTGGAACACGACTGAAGTACAAAGCCTATAATTTACATAATAATAGTTTAGCATTCAGATACGTTACATCACAAATATGGAAATATTATGGAATATTTGGATTTGTACCGAATGAGAGAGGTAGGATACACGAGCACAAAGCTCCATTTCGCAAACAGCTGAGTGCGCAAGCCTTTAAAGTATACTCCTTTGTCAGTCTATGTGAGAGACTCATTCAGAATCAGCACGTGGTCACTGTCTGGGCTTTGTTTTCAAGTTCGCAACTCACGGCATTCGCTGTTCTTCTGCTGACGGTTATCAAACAGCAATGCATTACTGCGGGTGTCCCCTTCTGGATTGGGGGTCAATTGCCTGTATTCGTTGTAAGGCCTCATGCACCAAACTGAGTTGCACGTACCGTGACGGTTCGGTACGAATACATGTATTGTGCCACCCCTAATATATGTATGTATGTATGTATGTATGTATGTATGTATATGTGTGTGTGTGAAGAGTTAATTTGCAAAAATAGATAACTCCATTTTTAAAAATGTTCAAAAATCATGTTTTTTCATTGTGCATTCCAATTAATCTCAATCAAACTGCAGTTGGGTTATTTTGATTAAGTAAAAATAACTAAAAAATACAGCTAACTAACACAATAAAAACATGATAACATAATAAAAACATGATTTTTGAAAATAAAAAAACTGAGCTGTCTTTTTTTGCAAATAAACTCTTCATATACAGTGGGGCAAATAAGTATTTACACTGCCGATTTTTCAAGTTTCCCCACTTACAAAGAATGGAGATATCTGTAATTTTCATCGTAGGTACACCTCAACTGTGAGAGACAGAATATAAAAAAAATCCAGAAAATCACATTGTATGATTTTTGAATAATTAATTTCCATTTTACTCTGTGGACAACTTTCTAGACTCTAGAGAATAGTGCAATAACATGTTTCACCACTAGAACATTTTTCACAAACGAACCTCTTAAATAAATCAAAGCACAGCTTATAAAAATGAAACGAACATTATACGGAACACTCCCCGCCTGGTATATCTTAAGTTATAGCACTGTGCATCTTGATTGCCAGATAAAATGATCCCCTCTGATGATCCCCTGCTTTGCAGTCTTCACCATGACCTTACGAATTTTCCCATCAGATGAGGCTACAGTCTTTATGAGACCAGTTGGCCACTCACTGCGCTTAGCTTCCCCATCCTTCAACAGAACAATGTCTCCTTCCTGAATATTCTTTCTCTCCTCCGTCCATTTTCTTCTGGATTGCAAGGTGGACAAGTACTCCTGCTTCCATCGCTTCCAGAATGAATCCGCTACATCTGGACTTGACGCCATTGACTTTTGTGCAGGTGACCAAACTCAAAGTTTCCTGGTGGAGCTGGAGCAACACTTGCTTTCTGAGTTAAGAGCATCGCTGGTGACAGAACTTCTGGCATACTTGCATCTGTTGAAATTGGGGTTAAGGGACGGGAATTCATAATGGCCTTGACTTCTGCCATTAAAGTTAAGACCTCATGAGTGAGTCTTGTGGGAGTTTTCATCAAAAGCGCCTCCAGAATACGTCTGGCTATCCTGATCATCTTTTCCCACATCCCTTCCTTATGAGAGGAGTGTGGAGCATTGAACGTCCAGGTGCAGCTTTGGTCCTGCAAGAAGCCTTTCAGCTCCGAGTCGCTACTGTCGATTTGAAGTTCTTTCACTGCTCCAACAAAATTCGTCCCTCTGTCTGAACGAAAATGCTTCACTGGCCCTCTGACAGCCAAAAAAACGTCTCAAAGCACAAAAGCTTGATGCTGTTAGGGACTCCAAGTGAACTGCTCTGGTACTCAAGCAGCTAAATATGACGACCCATTGCTTGTTCTTTTTTTCTTTTTCTTTTTTTTAACAACTGTTTATTAAGTTTTAATCTGCAGAAGAGTAGCACAAAACAAAATGCTGCTGTACAAATTTAAAACCCACCCCAACCCATCCCACCCCTTGGTAGACTCAAAAAATAAAATAAATAATAATAATAATAAAAACATTAATATTAATAGATAAACAAATAACAATAAAATATTTTTTACAAAGATTTTAGAAAAGAGACAACATTAAAAGCTGAATGCCATGAATTTACAGTTTTCACGTTAGATCCATGTATACGAGAAGTAGAGAGTTCCATCGAGATAATGTCCAACAAATACACCGTCTGTCCATTGTGTGAGGAGGATTCCAACGGTTGACCAGCATTTTTTTTGCTGCTGTGAGAGCAGCTAACAGTAAAGTTAGACGGACAAGCTGAAGTCCCAAAAGTCATTCATGAAAAAATGGCGCGGAGTCGAACATATCTCAGTACCCAACAAATATTATAGGTCCTGTGAGAGCGGAGTCCAAAAAGGTGAGAGAAAGGGACACTCCCAAAAAAAATACAAAACCGTGCCTAAAACTCCTTGGGAACAGAGATTACACTTAGGAGAAGACGACAGATTCATATAAAAACGTTTCATTAGAGTCAAGTAAAACCTATGCAGCAATTTCCAATGAACTATTTGATGATAAGGGTTTTTAGAAGACAATTTAAACATACCCCATACCTGATCGGAAAATAAAACATGCACATCCTCATTAAGATCCTTAGCCCAAACAATAGTAATAGATAAAGGTTTGTATGAATGCTCAAGAAGAAAGAGATAGATGGCTGAAGCAGAGGAGGGAGATTCCTCAGAAGGAAGGATTAGTTTGCGCAAAGGTTGAACAGGCAGTTGAGAGTTCCAAGGCACCCCATATACGTAGGGCCGATCTAATGCACAAATACATAAAAAAAGGAGGTGCCTGGCAGATTATATTGAGTTTTAAGATTCTGGAATGATTTTAAACCACTATCATCATATATATCATCATACATATCTCCCAGAGTGTTTAATTTACTATGAGTCCATTGCGGACAATGCAATGGAGTACTGCCTGACAAAAGGTTATTCTTGTGGAAAATAGGCGAATGTCTATGCCATTTTGTATCTAGTTGTGAACGTCTTTCAACATCCCTCCATGTGGAGAGGAGCTGGGTTACAATGGGACCAAACCGAGATTTCCATTGCCTAAGCGGAACTCCCGAAAAAACAAGATGCTTCAATTTATACGGATAAATGATAGATTCCTCAATTGCTCTCCAAGACACAGAAGCGTCAGGATCAAACCAAACTGATGAGGGCAGAGGGAAAAGGCTTGAGCATACAGTCTAAAATTAGGGAAAGAAAGACCTCCATGTAATCTACATCGTTGTAAGGTAGTCAGTTTAATACGAGGACATTTCCCATCCCATATATACCGTGAAATACATGCATCTAGTTTATTCCAGTTGCCAACCGGTGTAGCGAGAGGAATCATGGAAGAAAATAAATGAATGCGTGGGAGAACATTCATTTTAATCACCGATATACGGCCCTGGAAATAAGTAGGAAGACGAGACCAATTTTCCAAATCTGAGGATACTTTGGCTAGAATACCATTATAGTTTTGTGAGACAATTTCCGGCAGGGAAGGAAAAACATCTATCCCCAAGTATTTAAAGTTTTGAGACAATGGAATAGATGTAGAAAGGGACATGAATCAATTTTAGAATTGAGGGGAGAAGTAAACATGACTTACTCCAATTAATTTTAAACCCTGAGAGAGATCCAAAATGGTCAAATAAATTCAACACATGAGGAATAGAATGTGATGGCTTCCACAAAAACAAAGAAATATGATGGTGAGTATTCCGTATATTTATGGGAGAAATAGTTTCAGATCGCCGGGCCGCTTGAGCTAAGGGTTCCAAGGATAGGGCAAATAACAGAGGAGAAAGTGGGCAACCCTGACGAGTACCTCGATGTATAAAGAAAGGGTTAGAGCGAACAGCACCGGTGAGAACAGTGGCTGCTGGATTGGCATACAGAACTTTTATCATATTTATGAAACTTGATCCCAGACCCAGATGCTGTAGAACCGCCCATAAATAGTTCCATTCTAGCTGGTCAAAAGCTTTCATCGCATCTTGAGATAATACTGCACAAGGAGAGGACAAACTATTATTTGAATTAATAATATGATATAACTTGCATAAATTATCCGAAGCTGAGCGAGTTAATGAATCTTGTTTGGTCATGATGAACTAGCCTATTCATAAATTTCTCTAGACGACGAGATAGTACTTTAGCATATAATTTAACATTAGTTCCTATCAAAGAAAGTGGCCGGTAACTAGAACAGGAAGTCTTTATCTTTTTTTAACAAGAGAGAAATAACAGCTATATTAATAGATAGGTGAAATGAGCCTTGAGTGACTGAAAAATGTATCATATCTAACATGAGGGGGCCTAAATCCGACCAAAAAGTAGTATACAATTCGACTGGAATGCCATCTATGCCTGGGGATTTCCCCTTGTTCATAGATCGAATTTGCTGACTCCAGCTCCTGAAGAGAGATCGGTTCAGCCAGGTATTCTGAATCCGAATCTGACAGCCTGGGTAAATCAAGGTTGGACAGAAAAGATGCAAAAGGGTCAGAAACTTTTCACTGTTGTGTAATCTTAGGGCTAAAAGGTGGCTTGGTCTACTCTCTTGAAAATAATAATTCTGCCTGGATCTCAGTAATGAATTGAGTTTGGACCTAACCGCCATGATTTTACTGAGTGTATTGTCTGAGAAACAACGCTGATTATCTCTAGTCAGATTCTAGAGCTGTGATTCCAGTTCAACTATCTTTTTGTGTCGGTTTTTCTGAAGGAAAGAGGCATATGAGTTATTCCTTATAAATCCTTTAACTGCATTTCAAAGTGTTCGAGGATCATCCACTGAACCTTGGTTAATTTCAATAAACTCTTTTCAATAAAAACAATTTCATTCTGTAACAATTTAGGGTTAAATCGCTATCTAATGGCATGAGATGGCCGAGGGATCAAAGATAATCTGCACAAATTTCCATCATGATCCGACAAAGATAAGGAACAGATATCGGCATCACGAACAGCTGAAGAAAAAGAAGTAGAAATGAAAATATAGTCAATTCGCGAATAGGATTTATGAGTAGCAGAAAAGAAAGTGAAAGACTTAGCAGAAGGATTTAATAAACGCCAACTATCCACCAATGAGGATGAAGTTACACATTGCCGAAATTTGTCAGAACACAAAGCTTTAGTCCAGATCTATCTAGGATATTCGACATTACAGAATTCATATCTGCACCCAATACAATTTCAAAATCTGAAAACTTCAAGAGATAGGTTGACAAAACAGAGAAAAAAGTAGAGTCAGGTGTTCAAGGGGCATAAACTGAGAGAAATACAATATTCCTATTCTCCACTATTGTTTTTATATGTGTTATTCTACCATCTCAACCTTTGTCTAAAATAGTAATATTTAAAGTCCTCAGGACCAATATTGGGACAACCTTGGTTTTAGTATCCGAAGATGAGTGAGATACCACTTGATAAAACTTATAACACCTGTGTATATCCTCCTCGTTCAAATGGGATTCTTGAACTAACACTATATCGATCTTACTTCTTCGCAAAAAATCCAGAAAACCTGTACGTTTGTGAGGGCCATTTAGCCCATTAAAGTCGTGACGTATTGTCAAGTATGGTGACCCATACTCGAAATTGGTGCTCTGCGTTTAACCCATCCAAGTGCACACACACAGCAGTGAGTAGTGATCAAATGCACACACACACACACACACACCCGGAGCAGTGGGCAGCCATGCTGCAGCGCCCGGGGAGCAGTTGGGGGTTCGGTGCCTTGCTCAAGGGCACCTCAGTCGTGGTATTGAGGGTGGAGAGAGCGCTGGACATTCCCTCCCCCCACCTACAATCCCTGCCGGCCGGGGGCTCGAACTCGCAACCTTTCGATTACGAGTCCAACTCTCTAACCATTAGGCCACGACTTCCCCACAAAAGTCGTGGGAGGCCTCGACTTCCCCTGAGTTGTAATATTGTAAATTAATATTACAACTCAGAATATTAAGGTCAGTCATAGGTATCAAACAGAATTACTGCATAATAAGACAAAATACAAGTTTGAAAATAAAACCAGTTGAGTCTACCAGTAAACCACCCCCCACCCTCCCCGTTACCATAAACACATTCCCATGAACTATGGCAGATCAAACCAAGAACAAACCTTGATCTGCCAGAACCCCTTAATATGGTCCGTGGCGTCAACAAAAACTTGCACATTAATGAAGCACCAACATTTGGCCCCATAGTCACATATTGACTAGGTAGTATTTCTATTTAAAAAAAAATATATAAATAAAGAAAGAAAGAAAAGATAGAAAGAAAGAAATAACTAAAACAATGTCATAATCAGTAAGTGATACTGTATGCACAATGAACTATGAATTAAGAAGTGAACATTAAAGTGAACAGTGAAAGACAGTCACCTAACCATTTAGAGCATCTCTTCTCCGATTAGACAGCAAATGTCCAGCTGAAGTTCACTGAGAGTCGGTGGATGAAAGGGATCTGAGAAAAACTCTTGCTGCTTCTCGGGAATATAGAATTTTAGGTTCACCTTGATTGAGAATGACCTTCAGCGTTGCAGGATAAAGGAGAAAATTCTGAATGCCAGCGTCATATCCTTCCTAATAGGCGCAAACGCACTTCTTCTTTTTGCAGTGACCGGAGAAAAATCTGGAAAGAAAGACAGCGTTGCTCCGTTGGATGTTTTCACTGGGACATGAAGTCTTGGCGGCCTGCAGAATGAGCTCCCTGTCCGTGTACCGCAGCAGTTTAAAGATGAAACTCCGTGGTTTAGCACGATCTGAGGAGAGCCTTGTGTACACGCGATGCGCTCGCTCCACTTCAATCTCTTTTGGCGCCAGAGATGGGAGCCACGTCGGTAGTGATCTTTTCAAAAAGCCCATAGGGTCGTCCTTTTCGGAACCTTCAGGCAATCCAACCAGACGCAGATTGCTGCGCCTATTGCGATCCTGCAAGTCCACAACCTGTTGCTCGAGCGTGGCTACTCGCCTATCATGATCTGCGATGACTTTTTGTTCTCTCATCTCCCCTGTAAGAAGATCCAGTTTAGAGCATAGCGACTGAACAACTGGCATGTGAGAATCGAACTCGTTCCGCATCGCCGTCAACTCAGTTCTTAGAATGTCCTCAAAGTGTGTAACGGTGTTCGCCATCTTGTCCACCATATCGCTCGCGGTCAGTAACTTGGATTTCTTCTTAATCAGAGAAGCCGATGGAAACAACTCCTGCTGTTTACAACTGCATGCCATCAGGTCGAGTGCGACCAGGTTCATGAGCACGTCACGTGACTCTCCATTGCTTGTTCTCAATGCTGTGTCCTCTTGTCTTGCGTGTCGCCACAGTGAAAGGTCCGAAAACATCAAGACCTGTGTGTGTGAAGGGTGGATCTACAGAAACCCTGCCTGGGGGCAAAGCTGACACCTTACCTCTCAGCTTCTTGCATAGCACACATTTGTGGATGATATTTGAAACAAGTCTATTGCAGCTGACAATCCACAAACAACGTATAGTGCCCTTCGTAAAATGACGGCCTTGAATAGCCACTTGATCATGATAATGCTGAATTAAAAGATCAGTCACATGATGGTTGGGCAGAAGTATCAAGGGATGTTTCTCTGGATCTGAGATGTCAGCATAGTGAATGCGACCCCCAACTCTTAACAGACCTTCCTCGTCCACAAAAGTGTCAAGTCTTAGGAGTGTGCTACGCTGCAAGATTTTACCATATTTGATCAGACTCTCAAACTCCTCTCTGTACACTTCTTGCTGTACAGTTTTAATTATAGTTGACTTAGCTTGTGATGTCTCTACAACTGAAGTCTTTGCACACCAATGCCACTTTTGACAGAGACTGTTAGGTAGAGATTGTGCGAAGGATTTCGCGATGCAAGTAAGAGTAGTGACAGCTTTCCCTAAAGATCTCCATCTCGAGAAATGTTGGAATATGCTTGAGTCTAAAGACTGCTCAGTAATGCCAGTTGCCAGGGCATTCACTTGAGGGCGAATTTCAACATCCTCTTCTGTTTGGACAAGTCCATAGGATTCCTCCACACTACATCCTATAGGATGACATTCCCTAAGGAACTCTGGACCTGAAAACCAGTTGGTAAGAGGTAAGTGGGCTACTGTCATGAGCCTGGTGGCATGATCTGCTGGATTCTGCTCAAAACAGATGTAGTGCCATTGACTAGGTTCTGTGGCTTTCCTTATGCGTGCAACTCTATTAGCCAAGTACATATAGAATCTGCGTGTTACATTGTGAATGTAACCGAGCACTATGCGACTATCAGTATAAAAATGGATGTTGTGAAGCTCCAGGTCAATTTCTCCTTTTATGAGTTCCATCAACCCTACAACCATCACCCCTGCGCATAACTCAAGGCGCGGAACAGTATGCGCTGGAAAGGGGGCTAACTTGGATCTTCCCATTACAAACCCCACATGAGGCTGTCCATTCAAGTCTATCACTCGAAGGTATGCAACCGCTGCAATGGCTAAAGTAGAAGCATCCGAGAAGATGCACAGCTCTCGAAGTTGAGCTCCACACACTGAGGTTGGGACATAAGCTCTGGATATCTGCAATCGATCAAGATCTGCTAAAGATGAAGTCCATGCCTTCCATGGACCATCTTTGTCTGTTGGAAGAACGGTGTCCCAATCCTCCTGGATTTTTGAACGTTCCTTCACTAGAGCCTTGCCTTGCATAGTGATTGGACAGACAAACCCTAGAGCAGGGATAGGCAACTTCGGTCCTGGAGGGCCAGTGTCCTGCAGAGTTTAGCTCCAACCCTAAACAAACACACCTGAAGAAGCTAATCAATGTCTTCAAGATCACTAGAAAGTTACAGGCAGGTATGTTTGATTAGGGTTGGAGCTAAACTCTGCAGGACACCGGCCCTCCAGGACCGAAATTGCCTATGCCTGCCCTAGAGGATCATATAAACTATTGACGGTGGAAAGGATCCCTCTTTGCGTGAAGGGTTTGAGATCCTGTGAAGCTTCAAATGTAAAGCAGTCTGTCTTGAGGTTTCAACTTATACCAAGGCTGTGTTGGAGAGGTATTGTGTCTGTACTGAAATCCAGGTCTTTGAGATCTTTGGCTCTTTCACTAGATGGAAAAGCTTCCATCACCGAAGCTCCGTTGAAAGCCACTTTATGAAGATTCAAACTTCCATAGCATTATCTGTGTGCGCTTTAGGAGATCAACAGATGTGATGCCATCGTCTACATAGAAGTTGCGCAATACAAAGTTCTTAGCATCCGCTCCGCACACCGCTTCGCCTAGTTCTGCTGCTCGTCTCAGGGCATATATTGCAACTGCTGGCGATGGACTATTGCCAAAGACGTGTACGGTCATTCTGTAATCAATGATTTCCTTTTCTGCACAGTTGTCCTTGTGCCAAAGGAAACGAAGATAGTTGCGATGCTGCTTTTTTACTTTGTAGCAAATTTTAGCTCAAAAGGGAATTGTATATAAATAATTTACAATTATATATACAATTATATACAATTAATGGTAACACTTTATAATAACTGCACACTATGAATAATTAGTTAAGCATTAGTAAACAGTCAATCCATCCTATATAAAGCATTGTTCCAGCATTAATAGGCATTAGTAAGCATTTTATAAATGCAGCTATAAATGTTTTGTTCTTGAGCATATATGTATGTTTAATAATTGTATTTTCATACTTTATTAATGATCAATTTAACATTTCTAAATTATTGTTATTTACAAACCAGTTATTTAGGAGTTTTCAGTGGATCATAAGATCACTTAGAAAGTGTAAGTAAATTATTAATAAACTATTTAAATGTACATTTATAAATCTTATTATTTAGACACATCATAATAATTGCTCAGTGTGTTAATAAATGCTTTATTGACACATATTCCTGCTGTAATTCATGATTAAGTCAGGTAGTTATAAAACATTTAGCACTTGCCAGCCATCTATTTGTGAGCTCATCTAAAGTGAGGACTATTTATACCTTATAAAGCATTTACAAAGCAGATTTAAAGGTTTTGTCTATAAGAACTGTCAGATCAAGATAAATGCATTAATATTTATAAAGACTGCTTACCTGGTTTGGCTGCTGGTGACATTACCATTTTTTTGACCGCTTTGTCAATGCTCTGTGGTTGGCGTGTTTTACCAATCAGAAGGGAACGAACAGAGGAGACTGAAGGTAAGGACTGTGGGGCACTGGAAGACTTCTACTTGGAAATATGCTGGGAGCTTGGGCAACCCATGTTTTCAGTTTTGATACGAATCGCCTCATGACCCTCTGGGAAAAGTCCAATGTACTCTGCAAAGGCTGCTCTATTAGCATGGTGATTTTTGGAGTCTTTAACATCAGATGATTCCCTCCTCATACTTGCCACCAAATACCCAGCATAACCGAGGGCATTTTCAGCAACCCACTTAAATGTTTGGCCTTTGAACACACCAGACTGCATTTCATGTTGCCCCAGAACATATTTGTTATTGCTCAAGTCTTCACCCTGGCGCTGTACAGCTCGTCTAGCAGCCTCCAAAACCTTATCTGGGTAAAGAGCCCGAGACCAAGTTTTTTTCTTATTTTCCTCCTCTTTCTTAAGAGCGGCCAAGGAGTTGCACATATTCAGACCCCCTTCCGGCTTTGTCCTAAATGTATGCTCCAATTCTATAAAATAATAATACAAAACAATAATAAAAAAAATTATATATATATATATATATATATATATATATATATATATATAAAATAGACCTATAAAACAAAAACACATCAATGCATGCTTAATGTATTGCTTAGTGTATTTGTATATTTTAAACACTCCAGTCTTGATGTTTAGTGTTTATCTTGAAACTGAGTCTTATTTATTTATTTATTGACAATTTTACATCATGACTCTTATAAAAGTATTAAGGACCTATATTTACAATTCACTGACGATATAGTGTCAACACATGATACATGTTTTCAGGTCTTTAAGTCAATTAAGCTTGTTCTTAACATTCATGATACGCAATATAATTAATACCTGAGGAGAAGGCATGGAATGTAATGGGACAATCTACAATGGTTATTAATGTAAGTTACTAAGGGACTGAAAGACCATAAATCATTTGAAAGATCACCTCAAAGAATGAAATTTTCAAGAGATTAAAATACCAAAATCACCAAGCATATCATGGTTTTAACAGTATAGTTTTTTTTTTTTTTTAAATGCAGCCCTGCGAATTGAATTGTTGTGAATTGTTTGATTATTTTTATTTCTTTTATTTGACACTTCATCAGCATCTGTATTGAATACTGTCAGTAGTGAAACTCTTGTTAAGATGAGTTGGTTACAGAAAGTGCAGCAGATAAGTTGTCGAAAGAGACCTATAGAGTCCTTGTAAATATTATTACCAGAGGACATTACAATACTTTGCTCAAAAAATTTATGAAAGTTCCTGGTCAGTCTCAGTTGGTCATTGATGTTGTCCTCAAGCAAGTTCAAGCAATAAATTTTAACCAGCAACACGTTCCTGTCTCTAGGCCAACGTTTTACACCATCACACCTCACTGACTTTAAATGTGTCAGAGTATTGGCTGAATGGAGGACTGCAACAACTACTGTACATTTATGCATTTTTTAGAATATGCAAGCACAGCAACAAACCTCACACAGCATAAAAGTAAAGAAGCAAGAACTAAGAAACGAAGATTCTGGAGTAGAGAGAAGCCAGAGGTGACAATGGCCGGTCTGATACTTCTTAAAGCAAAGTCAGAATTCATGGCCTCTTCTATAAACCAAAATTCATTGATGTTGAGACATGGTGATATAAATAACAGATAGCTAGCAGCCATATCACCCTGTAGCCCAAGACTGGTTGCCAATTGAAGCTAAGCAGTGTTGGGCCTGGTTAGTACCTGGATGAGAGATCTCCAGGGAAAATCAGGTGCTGCTGGAAGAGGTGGTAGGGAGGCCACCAGGGGGTGCTCACCCTGTGGTCTGTATGGGTCCTAATGACCCAGTAAAGTGATGGGGAAGTTATACTGTCATAAAAAAGGACCATCTTTTTGATGAGATGTTAAACCAAGTTCCTGTCATTAAAAATCCCACAATGTCCTTCAAACTATTTATTGTATAAGATGGCCCGCTCCACCAGGGAAAATGTGTCATAATTTACTCACTGTAATTTCACACAAAAGTAGTTTTAATTTCCTGTCGCTGAACTCAGATAGAAATATTTACTATTATATTATAGATATTTACTATTATATTATAGATATTACATTACAGAATTAGTTGTCCTAAAATTAATAAAGATCTCAAACAAATGATCAGTGATATTGCAAGCTTACGGTATTTATTTAAATACATAACTTTTTTTTTTTTTTTTTTTACATAATAGGAGCATAAAGATCACGACCCAAGTGGTTCTGGAAGAAGTGAGTCAGGCTGCACGGATGAGTCTTCACCAACTGCAATGGGAATCTCAGGTGAGAGACTGAATTATTTATTATATTGTATGTGTATTTACCTTCAATATCCAAAACATCTGGAACAAACAGTAATGGCCAAAACCCTTGAGATCATATTTTCCACTGGCTTCACTTTACCATAAGCATATTACACAGGTTGTCATAATGTTTTGTATCAACTGTTGTGTTTTGTTGTAATCTATCAACATAAGAAAATACATAACAAATGTATGCTTTAGGGATGCACGATATTTATCGGACCGATAAATTATCGACCGATGAGAGAAAATGACATCATTTTTATTGCTCCGATAAATAAATTAAATCCGATAACTAGATCCGATAATGTCTGCTTGCTGGTAAATCAATCAATCAGTCTGATTTATCTGAGATTCATCTTCTTTCCGAGTGCAAGTGATTGCAGCTTTAAACTGCAGTGACTCTCAGCATGTGTTGTGCTCATTACGTCATCATTTGCGAACATGTCTTCGCCGGTCTGGAAGTTTTTCTCGGTGGCAGAGGAGGACAATGCCATTGCTATTTCCAACGCATGTTCAGCAAGGATTCCGAAAGGAGGAAAAAAGGCATCAAGTAGGGTTGTGACAGTGAGGAAATTTTCCCACTGGTTAATCGACGTGTGTCAACACCTTACCGGTATCACCTCGGTGGATGGGGGTTTGATTCTTCTCTCTTTTCCTCGCTTTCCTTCGGTTTTAAATAGCTTGTTAAATATTACTCTGTGCGCGTTTTATTTTCACTTTTAAATTAACGGCAATTCGGCATCAAACAACAACAAAATACAACATAGAACATATAGCTAACTTTTATTAACAAAACAAATAAAAATACACCATTCTATATGCATAATATAAAATAACAGATAACTTACAAATTTTAAATATGCATGGTAGGCCTATACAAAACTGAAAATCAGTAAAGACTGAGGAACAAATAATTATAAAACGTAGAACGTTTATTAGTGAGATGGAAAGTTTTGAGGCACGGACTGCATACACCTTGATGTAAAATAATGGGAAAAATATCACAGTTTAAATAAAATGAAAATCAGCAAATACTGTGGAACCAAATAGGCTAAATGAGAAACGAATGTTTAAAAAATAAATAGACCTTCCAATATCACCTTAGATAAATGGCAGGTCAACAGGTTTCTCAAAATTTTAAAATATTTTTAAAACAGGCGCTTTTACATTTCGTTTTGAAATTCTTCTGCCATCGTCTTGTCTTTTTCACCTCACTCTTGTCAGTCAGCTCGACTCTCTCCTCAGGTGATAAATGAAATCTGATCTGTGATGCGCGACTGTCGTTTGTTTGGTGTGCAGCCGCGTTCAGTTTTAATTGTAGTGTCTGTTCTCTAACTGAACTAAATGATTTTTATTTCTATTAAAAAAAACTAAATGACAGTGAGGGACGGTGCTGCGGTGGGAGAGTGATAACCAGTGTTGCGACTTAACCTTGGTAGGAGGATGCACTTTATTTTTGTTGAGCATGCACTTTTGTTTTTCATTTTTTTCGAGGCTGACAAATGTCAATGCATTTTTTTATAATGTATTTGAAAACACGTGACTTAAAGACAGTGTTGTGCAAGTTACTTCCAAACTGTAATACATTACAGATGACTTGTTACTGTTATTTAAAAGTAATTCTTTACCTTACAATATTACTGTCTCAGAATTGTAATGCGTTACATGACTCCTGTATTACTTTTGAGTTACTTTCACCAAAATAACTACAGAAGTAGAACTTAACATTCTAAAATGACAAAATGTACTAAAGCCCTGCCCTAATGGCAAAGTGTTTATATTTCGTTCCGGCTTTTTATTAAGATCATTTAGAAAAAACATTTGGAGCATTTTTTGTTCATTAAATAAGTTTTTTCTTTCTTAAAGTAACGACCAAGCGGCAGACCGACAGGCTGATCATAGCTTATGTTTGATCAATTTAGCCTTCTCAAATCATCACGACTTGCCTAAAATAAAATCTATAGATATACTAAAACAGGTCAAGCATATAACAATGTTTAAACGTTAAACCTAGATAAATGTGCGCTGCATCCAGTAGTTTGTGCGGAGACTGAAAGCTAAAGCGCAGGACATGGAGGCGCCAGCGCAATCTATTGCAATTATTTTTATTTTTATTTTTTTTCAATGGAAACAACTTACGCCATAATTTCTGCTCATAAAGGTAAGAGTAATACATCATTCTGAACTGTAAAGGGTCTACTTTTATTTGTGTGCACTCACAATATCAACAAAACGTCCTTTTATCTTGAACAGGAGCGCTTCACAAAAATTAACTGAAATACATGCCTTACAGACATGATAAATATATCTAAAGAAAGCTTTAAATTGCTACTTAACTAAATAAATAAAAACGAAAGCAAAAACTA
Source organism: Barbus barbus (assembly GCF_936440315.1). NCBI lineage: Eukaryota > Metazoa > Chordata > Actinopteri > Cypriniformes > Cyprinidae > Barbus > Barbus barbus. The sequence continues at coordinate 18,530,887 of NC_136762.1, read as the reverse complement.
TTTAATATAATCGATATCCGTGAAGATGCACTTCTCTCTTAAGGCGCGTCTAACGAGGAGATGGCGAATCCTTAATATTTCCCCCGGACACATTCATGGTAATTACTTTTGCTGGGGCTTTTGCTTTATTGTGTGTATTTGAAGGCAGAACTCTTCAGCTGTGCTGACGACTCACTGCTGCTGCGGGACACTAAACACTGTTGAGTCGCTCTTGTCAGTCACGGCACAGACTCATGTTGTTTCCACCAGCGCGGCAATTTTTTTCAATGTCTAAAATATAAATATTAGGAGAAGCCTAAAACAAGCCCGAGGCCCGGCCCACGTCTGAACTATGACGTTAAAATTGGCCTGAAGCCCGGCCCTAGGGACATAAAAAAGTAGGAGCCCGACTTTAAATTAAATAAAAAAAAAATAATAATAATAATTGGGGGCTAAAAGTGTGTTGTAAAGCAAGCGTTACTGAACATGTACCGAGTAAAATATTACTGAAAATTGATTAGTAATGCCTTACACTACTGCGTTACAGCAAAAAGTAATACGTTACTGTAATGCATTACTTTTGTAACGCCTTACTCCCAACACTGCTTAAAGACTATATAACTTTCTCATCCTCGTGCACTAAAAACGTTGAATAGATGCATTTCTTTATGCATGAAATATTTGAATATAAATTTGTTGAGTTGTTAATTGCAGATAAACCATAGTTCTGTCATAATTCTGTTAAACCATTTCTGTTACAAAGTATTGTGGTGCCTTACACAAAAAATAAAAAACATTTGAAGAGTCAGGACTGATGTTTGCTATAGTTAGGCCAGAGCTAATAAAATATCGGTTTAATCAGTGAATCTTAGATTTTGTATTCTCCTGGGTGCACAAACTGCAGATTATATGAAAATTATAATATAAAAATATGAATTTATCGGTATCGGCATCGACCATGAGATGGACTTAATTATCGGTTATCGGTATCGGGTAACATTTTTCATATCGTGCATCCCTAGTATGCTTAATAAGGAAGTTGATGCAATGCAAATAATAATAATAATTCAATACAAAATTTTTAATTTTACTCTTATAAACAGTGTGATTCTTCAATTGTTGTTTTAAGTCTTTAAACATTTTGCTCTTTCTCTCAGGAACACCCACCTAGGGCACCTGTACAGATCACATTAATAATTTGGATCTCACTGAGACACCACATAGAATGACCATTAACCATCAACGTTTTGACTACCATTGGCTGATGGTAAGCCAATCACCACAGAAACGTTCTCCACAGGACCAATGTCAACAAATCAGCCTTGGGGGACAACTACAGGCCATGCAACACTTTCATCCAAGATGTGTTGGCTACATCCACCATTGCTGCAGTTTTCCATCATTTCTCACTACACAGAGGAAGACATGCCAAAATCCATACCAGCTGCTTTCCTTTCCAATAAAGAGAAGCAAGATTGTTTTGCTGAAAAACTCCTAAAAATTGTTTGTTACATACATTCTTAATGAAACTCCATAATTTCATGACATAATGCAAGGCAATTTCCCAAGTCCGCTACAGAGTGTGTCAGATGCCAAGGTGCAGCCATCCGCCTTTCCAAAGGCAACATGATCTAACTGAACATTTCAAGAGGGAGCATGGCATTTCTGTGTGTGAACACAAATAAAAAAGTGGTGTCAGTGCCATTGAACAGCACCAAGATGAAGATTATGTCTTCAATTATCACAGTACCTTCTTAAGGCCTTTTGGAGCATGACTTCCAAGACTCTGTAAGAGCGGGGGATGGTAAAAGGACCTGCCATCTTTGGAAATCTAAAATGCTTCTTTTTAAAGAGACACAAGCAGCTTAGAGGCACTGAAATTACAATTTGCCATTCAAGCATTGCAGAGCCTGTGGAACAGAACTGTAAATGTTATTGGGGGTGTCAGCAAAAACGTGCCATTGGATCTGAATTTGATCTTGCACATGGGTGCAAATGTAACTTTCCAAAATGCTCAACAAATCAGCAGAACACTAAAAGTCATAGAAAGATAATGGACAATTTGATGCAGATGTTCAGCTACCTCCAGAATCAGCAAAGACAGGGGAATTCTACATTTTTGGAGAATAAAGGGCAGTGTGCAGTATATGTTAATACAGAAAGGCAACTGTACATCCTTTTGATATTAAAAAAGTCACTATTTTGTTTTGGAACACTGATGCTGAATGTAAATTGAAGACTTTTTTTTTTTTTTTTTACTGAATTCCTGCTTACAAATAATAAACACTTGTATGGGTCTGACCAATAGAACAATTGTATTGATGTTTTACCCCTGACTTTTCAAATCACATTTTCCCATTTAATCCCAGTGGTCACAATAGTGACCATAAAAAAGGTTTTCATTTATAAAGCTCTAAAAAAACTGATGTTTTAGTGCACTTCCTGCAAATGTGGAAAAAATAAAGGGTCTCAATTAAATATGTGCAGTTTCACATGGTTAGTGCACATTGTCACAAGACCAGAGCAGTTTAATTCCTGTTTGCACCTTGAGAAACGAAAAAAAAAAAAAAAACTAGTAAAGTGAAAAACGAAAGGCTAGTAAAGTATGTTAAAGATATGAAAGATTTTTGGTACACATTATCTGTAGGGTGTAGGTAGTATTAATATATGAATTCACATATATTCAGTTTTGTTGAGTGTGGTCATAGAATGAGTAAACATCTTGATGATCACAATAGTGAATGGTGGGATAACAGTGAATTTATGTATACAATACATATATTCAATTGCAGTTGTTGGTGAAAATTGCACTAAAATGTTGCAATGACAAAATATTCTACCAAATTAAAAGTTCAAATGTAACAAATAAGTTACAATACTGATGTTGTAATACTGGTAGCACTAATATAAAAATGGTATGATATATGTCACAAAAAAGTAACATTTTTGAAATATGTTGATGGTTGTATTTATTTGTATAAGGGTTTTTATGCATAAGTAACCCTAGAATGTGATCAAACAGTTTAAAATAGTTGGGCTAAGATTTTTTATTTTTATGACTGCAGAAATATGTTAATTCAGTACACACATTATACCACCGGTCACAATTGTGACTGACCATAAAGCTATTTTTCACACAATTTTCAAAAAATAACAAAATAATTATTGATTATTTCAAAGGGTTATTAATGACACATAATTTGGATATTTTCATGTCGGGGAAAAATTTGGGATTAAATGGTTATTATTGCGGAGAATTGTAATGCTGTAACATTCATGGACTTTTAATTGTGTTTTTCCCTGTTCCTGATCTGCTGTCTTTTGTTCCTTTGACCTAGTTTTCCTAAATTGCCCTGATTAGTTCCAGGGCTCTGAACCGGTTCAAGGAACAAAAACCGGAAACGAACTAAATTTTGACTGGAACAAAACCGAAAACAGAAACAAAATAAAATTTTATAGTTCAGAACAGAATCGAAAATTTTAAATGGCCATTAACCAGTTAATAACGTTATTTTATCGTTCCATTTAATATTTGAAATTTGCTATCAACCAATCAGGAATTCAAGTAGTACAGACTATGCAAATGTGATGCTGACGTATCCAGCGAGTGAAATGCCTGCTGTGAACTCTAGTCGCAATGGCATTGAATTCTGCTACCATCTGTTTTAATGGGAGGTACCAAAATCTGACAGAGTAGCACAAATCGTCAGAACACCTGCCTTAGAGTTTATCCGATGACAGTGTAAGATGGATTCAACAGATCTTACTCATCTGCAACGCTTCTGTGAACGGAGAAAACACAATCAAACTATAGGCTTACATAAAAAGGAATGTATATGCCTATACACTAAATATATTTCACGTAAATCATTGACAGATTAACAAAACGAAAGAAAAAAAAATGCTGAGGCCTACGGTTCATTGTGATGCATTCCAACGTTCTCGGAAAGGAAAATGAGACGCAGAAAGTAGTTTTCTTTATTTTGCAAAATCTTTACAGTTTTATTTTAGTTTTATTTGTTTTGCAATAGCTTCGCAGTTTTGAATGATGTCTTGCATCTGTATAACCAAGCAGCGTTGGTATGGCCATATCGCGCTGGCGCCTCACACGCACAAAGACACATATTTTTGCAACATTGCAGCCAGTTCATTATCAAAATAAAATACAGTTAAAGGAACATGTAAAAAGTTACAGTGCTCCGTTGTCCAATCTGTTGCGTTCAGTGTGACCACCGACAAAGAGAGGATTGTGCCACCAGTCCTCCCTCAACAAAGGGCGGTTTAAGGCAACGAAAAAAATTGTGGCACCAGGAGTAGAGAGTACCAGAAGGTAAGATCTTTTTCATCATAGTTCTCCATGTCTGGCTGTTTCTTGAATAGTATGATTACAATTGTGCTCATAAGTTTACATACCCCTTGCAGAATTTGCAAAATATGAATAATTTTAACAAAATAAGAGGAATTATGAAAATTACATGTTATTTTTTTTATGTAGTAGTACCCTGAATAAGCTATTTCACACAACTGATGTTGGTATATAATCAAACAAAATAGACAAAATAATAACTGAATTTATAAAAATGACCCCATTCAATATTTTACACACTCTTGACTCCTAATACTGTGTTGTTTCTTAGATGATCCATGACTGTTCTGTTTTTATGTTTTGTCATAGTTGTTCATGAGTCTGCAATCTGTTTTAATTCTCTCACATTTTCAGATGTTTTGTTGGAGCAAACAGTCCTGCGCAGTGGCCTGACTGCAACAGAATTGTTGAGGCAGTTTTTGTAAAACTCTGTGCTCTCTATCTTAACCCTGTACGTCAAGGAGGGGTTAAAATCTCACAATTTAACTTCATTGAACGTGCCTACAAGCATATCTGAGAGTGCATCCTGAGTAACGCTGAAGTGATGCAGCAGACCACCCTCCAATTACCTGAGGTCAATGCAGCCACACTTACACAATGATGAGTGATTTCTGCACTTAAAAATCATTCATATGGGTTTGTGTTAAACTTCTTATCAAAGTAGGTAGAGCAATCTAGGTACAGCAGCCGTACAAAATCTAACGAGAGGGAAATTTTGATGCAAGGAATTCATACACCAGATGCACCAATGACAGCACCAGACAGACTTCCACCAGCACTACAGAAAGGACAGAGTCTGCCGCATGGGAGTAATGACAGGCCTTTAGTTTTCAACTTGCCCCCAAACACAGCTGGGATGGCCAAAACAAGATCTGGGCCACAAATACCTGAAGTAATTCTGCCACCACCACCACTTGGTCTCACCCGGCAGTCTAGAAGTACAAAGCGCCATCCATTGCTCCACAGATCCCAACGCAAAAGTTTCTTCCGGGCTTGTGCCAGTCCATCGTCGTGAGGTTGCGTGCTCGGTGGGTAGGTAGGACAAGGTTCTTGGGTCACTGCGCAATTGGAATGTGGTTCAAAAAGAAGAGTCACTGCCAGGACCACCTGTCCAAGAAAGAACCAACAGAGCAAAGCCACTGGTTAAAAGGCACCGCTGGGATTTGAACTCCAGGGGGCGTATTACAGAAAGATCCTAACTTTAAAATCTTATCTTGTCTGTTTGGTAACCATGGTAATTTCAGTCAGGACCACCAGCTTTTGTTTACCTCATCAGCAGTGTTGGTTGCTTGGTAACAGACCTGAGAGTAAATTGTCGAGCTTGATTATGCCATTTAAGATTTCTTAACTAGAGATAAGATACTATTTTGTAAGATAGGATAAGAATCCCAAATAAAATTCTGTAATACTGCAAATTACTGCGAGTGCGGCTGCACAAAGACAGACGAGCTGACATCAAAGCATCCAGAGATGAGGCCAACGGCCAGGCACTGCGCAGCCTAAAAGAGTTGTTTTGAAAACTAAGTCGGGTTTAGCAGAATGCCAAAATTCTGCAAATTCTGTAATACGAATTTGCGAAAAATCCTAATTTAAAATGTCATATCTTAAATTAAGAAACTTTCTGTAATATGCTCCCAAATCTCCTGTTTACAAGACAGGCGCTTTGGCCAGCTAAGTCACGGAGCCCTGCCGCAGCCAGCGTTCTTTGGCAGCAGCTGAGGGGTGGTTCGCAAACCAAATCGCCCGCTGCCCTGGCACAGTGGTGCTCCTCTGCACCCCCCGTTTACTAGACAGGTGCTTTGACCAGCTAAGCCACGGTGCCTCCCTGCTTGCATGGTGTGCTATCCTTCAAAAGCAGCTGAGGTGTGGTGTTCGAAAGCACAAGCAATAGTTTCTTCCGGGCTTGTGCCAGTCCATTGCTGTGAGGTCGCGTGTTCGGTGGGTAGGTAGGACTAGGTCCTTGGGTCACTGCGCAATTGGAATGTTGTTCGAAAAGTGGAGTCATTGCCAGGACCACCTGTCCAAGACAGAACCTACAGAGCAAAGCCACTGGTTAAAAGGCACCACTGGGATTCAAACCCAGGATCTCCTGTTTACAAGACAGGCACTTTAACCAACTAAGCCACGGCGCCAGCCTACAAGCTTGCTCTCCAGGATCGAACCCAGGATCTCCTATTTACAAGACAGGTGCTATGACCAGCTTAGCCACGGTGCCTCCCTGCTTGGATGGTGTACTATCCTTCAAAAGCAGCTGAGGGGTGGTGTTCGAAAGCACAAGCAAAAGTTTCTTCCGGGCTTGTGCCAGTCCATTGCCGTGAGGTCGCGTGTTCGGTGGGTAGGTAGGACAAGGTCCTTGGGTCACTGCGCAATTGTAATGTTGTTCGAAAAGTGGAGTCATTGCCAGGACCACCTGTTCAAGACAGAACCTACATAGCAAAGCCACTGGTTAAGAGGCACCGCTGGGATTCAAACCCAGGATCTCCTGTTTACTAGACAGGCACTTTAACCAACTAAGCCACAGCGCCAACCTGCACGCTTGATCTCTAGGATCGAACTCAGGATCTGCTGTTTACAAGACAGCCACTTTAACCAACTAAGCCATGGCGCCAACCTGTAAGCTTGATCTCCAGGATCGAACCCAGGATCTCCTGTTTACAAGACATGAGCTTTGGCCAGCTAATCCATGGTGCCTTCCAAATGCGGCACGTTTGCATGGTGTGCTATCCTTCGAAAGCAGCTGAGGGGCGGTTTTTAAAAGCGGACGCTCCTCTGCGCAAAGACACACAAGCAGACAACAAAAGGCACCGCTGGGATTCGAACCCAGGACCTCCTGTTTACTAGACAGGCACTTTAACCAACTAAGGCACAGCGCCAACCTGTAAGCTTGATCTCCAGGATCGAACACAGGATCTTCTGTTTACAAGACAGGTGTTTTGACCAGCTAATCCACGGAGCCCTGCCGCAGCTAGCAGCTGAGGGGTAGTTCACAAACCAAATCACCCGCTGCCCTGGTGCTCCTTTGCACCCTCTGTTTGCGTTCCGTTCTCAGAAAGAAGAAAATACACCCCATAGTGGTGCTCTAACACATTCCAAAGGCACCGCTGGGATTCGATCTCAGGATCTCCTGTTTACAAGACATGAGCTTTGGCCAGCTAATCCATGGTGCCTTCCAAATGCGGCACGTTTGCATGGTGTGCCATCCTTCGAAAGCAGCTGAGGGGTGGTTTTTAAAAGCGGACGCTCCTCTGCGCAAAGACACACAAGCAGACAACAAAAGGCACCGCTGGGATTCGAACGCAGGATCTCCTGTTTACGAGACAGGCACTTTAACCAACTAAGCCACGGCGCCAGCCTACAAGCTTGATCTCCAGGATCGAACCCAGGATCTCCTGTTTACAAGACAGGTGCTTTGACCAGCTAAGCCACGGTGCCACCCTGCTTGGATGGTGTGCTATCCTTCAAAAGCAGCTGAGGGGTGGTGTGCGAAAGCACAAGCAAAAGTTTCTTCCGGGCTTGTGCCAGTCCATTGCCGTGAGGTCGCGTGTTCGGTAATCCACGGAGGCCTGCCGCAGCCAGCGTTCTTTGGCAGCAGCTGAGAGGTGGTTCGCAAACCAAATCACCCGCTGCCCTGGTGCTCCTCTGCACCCCCCGTTTGCGTTCCGTTCTCAGAAAGAAGAAAACACACCCCATAGGGGTGCTCTGGCACATTCCAAAGGCACCGCTGGGATTCGAACCCAGGATCTCCTGTTTACTAGACAGGCACTTTAACCAACTAAGCCACGGCGCCAACCTGCAAGCTTGATCTCCAGGATCGAACCCAGGATCTTCTGTTTACAAGACAGGTGCTTTGACCAGCTAATCCACGGAGCCCTGCCGCAGCCAGCGTTCTTTGGCAGCAGCTGAGAGGTGGTTCGCAAACCAAATCACCCGCTGCCCTGGTGCTCCTCTGCACCCCCCGTTTGCGTTCCGTTCTCAAAAAGAAAAAAACACACACCCCAAACTGGTGCTCAAGAACCTTCCAAAGGCACCGCTGGGATTCGAATCCAGGATCTCCTGTTTACTAGACAGGCACTTTAACCAACTAAGCCACGGCGCCAACCTGCAAGCTTGCTCTCTAGGATCGAACCCAGGATCTTCTGTTTACAAGACAGGTGCTTTGACCAGCTAATCCACGGAGCCCTGCCGCAGCCAGCAGCTGAGGGGTGGTTCACAAACCAAATTGCCCGCTGCCCTGGTGCTCCTCTGCACCCCCGTTTGCGTTCCGTTCTCAGAAATAAAAAACACACACCCCAAAGTGGTGCTCGAGCACCTTCCAAAGGCACCACTGGGATTCCAACCCAGGATCTCCTGTTTACAAGACAGGCACTTTAACCAACTAAGCCACGGCGCCGGCCTACAAGCTTGCTCTCCAGGATCGAACCCAGGATCTCCTGTTTACAAGACAAGTGCTATGACCAGCTAAGCCACGGTGCCTCCCTGCTTGGATGGTGTGCTATCCTTCAAAAACAGCTGAGGGGTGGTGTACGAAAGCACAAGCAAATGTTTCTTCCTGCCTTGTGCCAGTCCATTGCCGTAAGGTCGCGTGTTCGGTGGGTAGGTAGGACAAGGTCCTTGGGTCACTGCGCAATTGTAATGTTGTTTGAAAAGTGGAGTCATTGCCAGGACCACCTGTCCAAGACAGAACCTACATAGCAAAGCCACTGGTTAAGAGGCACCGCTGGGATTCGAACCCAGGATCTCCTGTTTACTAGACAGGCACTTTAATTCTAGTTCACATAGATTCATCATCAGTCATCATCACATTGATTCGTTCCAAGATGGCGCCAGTGTACTCGGCTTGCCGTCTCTCTGTCTCTCGTTTGTCTCAGTTTGGTGTACCTGTGGTCCCTGTTCGTCTGTCATCTGTGCTGTTCGTTTATTGCATGATTGTGCACTGGTTCTATGCAGTTTAAGTGCTCACCTACGATCGCCAAGCTTTACTGAATATCAAAAGTGGTATGGGACTTTATTGTGGATGGTGCCCGTTTCTGCACTCTCATTCTCAATCCTCGTTCAACCAACCCGCGCTGGAATGCGTTCGCAGGTTACCGTGCTGTGTTCCTAGGAAACGACGCAGGAAGAGAGGAAATCGTGGTGGTGTTCGTGTGAGAATCAGAAGGGCAATTGCTTCCTCTTCCATACAGCCTTTGATTGAATTTCCTCTGGATAGTAAGTGCTTGGAGGGTCTGCAATTATCGCGACGTTCATGGGATTACAGATATGTTTTTCATCTCCCGGTTTTTCCGGATTGTCACTCATCTATTTTTTCTGCTCCTCCGCGTTTACGGATTCGTCAAAGAGGAGTGAACTGTTCAAATCTTCACCAACTGGACCTTGATCAACATCTGGATTTGGACTTGTCATCACAGCCTCCTTTGAATATGGCCTTAGTGAACGCTAGGTCTGTATGCAACAAAACTTTCATTCTACATGACTTTTGCACCCGTTTGTCCATCGAACTGTCGTTTTATAAGTACCCCAAGATCTGCTGGTAGGGGTGGTGGGGTTGCAATGGTTTTTAAGCAATCACTTAAAATTCAATCAGTTTCTGCTCGGACTTTTTCATCTTTTGAAGTACAGTGTGTGGCATTGCAGTCTACTTCATCCGCGCTGTTTTGTGCTCTCATCTATAGGCCTCCTAATTTTGATAGAAGTTTTATAAGTGAGTTTTCTGAATTTTTAACTTCTGTTGCTCCGTTGTATGATCGTATGTTGCTACTGGGTGATTTTAACATACATCTTTGCTGCCCGGGGCGTCCTTTGGTTGCTGAGTTTAGTAATATATTGGACTCGTTTGGTTTTTCTCAGCATATAAATCAAGCAACTCATATCCTTGGTCACACACTTGACCTTATTATGTCATATGGTTCCTCTGTAGTTGATGTTTTTATTGATGATGTTTCCTTCTCCGATCATAAACCCATTGTTTTTAAGGTTCCTGTTGTGAGCTCTGCTACTGTGAATAAGCCTGTTGGTTCTTATTCTCGTTTTATAAACTCACTGACTGTTTCTCAGTTCAGTGAACATTATCTAGCCAATGCTGTTGAAGACTCTATCTTGCATTCTGCAATGACGTCCTATGGGCCTAACGATCTGATTTCTCTCTTTTACACAGATTGTACTAATATTTTAGATTCAATTGCTCCTTTTAAATTGAAACAACCTAAGATAAAGTCGTACTGGTTGGATGACAACGCTCGCTCTCTTAGACAGGCGTGCCGTAAAGCAGAGAGGAGATGGAAGCATGATCGGCTGACTGTGTCTCTTGAGATTTTTAAAGAGTGTCTGGTTAAGTTTCAGAGCGCTGCTAAGTCAGCCAGCTCAAAATATTTTTCGGAGCTGATTTCGGCACACTGTCATAGACTTAAGATTTTATTCTCCACGATAAATTCAGTTATTAATCCAAATTCCCAGTATTCTAGGGAACTGTCAGCAGGGCTCTGTGGGAAATTTCTGACATTTTTTGTTGATAAAGTGAGTAACATTCGCTTATCTTTTATTTCACAGCTCTCAGACCTGTCTTTAAATTTGCCTGCTAGTCCATTTTTATTTTGTAATTTTCAACATGTCTCTTTAACTGAACTCTCTGATCTCGTTAACAAAATGAAGACTACTAACTCTTCACTAGATGTTGTTCCTCCTGAGATCATAAAAGCAGCCTTTCCAGTAATTGGACCCAGTATCCAAGCGTTGGTTAACTCATCTTTGGATACTGGTGTGGTTCCTAATTGTTTTAAGCATGCGGTTGTTCAGCCGTTGCTTAAGAAGCAAGGTTTGGATGAAGGTTGTTTTAATAATTTTCGGCCTGTCTCGAAATTATCCTTTTTGTCAAAACTTTTAGAAAAAGTTGTCCAATCACAGTTGATCACATTCTTAAATACAGCTAATTTATTTGAACCTTTTCAATCTGGTTTCACTGCTTATCACAGTACAGAGTCTGCTTTGCTTAAAGTGTTCAATGATATTTTGGTTGCAGTTGATGCTGGTAAAAATGCAGTACTGATTCTACTCGATCTTACAGCTGCCTTTAATACCGTGGATCATAATGTTCTTATTGGGCGGTTAGAACATCTGATCGGTATCAGGGGTACAGCTTTACAATGGTTCAACTCTTATCTCAAAGACAGGTCTTTTTCTGTAGAGCTAGGCAAATTCTCCTCATCATCTGCCCCAATTATTAGTGGAGTACCTCAGGGCTCTATTTTGGGACCACTTCTTTTTAACCTATATATGCGCCCTCTGGGGGATATTATCAGAAAGCACAATGTTTCTTTTCATCTGTATGCTGATGATACACAGTTGTACCTCCCACTAAAAGTTGGTGAGTCCATTCAACCACTGCTGGAATGTATCTCAGATATTAAATTATGGTTGTCAAATAACTTTCTCCAACTAAATGAGAATAAAACAGAAATTATTGTTTTTGGTCCCCAAAAAACGAGAATGAGTATCATTGAGGAGCTGGGCAACCATTTCCCCTCCATTTCCTCACAAGTTAGAAACCTGGGTCTTATTATAAACTCAGAATTATGTTAGAGAGATGGTAGTATACGTTGTGTCAAAATGGTTGATTTATTACCCTCATAAAAATTCCACCCCCCTCCCATAACTGGACACCTGTTTTGTACACCCCTAGCCCCCACCGTCTCTAAGCGGCCATTTTATTGACCTTATGGTGAACTTAAGAATTTATGACAATGTGTGTGTGTGTGTATGTGTGTGTGTGGGGCCAATGTTATGTGGTTTAAACTTTAAATGGTGAATTTGTGTTAAATGGGGTAAAGGGATGTTTTTATTAAAGTGTTTTCACATACATATCAAGAAAAAAAAACATCAAACATGTACGTAAAACGTACAAAGACTGTTTATTTCCCTACAAGTGTAGACTTAAAACAGGAAAAACGTAGAAAATAAAACAAAAAAGCATTAGATACACTATCTTAAAACTAGTTGTTTGACAAAGTTAAATAGAAGAAGTGAGCGCGTTCGTTTAAACCTATTTTGCGGTTTTAAAAAGTTGTGACTTTAAAACAGATACAAAGTTAAATAATATAGATTCGTTTTTATCTTACGATGGTACGTGTGTTTTTCCCTTACAAGTGGACACTAGTCTTGTTAAAACAGTTTTAGGAAAAACTAAAACAAATAAAAAGCATTAGATACGCTATTTCCTATCATTAGAATTTAAAACTAGGTCCTTTGACAAAGTTAAATAAATAGAAGAGTTGCGAGCGCGTTCGTTTATCTATAACAAAAAAGAATCGGATGCGTTAGTTAAAACAATAAGATATTTATCAAAAAACTATGTCTTGCTTTTTTTTTAAAGTTTGACTTTATAACAGACATAAAGTTAAATAATATAGAGACGAGTTCTCTTACCGTGAAGTGAAATAAAAAATATCAGACCGTTAAAACACCAGCATAAGATAGCTGTAAAATCTTCTCACATTACAATTGAAAACCTAGCATTTGTCCCAACTTAGAAAAGTTAAACAAATGTCTATCTTACGGCGATCGTTAAAACACCAGCATAAGATACTTGTCGAAGTCTATCTTGCGGTCTACCATTAGCTGCACTGACAGAAAGTTAAACAAAAAGAAAAAGCCCTGATCATCTTACGTTGAAACATCCGTCCTCAGTGCTGTCAAAACTCAGAATGAGCTCGCGGGCCGCTGTCAGGACACACCCACAGCACCGCCCTCTAACGCTGTAAGGAGAGACCGGTCTGAAGATTTGCATGTTAAAGAAATTAAAGTAATGTTTTAACATTAGAACAAAGTTATTTTATAAATATTTTACATTTCTCAATTAATGAAACCGTTCACCATTCATCATAAACCTTTTCACTTTTGAAATTAGGTTAATCTATACAAGTTTTCTTTTAAACATTCACCTAGGACACAGGAAAGTGTTGTTTTATTTTATTTTATTTGTTATTCATACTTAACACCTTTTATTTATTTACTCTTTGATATTGTCAATCTTAAAACTTCTAGTGTGCTATGTCGGTTAAAATACACATGTGTGAGGACAAACTGAAATGTATACAGAGTAATAAAATCAGCACACCTCTCTGATTTTCTTGCCGTAAGACTTGTTATCAGTTGAAACAGACGTACAACCTCTAAACATTTACATCAACACACAATATGCAAAATATCACCGCTCATGCACCGCAATGAAACGAGAGAAGTTTGAAGATGGCGCGCAGAATCCTTGACGCTGTGCTATATCAGTTGCACGCGCAAATATCAGAATGAAAAGTGGTAAGAGAGGATTACACTGTGATTTTCTCACCGTAACACTTGCGTGTGTTATCTATCAATTGAAACAGAAGTGCGTAATTAAACCTCTAAAGTTTTACAACATGCACCTGCGAGCGCGCAGGGTCTGATGCGAACTTTGCCTAAAGTTCACTGATCAAAGCATCTCTATGGCATCTATTTTATGACGTGCACCTGCGTGTGTGAACTCTGTCGAAGGTTTAGGAAAAAGTTCACAGACCGGTCAAAGGAAGTGTGACCTATTGAACCTTTTCATGACACACATCTGGTGAAGTTAGGTATAATTGAGAATTGAGTATTTATAATGTATTTATAATCTATTCGAGTGTGACTTTAAACTAACGTTTAGGATGTGATGAGATAGTCAAAGAAGGCGATAACCACAAACTTAAATAAATACAGGTCCCCAAAGATGATGGTTTTAAAAAAATGCTGTAGGAAAACATTCTTTAATTTACTTCATTTTACCTAGTTTTATTTCTTTTTTCACTCATATATTTTTCATCCGTCAACACAAACACACACACACCTACACATAAACATCCACATAAACAACCATACAGTTAAATATTTAAACTTTTATGATGTCTCATACAAACCTTTTATAAATAAAAAACTTTTAGAATCACACTGGGTATCTTTACAAGGTGATGAAAAGCAGCATGATTAAACAATGATATAACTTTTGTTTTAAAAAATACGTTTTTAGATCTTCCAAACCTAAAACCACAATGTTCTAAAGCAAGGATTAGAAGCAGTCAAACGATCCTCTGAGTAAAGCAAGACACTTACAGAGATTTTTCTTTAGGAATTGGACCTAAATTAGATAGATAAAGAAAAAACACGCACACACACACACACAAATCTGAGTATGCTAAATTTTAAATACGACCAAAATCATATATATTGTTTTTACTTGTTGTTGTCATTTAAGAAATGTTTTCATTTTAATCTACACTGTAGATAGTATGTGTACTGTAAAAGAACAAATATACATTTCACTTAAAACTTCAGTAAAATAATTACACCGGCAGTTTTAAACATGATTAAAAAGTTTTAAACACTTTGTGTGTCACTAAAGTAAGTCATGATGTCAATTGTCTTTAAATTAAACTTTAGTTTTATTCTTCAATTTCTTTAAAATAGCCTGATGATAATACATCCCAAGTGGTTTTCTCACGAGTAGATAACTCTTTGGATGTCTTTGTGACAAACACATAATTTTTTACTTCAGAAAAGTTTTCGAAACGTATGACTGAACTTTTACTCATTTGACAGACCTACGTTTCAAATTATTTACCCGAGGCGTTTAACAGCCAGAGGGGTTACATGTTATTTTCTAACGTTCGTGGGAACCTTTATTGGTGTAAATTTCTCACCTAGAACACAAAACTTGTAAATCTTTTGGATTGTGTATGTTTTAGGTGAAGACAGCTCTTTGCGAAAGACAGCTCTTTAAGTCTTGCTGTTTTAACCTTAAACCTATTACACCTGAAGCAAATCAAACTATTGCACTGAAAGCTGCACATTCATTCAAGTTTGAACATGTTAAAATCTCTGCACTCTTGTAAAGACACATAAAACACACACACACACACACACATACACTAAAACAAAACCCTATACAGTTAAACATTTAGACTATTATGATGTGTACTATTTATGTTTTCATCTCTACAAGATGAGGAAAGCAGCATGATTAAACAATGATATAACTTTTGTTTTAACAAATAAGTTTAGATCTTTCAAACCTAAAACCACGATGCTCTAGAGCAAGGATTAGAAGCGGTCAAATGATCCTCTGATTAACGCAAGACTCTTACAGAGGTTTTTCTTTAGGAATTTGACCTATATTAGACTGAAAATTACTTACGGTTGTCTGCAACAAAAGTATAAGGTCCCACAAATGCTTCTCAGAATCTTTACAACAGATTAGACTTTCTTTCTCACCTTAAAAACGGTATTATTAACCGCAGAGTTTAAATGTAGCATTTGTTCACAGTATAATGTTCTATTAAAATAAAAACAACTGGTCTATATAGGTTTATCTAACTAAGATTTGATCAAATAACTGATATAAGAAACATGCAAATATTTGATAAGTCCATCTTATCACACCACAACCTGACGTGTCTGATGGTTTATGATGGTATCTTCCTGATACAGATGTGTTAAGTGTGTGTAAAATAGTTTAAAAAGTCATATTTTTAGCTTTCACGTAGGATTTGTATCCACGCTCAAGTGGTTTTGTGTAACATAATCCTGAGACAAATGAAAACAGAATGCGTGAAAGGGGTTTCTCTTTAAGATATTTGTAATGACAGACTAAAAGCTTTATAAAACAATCGTGCGTATGCATTTCTCTCGTACATGTATACAGTAACCGATGAATACACAAAACAGTATTAATACATAACCTCATAAATTCAGCGTGATTCTATCATATCAATCAATAATAAAATATTTAATTTATATACCGTATCAGACTTTCTCTTCAAAACACAAACTTTCTTAAGACTTTTTTAAATGTGTTGAACAATCGGTTTTGGGGGAAATCAGTATAGTGTTGTGTTTCTAAGTTAGGATGCTTGTAGTTAATCCCGTCTTTATCTAAAATATTTTTGTATTCAAACTGTCTCACGCACACACACACATGTTGGTTTTAATGTTTTCTGGGGACTCTCCATAAGCGTAATGGTTTTTATACTGAACAAACTGTGTGCGCTATTGCCCTACACCAACCCTACACCTAAACTTAGCCCTCACAGGAGACTTTGTCCATTTTTAGATTTTCAAAAGAACACCATTTAGTATGTTTTTTTTTTTTAAGCCTTTTGAATTACGGGGACATAGGCAGTGTCCTCATAAACCACCTTCATATTGTAATACCTCTGTCATACCCACGTCATTATACAAATTTGTGTCCTCATAAACCACATAAACATGTACACAGGCACACACAGCTTTCCCGGTCAGCCGCAAATTGCCAACAATATTCTTAACTTTGTTTTATCATTCAGCTGTAGCTAAAACCTATAACGGAGTTATACTATAGATGCTGAAAGAGCTCATTAACCTGTTTAACTCTAAAAATGTTAACAATGTCGCTCACGACTAGTTTAACAAACAAGGGTACGCTCATAAAACAAGTCTGGAAGCGATTTGAACCATTCTAACAACAAGTACAACCGCTGCAGAAAATAGCCCCGCAGTAAACTCTGGATGTGATAACGACCGCCTTATCAGATGTTCAACATATTATTACAAGGCCTTGCTTATAGTTTATGATGAAGGTAGAAAAATATAAGAACACAACCAAATCCTAACACTATTTCACGAAATAACGCAACAACGGGTGCTCCGTTTCAACATATACACGTCAAATCTGTTTTACCCTAAGTATATCGTATTCTTCTTATATATATCTATATATATATATATAGATATATATATATATTTGTTTAGGCTAAATAGCTACGTTTTAACAATTCTTTTTGTTTTTACAAAGATGTTATATTGAACGCGTGTAACTAATACCTCCTTCAAACGTTGCGGCCTTTCAGGTCAGCGAACCACAATACCCAGCATACACCTCAGACTACAAACGCGGCCGTCGGGGATCCATAACCCAAAATGCTTGTGCGTGACAGCGCTCTAAACCGTAGGACTTCTGATTATACGGGCGCACAGATATAAAAAGACACGCATTTCCACACTTTTTGTGAAGTACACGCACCTTTCCGTGTTGTGATGATGTAAACCCTTTTTGTGGTCTCTGTTAGCGACGTGAAGTCCAATACATTTCTGCGAAACGATTCTTTCCCACAGTTCGGTTCAGTGATTCGGTTCAAATAACCAATTCTTTGTCTCATTAAGTCGTCTCGCTGTAATCAAAACGGGTGTGAAAGGTGGGATAACATATTAACGTGATGTTTTGGTACGTGTCTTACACAACTGTGCGTTACTTAACGTTTTTATTAAGTTTTAATATAAAAGGTAATAGTCTGTTAACAATTTTGATGCTTTTATTATGAAATCGTACAAAGAACCACTAAAGTACGCACTGTTTGTTAACACGGAATAGTCAAAATAATAACCTACTACGAGGTTTATTTACAGCATGCCGAATGTAATACAGTTAAACAGAAACATTACAACATTTCAAACTTGTTAAACAACAGCTTCAATACATTCCTCTTATGAAAACGATTAAAATCGAATGCTGTCAAACAGAACGTTGTCTGCAAGTTCCCGACGTGTAAATTACCAACAAGTTCTCAATATTCTCAATATGAAAATATGTTCAAAACGCATAAACATCCATCACGCATATAGTTTGTGCGTCGATTTAACACGTTCTGTACATACGATCAAAAACACGACCGACAGACAGACAAAACCTCAACGATAGCTGAGATGGATCAGGAGGGAGGACAAAATTATTATTCTTCGTCACAATAACATACCGGGTCCGAGAAATTTGATACCCTTACTACAGATTTTCGCGACATTCTTTATTCTAGTTGTTATTTTCCTCTTATTCAATTATAAACCTGCAAGAGTTAAATTAATTGATAACATTTGAACAAATTCTCTAAGTGAAAAAATGAAATCCTGTGTTTTACGTTCAGATTTGTCTGATCGTTTTGCGATATTGCATCATTCTGTAATTCGGGTTAACAGGGTTAAATTCTCAAAAGAAATACAACAACGATTAAACGACAGTCCTTCTACATGACACCGCTTAAGACTAAACAACACTAAAGGACTTCTTTCTGGTCTGTCTACGATGCGTGCGTTCACAAGACAACCCGTGCACGAAAAACGGGGGTTTGTGTCTTTCTGTTAGCTACATACGACTATTTCACTTCAAACTTTTCTAACTATTACGCTTGAAGCTACGCGTTTCACAGTACATACGCAGATACGTGTTTCTTTTTCGCATGTCTCTAAACAATAGTTAGGTAAATGACTTACATACAGCTGATACGTCATTTTAATTAAAAGGTGGGACGATTTATTTCTTTTTTATTTTGACCACACCAATGCTTTGATACCCACGTTTTCGACGTCTGTCTTTTAAGCCTGACCCCAGAAAACAGATGTCTCAAAATTTAGTTCTTCTTTTTATGAAAACATGCGGTAAACAGTTTTTGTCCTCATCTGCAGTATACCGATGCGTTTTAACACGACATAAATCCCAATAGTTAGTTAGCAAACACGACTGTTTATTACTGAGATAAGTCACATCAGAGCTGCATTCTAGTTTATATTCAACATTTTTCATCTACCTACATGTTTAACGGCGCTACTGTTCTAGGTCTCCTCACGCTGTTGTGAGATATAAACCGCAAAGTTTTTTCATAGCGTTAAGCTTTGAAACCATAACAATTTTTACGTTTCCATGACTTTGCGCGCTCTTTCTGCTTGAATTTGTTTACCGCAGTTTCACCATCCTTATCTTATTTTCCCCCGCCTAATTGTATTTGTTAGGCCTTACGCTTGCTAGTTTTGTGCTGTTCATATAATTCGATATTTCTGCTATTTTTTATTCAATAAATATACCCTCTTCATTCACAATATTGTATCAGGTATAAGATACAAGATCCTTTCTTATTACATTGATAACAAACAAACAAAAAACTTAGTATCTGTACCGCTTAAATAGTTACCTTTAAATGTTTTAAATAAAGACATTTTTATGAAGTCAGAGAACAGAACAAGGAGTTGAGACAACCTTTTATTTCAACAATATATCGTTGAGTATCCGATCATACATTGAAGTAGTGACGAAAATGATCACATTTACAAACAAGCGGTAGTAACGACATTATACCGGTGGTCTAGCCAGAAAAGAAAATCTCTGCAGACAAACATGTTTTGCTCAAATATAAAATCAACCAGCGATTCAACAATTTCACACGTTATAGAATCACAATTTTTTGCAACCAACGACGTGCATAAATCTGTTATACACGTACACAGACAGAGAACCTCGTTAATGTCCATTTCATCCTCACATTCAGACGTTACATCCAGAATTTTTCTGGTTATTAAAAAGACAGACTCTTTGCTGGTGAGAAACATGCTACTCAAATCAGGCCATGGGTTATTTTTCAGGCTTCTTACAACGTCCATTTCGTTCTTGAGATTTTTTACACGCTCTGTATCCCCCGCACAATCGCGATTCGGATCGCAAGCATGGTCGATGGCTGTTTGCATCAGTTTGATCATCTGTCCTCGGTAATGCGGTTTAACAGCGGGGTCTATGACGTCTTTTACAAGACACGTTTTTCCAGTACCGTAGTCGCACTCCAGTCGCACATCCGCAACATCTCCAGAACTCCGGTCACGATCCATTAGCTTTTGCACAGCGTCAGACGATTTTTCAGAATTCGATTCTTTCCAAGAGATACGTTTTGTCCCCTAACCGATATAGAGCGTTGTCGCCGTTTCCTAAAATCTTGATTGACCGTTTTAATCCGCGACGGTCCTGTGGAATTTCGCTTTCAGTTTCCGGTTTATGGTTCAGATCCGCCGAAGCGTTATCAGTAGAAACATTGCGGGGGGCGTCAGGCTCAGATGAATTCGATTCTTGAAGCTGATTCTGTCGATCCATGTATATAACGTTTTGATTGACCTAGCTCCGCCGTCTGCACTTTCAAACCTGGTAGCAACGCCGTAACTGAGTTTGTCAGACCAATCATCGTCGGTTTTAGATTTCGGAACCGCCCTCAACCTGTTGGCTGGTGTACAGGGTGGGGGTTGTCGCCAGGAATTCCTAAACATCGGCCTCGGCTAAGATAAGTTTTTTGTTTGTTTGTTATCAATGTAATAAGAAAGGATCTTGTATCTTATACCTGATACAATATTGTGAATGAAGAGGGTATATTTATTGAATAAAAAATAGCAGAAATATCGAATTATATGAACAGCACAAAACTAGCAAGCGTAAGGCCTAACAAATACAATTAGGCGGGGGAAAATAAGATAAGGATGGTGAAACTGCGGTAAACAAATTCAAGCAGAAAGAGCGCGCAAAGTCATGGAAACGTAAAAATTGTTATGGTTTCAAAGCTTAACGCTATGAAAAAACTTTGCGGTTTATATCTCACAACAGCGTGAGGAGACCTAGAACAGTAGCGCCGTTAAACATGTAGGTAGATGAAAAATGTTGAATATAAACTAGAATGCAGCTCTGATGTGACTTATCTCAGTAATAAACAGTCGTGTTTGCTAACTAACTATTGGGATTTATGTCGTGTTAAAACGCATCGGTATACTGCAGATGAGGACAAAAACTGTTTACCGCATGTTTTCATAAAAAGAAGAACTAAATTTTGAGACATCTGTTTTCTGGGGTCAGGCTTAAAAGACAGACGTCGAAAACGTGGGTATCAAAGCATTGGTGTGGTCAAAATAAAAAAGAAATAAATCGTCCCACCTTTTAATTAAAATGACGTATCAGCTGTATGTAAGTCATTTACCTAACTATTGTTTAGAGACATGCGAAAAAGAAACACGTATCTGCGTATGTACTGTGAAACGCGTAGCTTCAAGCGTAATAGTTAGAAAAGTTTGAAGTGAAATAGTCGTATGTAGCTAACAGAAAGACACAAACCCCCGTTTTTCGTGCACGGGTTGTCTTGTGAACGCACACATCGTAGACAGACCAGAAAGAAGTCCTTTAGTGTTGTTTAGTCTTAAGCGGTGTCATGTAGAAGGACTGTCGTTTAATCGTTGTTGTATTTCTTTTGAGAATTTAACCCTGTTAACCCGAATTACAGAATGATGCAATATCGCAAAACGATCAGACAAATCTGAACGTAAAACACAGGATTTAATTTTTTCACTTAGAGAATTTGTTCAAATGTTATCAATTAATTTAACTCTTGCAGGTTTATAATTGAATAAGAGGAAAATAACAACTAGAATAAAGAATGTCGCGAAAATCTGTAGTAAGGGTATCAAATTTCTCGGACCCGGTATGTTATTGTGACGAAGAATAATAATTTTGTCCTCCCTCCTGATCCATCTCAGCTATCGTTGAGGTTTTGTCTGTCTGTCGGTCGTGTTTTTGATCGTATGTACAGAACGTGTTAAATCGACGCACAAACTATATGCGTGATGGATGTTTATGCGTTTTGAACATATTTTCATATTGAGAATATTGAGAACTTGTTGGTAATTTACACGTCGGGAACTTGCAGACAACGTTCTGTTTGACAGCATTCGATTTTAATCGTTTTCATAAGAGGAATGTATTGAAGCTGTTGTTTAACAAGTTTGAAATGTTGTAATGTTTCTGTTTAACTGTATTACATTCGGCATGCTGTAAATAAACCTCGTAGTAGGTTATTATTTTGACTATTCCGTGTTAACAAACAGTGCGTACTTTAGTGGTTCTTTGTACGATTTCATAATAAAAGCATCAAAATTGTTAACAGACTATTACCTTTTATATTAAAACTTAATAAAAACGTTAAGTAACGCACAGTTGTGTAAGACACGTACCAAAACATCACGTTAATATGTTATCCCACCTTTCACACCCGTTTTGATTACAGCGAGACGACTTAATGAGACAAAGAATTGGTTATTTGAACCGAATCACTGAACCGAACTGTGGGAAAGAATCGTTTCGCAGAAATGTATTGGACTTCACGTCGCTAACAGAGACCACAAAAAGGGTTTACATCATCACAACACGGAAAGGTGCGTGTACTTCACAAAAAGTGTGGAAATGCGTGTCTTTTTATATCTGTGCGCCCGTATAATCAGAAGTCCTACGGTTTAGAGCGCTGTCACGCACAAGCATTTTGGGTTATGGATCCCCGACGGCCGCGTTTGTAGTCTGAGGTGTATGCTGGGTATTGTGGTTCGCTGACCTGAAAGGCCGCAACGTTTGAAGGAGGTATTAGTTACACGCGTTCAATATAACATCTTTGTAAAAACAAAAAGAATTGTTAAAACGTAGCTATTTAGCCTAAACAAATATATATATATATCTATATATATATATATATAGATATATATAAGAAGAATACGATATACTTAGGGTAAAACAGATTTGACGTGTATATGTTGAAACGGAGCACCCGTTGTTGCGTTATTTCGTGAAATAGTGTTAGGATTTGGTTGTGTTCTTATATTTTTCTACCTTCATCATAAACTATAAGCAAGGCCTTGTAATAATATGTTGAACATCTGATAAGGCGGTCGTTATCACATCCAGAGTTTACTGCGGGGCTATTTTCTGCAGCGGTTGTACTTGTTGTTAGAATGGTTCAAATCGCTTCCAGACTTGTTTTATGAGCGTACCCTTGTTTGTTAAACTAGTCGTGAGCGACATTGTTAACATTTTTAGAGTTAAACAGGTTAATGAGCTCTTTCAGCATCTATAGTATAACTCCGTTATAGGTTTTAGCTACAGCTGAATGATAAAACAAAGTTAAGAATATTGTTGGCAATTTGCGGCTGACCGGGAAAGCTGTGTGTGCCTGTGTACATGTTTATGTGGTTTATGAGGACACAAATTTGTATAATGACGTGGGTATGACAGAGGTATTACAATATGAAGGTGGTTTATGAGGACACTGCCTATGTCCCCGTAATTCAAAAGGCTTAAAAAAAAAAAACATACTAAATGGTGTTCTTTTGAAAATCTAAAAATGGACAAAGTCTCCTGTGAGGGCTAAGTTTAGGTGTAGGGTTGGTGTAGGGCAATAGCGCACACAGTTTGTTCAGTATAAAAACCATTACGCTTATGGAGAGTCCCCAGAAAACATTAAAACCAACATGTGTGTGTGTGCGTGAGACAGTTTGAATACAAAAATATTTTAGATAAAGACGGGATTAACTACAAGCATCCTAACTTAGAAACACAACACTATACTGATTTCCCCCAAAACCGATTGTTCAACACATTTAAAAAAGTCTTAAGAAAGTTTGTGTTTTGAAGAGAAAGTCTGATACGGTATATAAATTAAATATTTTATTATTGATTGATATGATAGAATCACGCTGAATTTATGAGGTTATGTATTAATACTGTTTTGTGTATTCATCGGTTACTGTATACATGTACGAGAGAAATGCATACGCACGATTGTTTTATAAAGCTTTTAGTCTGTCATTACAAATATCTTAAAGAGAAACCCCTTTCACGCATTCTGTTTTCATTTGTCTCAGGATTATGTTACACAAAACCACTTGAGCGTGGATACAAATCCTACGTGAAAGCTAAAAATATGACTTTTTAAACTATTTTACACACACTTAACACATCTGTATCAGGAAGATACCATCATAAACCATCAGACACGTCAGGTTGTGGTGTGATAAGATGGACTTATCAAATATTTGCATGTTTCTTATATCAGTTATTTGATCAAATCTTAGTTAGATAAACCTATATAGACCAGTTGTTTTTATTTTAATAGAACATTATACTGTGAACAAATGCTACATTTAAACTCTGCGGTTAATAATACCGTTTTTAAGGTGAGAAAGAAAGTCTAATCTGTTGTAAAGATTCTGAGAAGCATTTGTGGGACCTTATACTTTTGTTGCAGACAACCGTAAGTAATTTTCAGTCTAATATAGGTCAAATTCCTAAAGAAAAACCTCTGTAAGAGTCTTGCGTTAATCAGAGGATCATTTGACCGCTTCTAATCCTTGCTCTAGAGCATCGTGGTTTTAGGTTTGAAAGATCTAAACTTATTTGTTAAAACAAAAGTTATATCATTGTTTAATCATGCTGCTTTCCTCATCTTGTAGAGATGAAAACATAAATAGTACACATCATAATAGTCTAAATGTTTAACTGTATAGGGTTTTGTTTTAGTGTATGTGTGTGTGTGTGTGTGTGTTTTATGTGTCTTTACAAGAGTGCAGAGATTTTAACATGTTCAAACTTGAATGAATGTGCAGCTTTCAGTGCAATAGTTTGATTTGCTTCAGGTGTAATAGGTTTAAGGTTAAAACAGCAAGACTTAAAGAGCTGTCTTTCGCAAAGAGCTGTCTTCACCTAAAACATACACAATCCAAAAGATTTACAAGTTTTGTGTTCTAGGTGAGAAATTTACACCAATAAAGGTTCCCACGAACGTTAGAAAATAACATGTAACCCCTCTGGCTGTTAAACGCCTCGGGTAAATAATTTGAAACGTAGGTCTGTCAAATGAGTAAAAGTTCAGTCATACGTTTCGAAAACTTTTCTGAAGTAAAAAATTATGTGTTTGTCACAAAGACATCCAAAGAGTTATCTACTCGTGAGAAAACCACTTGGGATGTATTATCATCAGGCTATTTTAAAGAAATTGAAGAATAAAACTAAAGTTTAATTTAAAGACAATTGACATCATGACTTACTTTAGTGACACACAAAGTGTTTAAAACTTTTTAATCATGTTTAAAACTGCCGGTGTAATTATTTTACTGAAGTTTTAAGTGAAATGTATATTTGTTCTTTTACAGTACACATACTATCTACAGTGTAGATTAAAATGAAAACATTTCTTAAATGACAACAACAAGTAAAAACAATATATATGATTTTGGTCGTATTTAAAATTTAGCATACTCAGATTTGTGTGTGTGTGTGTGCGTGTTTTTTCTTTATCTATCTAATTTAGGTCCAATTCCTAAAGAAAAATCTCTGTAAGTGTCTTGCTTTACTCAGAGGATCGTTTGACTGCTTCTAATCCTTGCTTTAGAACATTGTGGTTTTAGGTTTGGAAGATCTAAAAACGTATTTTTTAAAACAAAAGTTATATCATTGTTTAATCATGCTGCTTTTCATCACCTTGTAAAGATACCCAGTGTGATTCTAAAAGTTTTTTATTTATAAAAGGTTTGTATGAGACATCATAAAAGTTTAAATATTTAACTGTATGGTTGTTTATGTGGATGTTTATGTGTAGGTGTGTGTGTGTTTGTGTTGACGGATGAAAAATATATGAGTGAAAAAAGAAATAAAACTAGGTAAAATGAAGTAAATTAAAGAATGTTTTCCTACAGCATTTTTTTAAAACCATCATCTTTGGGGACCTGTATTTATTTAAGTTTGTGGTTATCGCCTTCTTTGACTATCTCATCACATCCTAAACGTTAGTTTAAAGTCACACTCGAATAGATTATAAATACATTATAAATACTCAATTCTCAATTATACCTAACTTCACCAGATGTGTGTCATGAAAAGGTTCAATAGGTCACACTTCCTTTGACCGGTCTGTGAACTTTTTCCTAAACCTTCGACAGAGTTCACACACGCAGGTGCACGTCATAAAATAGATGCCATAGAGATGCTTTGATCAGTGAACTTTAGGCAAAGTTCGCATCAGACCCTGCGCGCTCGCAGGTGCATGTTGTAAAACTTTAGAGGTTTAATTACGCACTTCTGTTTCAATTGATAGATAACACACGCAAGTGTTACGGTGAGAAAATCACAGTGTAATCCTCTCTTACCACTTTTCATTCTGATATTTGCGCGTGCAACTGATATAGCACAGCGTCAAGGATTCTGCGCGCCATCTTCAAACTTCTCTCGTTTCATTGCGGTGCATGAGCGGTGATATTTTGCATATTGTGTGTTGATGTAAATGTTTAGAGGTTGTACGTCTGTTTCAACTGATAACAAGTCTTACGGCAAGAAAATCAGAGAGGTGTGCTGATTTTATTACTCTGTATACATTTCAGTTTGTCCTCACACATGTGTATTTTAACCGACATAGCACACTAGAAGTTTTAAGATTGACAATATCAAAGAGTAAATAAATAAAAGGTGTTAAGTATGAATAACAAATAAAATAAAATAAAACAACACTTTCCTGTGTCCTAGGTGAATGTTTAAAAGAAAACTTGTATAGATTAACCTAATTTCAAAAGTGAAAAGGTTTATGATGAATGGTGAACGGTTTCATTAATTGAGAAATGTAAAATATTTATAAAATAACTTTGTTCTAATGTTAAAACATTACTTTAATTTCTTTAACATGCAAATCTTCAGACCGGTCTCTCCTTACAGCGTTAGAGGGCGGTGCTGTGGGTGTGTCCTGACAGCGGCCCGCGAGCTCATTCTGAGTTTTGACAGCACTGAGGACGGATGTTTCAACGTAAGATGATCAGGGCTTTTTCTTTTTGTTTAACTTTCTGTCAGTGCAGCTAATGGTAGACCGCAAGATAGACTTCGACAAGTATCTTATGCTGGTGTTTTAACGATCGCCGTAAGATAGACATTTGTTTAACTTTTCTAAGTTGGGACAAATGCTAGGTTTTCAATTGTAATGTGAGAAGATTTTACAGCTATCTTATGCTGGTGTTTTAACGGTCTGATATTTTTTATTTCACTTCACGGTAAGAGAACTCGTCTCTATATTATTTAACTTTATGTCTGTTATAAAGTCAAACTTTAAAAAAAAAGCAAGACATAGTTTTTTGATAAATATCTTATTGTTTTAACTAACGCATCCGATTCTTTTTTGTTATAGATAAACGAACGCGCTCGCAACTCTTCTATTTATTTAACTTTGTCAAAGGACCTAGTTTTAAATTCTAATGATAGGAAATAGCGTATCTAATGCTTTTTATTTGTTTTAGTTTTTCCTAAAACTGTTTTAACAAGACTAGTGTCCACTTGTAAGGGAAAAACACACGTACCATCGTAAGATAAAAACGAATCTATATTATTTAACTTTGTATCTGTTTTAAAGTCACAACTTTTTAAAACCGCAAAATAGGTTTAAACGAACGCGCTCACTTCTTCTATTTAACTTTGTCAAACAACTAGTTTTAAGATAGTGTATCTAATGCTTTTTTGTTTTATTTTCTACGTTTTTCCTGTTTTAAGTCTACACTTGTAGGGAAATAAACAGTCTTTGTACGTTTTACGTACATGTTTGATGTTTTTTTTTCTTGATATGTATGTGAAAACACTTTAATAAAAACATCCCTTTACCCCATTTAACACAAATTCACCATTTAAAGTTTAAACCACATAACATTGGCCCCACACACACACATACACACACACACACATTGTCATAAATTCTTAAGTTCACCATAAGGTCAATAAAATGGCCGCTTAGAGACGGTGGGGGCTAGGGGTGTACAAAACAGGTGTCCAGTTATGGGAGGGGGGTGGAATTTTTATGAGGGTAATAAATCAACCATTTTGACACAACGTATACTACCATCTCTCTTATGTTTATCCAAACAAATTAATTCGGTCGTTAGGAGCAGTTTTTATCAATTACGGGTCATTTCCAAACTTAAATCATTTTTGTCTTTTCAAGATTTGGAGAAGGTTATTCATGCTTTTATTACCTCACGTCTAGATTACTGTAATTCTCTTTACTGAGGTCTTCCTCAGTCATCGCTTTCACGCCTCCAGTTGGTACAAAATGCAGCTGCAAGGCTGCTGACTGGGGCAAAGAAATATGACCACATCACTCCAATTTTAGCTTCACTACACTGGCTTCCTGTCCATTTTAGAGTTCAGTTTAAGATTCTGCTGTTTGTCTTTAAAGCTCTTAACAATCAAGCACCGTCTTATCTTAAAGTTCTTCTTATCCCTTTGTCAACTACCAGACGTTTAAGATCCACTGACAGGGCTCTTTTATCTGTCCCTCGCTCCCGTTTGAAAACCAAGGGTGACAGAGCCTTTTCAGTTAATGCCCCTCGTCTATGGAACCAGTTACCTCTAGAATGCCGCCTTGCACCTTCCATTACCAGTTTTAAATCAAGATTGAAAACATATCTTTTTTCCTTAGCATTTTAATTTCAATTTTATTGATGTTTTATTGGTTGTCTTGTTTGCTTCTTTTTTGTTTTCTTTTCTCATTTTAATTTCTGTTACATTGTTAAGCACTTTGGATAGCTTTGCTATGTTTAAATGTGCTATATAAATAAAATTCACTTACTCACTTACTTACTTAACCAACTAAGCCACGGCGCCAACCTGAAAGCTTGATCTCCAGGATCGAACCCAGGATCTTCTGTTTACAAGACAGGTGCTTTGACCAGCTAATCCACGGAGCCCTGCCGCAGCCAGCGTTCTTTGGCAGCAGCTGAGAGGTGGTTCGCAAACCAAATAGCCCGCAGCCCTGGTGCTTCTTTGCACCCTCCGTTTGCGTTCCGTTCTCAGAAAGAAGAAAATACACCCCATAGTGGTGCTCTAGCACATTCCAAAGGCACAGCTGGGATTCGAACCCACGATCTCCTGTTTACAAGACAGGTGCTTTGACCAGCTAAGCCACGGCGCCGGCCTACAAGCTTGCTCTCCATGATCGAACCCAGGATCTTCTGTTTACAAGACAGGTGCTATGACCAGCTAAGCCACGGTGCCTCCCTGCTTGGATGGTGTGCTATCCTTCAAAAACAGCTGAGGGGTGGTGTACGAAAGCACAAGCAAATGTTTCTTCCTGGCTTGTGCCAGTCCATTGCCGTAAGGTCGCGTGTTCGGTGGGTAGGTAGGACAAGGTCCTTGGGTCACTGCGCAATTGTAATTTTGTTCGAAAAGTGGAGTCATTGCCAGGACCACCTGTCCAAGACAGAACCTACATAGCAAAGCCACTGGTTAAGAGACACCGCTGGGATTCGAACCCAGGATCTCCTGTTTACTAGACAGGCACTTTAACCAACTAAGCCACGGCGCCAACCTGCAAGCTGGATCTCCAGGATCGAACCCAGGATCTTCTGTTTACAAGACAGGTGCTTTGACCAGCTAACCCACGGAGCCCTACCGCAGCCAGCGTTCTTTGGCAGCAGCTGAGAGGTGGTTCGCAAACCAAATCACCCGCTAACCTGGTGCTCCTCTGCACCCCCCGTTTGCGTTCCGTTCTCAAAAAGAAAAAACACACACCCCAAACTGGTGCTCAAGAACCTTCCAAAGGCACCGCTGGGATTCAAACCCAGGATCTCCTGTTTACTAGACAGGCACTTTAACCAACTAAGCCACGGCGCCAACCTGCAAGCTTGATCTCCAGGATCGAACCCAGGATCTTCTGTTTACAAGACAGGTGCTTTGACCAGCTAATCCACGGAGCCCTGCCGCAGCCAGCAGCTGAGGGGTGGTTCACAAACCAAACTGCCCGCTGCCCTGGTGCTCCTCTGCACCCCCCATTCGCGTTCCGTTCTCAGAAATAAAAAACACACACCCCAAAGTGGTGCTCGAGCACCTTCCAAAGGCACCACTGGGATTCGAACCCAGGATCTCCTGTTTACAAGACAGGCACTTTAACCAACTAAGCCACGGCGCCGGCCTACTAGCTTGATCTCCAGGATCGAACCCAGGATCTCCTGTTTACAAGACAGGTGCTATGACCAGCTAAGCCACGGTGCCTCCCTGCTTGGATGGTGTGCTATCCTTCAAAAACAGCTGAGGGGTGGTGTACGAAAGCACAAGCAAATGTTTCTTCCTGGCTTGTGCCAGTCCATTGCTGTAAGGTCGCGTGTTCGGTGGATAGGTAGGACAAGGTCCTTGGGTCACTGCGCAATTGTAATTTTGTTCGAAAAGTGGAGTCATTGCCAGGACCACCTGTCCAAGACAAAACCTACATAGCAAAGCTACTGGTTAAGAGGCACCGCTGGGATTCGAACCCAGGATCTCCTGTTTACTAGACAGGCACTTTAACCAACTAAGCCACGGCGCCAACCTGCAAGCTTGATATCCAGGATCGAACCCAGGATCTTCTGTTTACAAGACAGGTGCTTTGACCAGCTAATCCACGGCGCCAACCTGCAAGCTTGATCTCCAGGATCTTCTGTTTACAAGACAGGTGCTTTGACCAGCTAATCCACGGAGCCCTGCCGCAGAAAGCGTTCTTTGGCAGCAGCTGAGAGGTGGTTCGCAAACCAAATAGCCCGCAGCCCTGGTGCTTCTTTGCACCCTCCGTTTGCGTTCCGTTCTCAGAAAGAAGAAAATACACCCCACAGTGGTGCTCTAGCACATTCCAAAGGCACCGCTGGGATTCGAACCCAGGATCTCCTGTTTACAAGACAGGTGCTTTGACCAGCTAAGCCACGGCGCCTCCCTGCTTGGATGGTGTGCTATCCTTCGAAAGCAGCTGAGGGGTGGTTTTCAAAAGTGCACGGTCCTCTGCGCAAAGACAAACATCAGACAACAAAAGGCACTGCTGGGATTCAAAACCAGGATCTCCGGTTTACTAGACAGGCACTTTAACCAACTAAGCCACTGCGCCAACCTGCAAGCTTCATCTCCAGGATCGAACCCAGGATCGAACCCAGGATTTCCTGTTTACAAGACTGGTGCTCTGACCAGCTAAGCCACGGAGCCCTGCCGCAGCCAGCAGCTGAGGGGTGGTTCACAAACCAAATCGCCTGCTGCCCTGCTGCTCCTCTGCACCCCCCGTTTGCGTTCCGTTCTCAGAAAGAAAAAAATACACCCCATAGTGGTGCTCTAGCACATTCCAAAGGCACCGCTGGGATTCGAACCCAGGATCTCCTGTTTACTAGACAGGCACTTTAACCAACTAAGCCACGGCGCCAACCT
Source organism: Barbus barbus (assembly GCF_936440315.1). Taxonomy (NCBI): domain Eukaryota; kingdom Metazoa; phylum Chordata; class Actinopteri; order Cypriniformes; family Cyprinidae; genus Barbus; species Barbus barbus. The sequence goes on along the minus strand of NC_136762.1, from coordinate 18,499,703 downwards.
ACAAGCTGGAGCTCCAGGATCGAACCCAGGATCTTCTGTTTACAAGACAGGTGCTTTGACCAGCTAACCCACGGAGCCCTTCCGCAGCCAGCGTTCTTTGGCAGCAGCTGAGAGGTGTTTCGCAAACCAAATCACCCGCTTCCCTGGTGCTCCTCTGCACCCCCGTTTGCGTTCCGTTCTCAAAAAAAAAAAACACACACCCCAAACTGGTGCTCAAGAACCTTCCAAAGGCACCGCTGGGATTCGAACCCAGGATCTCCTGTTTACTAGACAGGCACTTTAACCAACTAAGCCACGGCGCCAACCTGCAAGCTTGATCTCCAGGATCGAACCCAGGATCTTCTGTTTACAAGACAAGTGCTTTGACCAGCTAATCCACGGAGCCCTGCCGCAGCCAGCGTTCTTTGGCAGCAGCTGAGAGGTGGTTCGCAAACCAAATAGCCCGCAGCCCTGGTGCTTCTTTGCACTCTCCGTTTGCGTTCCGTTCTCAGAAAGAAGAAAATACACCCCATAGTGGTGCTCTAGCACATTCCAAAGGCACAGCTGGGATTCGAACCCAGGATCTCCTGTTTACAAGTCAGGTGCTTTGACCAGCTAAGCCACGGCGCCTCCCTGCTTGGATGGTGTGCTATCCTTCGAAAACAGCTGAGGGGTGGTTTTCAAAAGGGCACGCTCCTCTGCGCAAAGACAAACATCAGACAACAAAAGGCACCGCTGGGATTCAAAACCAGGATCTCCGGTTTACTAGACAGGCACTTTAACCAACTAAGCCACTGCGCCAACCTGCAAGCTTCATCTCCAGGATCGAACCCAGGATTTCCTGTTTACAAGACTGGTGCTCTGACCAGCTAAGCCACGGAGCCCTGCCGCAGCCAGCAGCTGAGGGGTGGTTCACAAACCAAATCGCCTGCTGCCCTGGTGCTCCTCTGCACCCCCCGTTTGCGTTCCGTTCTCAGAAAGAAAAAAATACACCCCATAGTGGTGCTCTAGCACATTCCAAAGGCACCGCTGGGATTCGAACCCAGGATCTCCTGTTTACTAGACAGGCACTTTAACCAACTAAGCCACGGCGCCAACCTGCAAGCTTGATCTCCAGGATCAAACCCAGGATCTTCTGTTTACAAGACAGGTGCTTTGACCAGCTAATCCACGGAGCCCTGCCGCAGCCAGCGTTCTTTGGCAGCAGCTGAGAGGTGGTTCGCAAACCAAATAGCCCGCAGCCCTGGTGATTCTTTGCACCCTCCGTTTGCGTTCCGTTCTCAGAAAGAAGAAAATACACCCCATAGTGGTGCTCTAGCACATTCCAAAGGCACCGCTGGGATTCGAACCCAGGATCTCCTGTTTACAAGACAGGTGCTTTGACCAGCTAAGCCACGGCGCCTCCCTGCTTGGATGGTGTGCTATCCTTCGAAAGCAGCTGAGGGGTGGTTTTCAAAAGCGCACGCTCCTCTGCGCAAAGACAAACATCAGACAACAAAAGGCACCGCTGGGATTCAAAACCAAGATCTCCGGTTTGCTAGACAGGTACTTTAACCAACTAAGCCACGGCGCCAACCTGCAAGCTGGATCTCCAGGATCGAACCCAGGATCTTCTGTTTACAAGACAGGTGCTTTGACCAGCTAACCCACGGAGCCCTGCCGCAGCCTGCGTTCTTTGGCAGCAGCTGAGAGGTGGTTCGCAAACCAAATCACCCGCTGCCCTGGTGCTCTTCTGCACCCCCCGTTTGCGTTCCGTTCTCAAAAAGAAAAAACACACACCTCAAACTGGTGCTCAAGAACCTTCCAAAGGCACCGCTGGGATTCGAACCCAGGATCTCCTGTTTACTAGACAGCCACGGCGCCAACCTGCAAGCTTGATCTCCAGGATCGAACCCAGGATCTTCTGTTTACAAGACAGGTGCTTTGACCAGCTAATCCACGGAGCCCTGCCGCAGCCAGCAGCTGAGGGGTGGTTCACAAACCAAATTGCCCGCTGCCCTGGTGCTCCTCTGCACCCCCCGTTTGCGTTCCGTTCTCAGAAATAAAAAACACACACCCCAAAGTGGTGCTCGAGCACCTTCCAAAGGCACCACTGGGATTTGAACCCAGGATCTCCTGTTTACAAGACAGGCACTTTAACCAACTAAGCCACGGCGCCAACCTGCAAGCTTGATCTCCAGGATCGAACCCAGGATCTTCTGTTTACAAGACAGGTGCTTTGACCAGCTAATCCACGGAGCCCTGCCGCAGCCAGCGTTCTTTGGCAGCAGCTGAGAGGTGGTTCGCAAACCAAATTGCCCGCAGCCCTGGTGCTTCTTTCACCCTCTGTTTGCGTTCCGTTCTCAGAAAGAAGAAAATACACCCCATAGTGGTGCTCTAGCACATTCCAAAGGCACCGCTGGGATTCGAACCCAGGATCTCCTGTTTACTAGACAGGCACTTTAACCAACTAAGCCATGGCGCCAACCTGCAAGCTTGATCTCCAGGATCGAACCCAGGATCTTCTGTTTACAAGACAGGTGCTTTGACCAGCTAATCCACGGAGCCCTGCATAGTGGTGCTCTAGCACATTCCAAAGGCACCGCTGGGATTCGATCCCAGGATCTCCTGTTTACTAGACAGGCACTTTAACCAACTAAGCCACGGCGCCAACCTGCAAGCTTGATCTCCAGGATCGAACCCAGGATCTTCTGTTTACAAGACAGGTGCTTTGACCAGCTAATCCACGGAGCCCTGCCGCAGCCAGCGTTCTTTGGCAGCAGCTGAGAGGTGGTTCGCAAACCAAATAGCCCGCAGCCCTGGTGATTCTTTGCACCCTCCGTTTGCGTTCCGTTCTCAGAAAGAAGAAAATACACCCCATAGTGGTGCTCTAGCACATTCCAAAGGCACCGCTGGGATTCGAACCCAGGATCTCCTGTTTACAAGACAGGTGCTTTGACCAGCTAAGCCACGGCGCCTCCCTGCTTGGATGGTGTGCTATCCTTCGAAAGCAGCTGAGGGGTGGTTTTCAAAAGCGCACGCTCCTCTGCGCAAAGACAAACATCAGACAACAAAAGGCACCGCTGGGATTCAAAACCAAGATCTCCGGTTTACTAGACAGGTACTTTAACCAACTAAGCCACGGCGCCAACCTGCAAGCTGGATCTCCAGGATCGAACCCAGGATCTTCTGTTTACAAGACTGGTGCTCTGACCAGCTAAGCCACGGAGCCCTGCCGCAGCCAGCAGCTGAGGGGTGGTTCACAAACCAAATCGCCTGCTGCCCTGGTGCTCCTCTGCACCCCCCGTTTGCGTTCCGTTCTCAGAAAGAAAAAAATACACCCCATAGTGGTGCTCTAGCACATTCCAAAGGCACCGCTGGGATTCGAACCCAGGATCTCCTGTTTACTAGACAGGCACTTTAACCAACTAAGCCACGGCGCCAAACTACAAGCTGGATCTCCAGGATCGAACCCAGGATCTTCTGTTTACAAGACAGGTGCTTTGACCAGCTAACCCACGGAGCCCTGCCGCAGCCAGCGTTCTTTGGCAGCAGCTGAGAGGTGGTTCGCAAACCAAATAGCCCGCAGCCCTGGTGATTCTTTGCACCCTCCGTTTGCGTTCCGTTCTCAGAAAGAAGAAAATACACCCCATAGTGGTGCTCTAGCACATTCCAAAGGCACCGCTGGGATTCGAACCCAGGATCTCCTGTTTACAAGACAGGTGCTTTGACCAGCTAAGCCACGGCGCCTCCCTGCTTGGATGGTGTGCTATCCTTCGAAAGCAGCTGAGGGGTGGTTTTCAAAAGCGCACGCTCCTCTGCGCAAAGACAAACATCAGACAACAAAAGGCACCGCTGGGATTCAAAACCAAGATCTCCGGTTTACTAGACAGGTACTTTAACCAACTAAGCCACGGCGCCAACCTGCAAGCTGGATCTCCAGGATCGAACCCAGGATCTTCTGTTTACAAGACTGGTGCTCTGACCAGCTAAGCCACGGAGCCCTGCCGCAGCCAGCAGCTGAGGGGTGGTTCACAAACCAAATCGCCTGCTGCCCTGGTGCTCCTCTGCACCCCCCGTTTGCGTTCCGTTCTCAGAAAGAAAAAAATACACCCCATAGTGGTGCTCTAGCACATTCCAAAGGCACCGCTGGGATTCGAACCCAGGATCTCCTGTTTACTAGACAGGCACTTTAACCAACTAAGCCACGGCGCCAAACTACAAGCTGGATCTCCAGGATCGAACCCAGGATCTTCTGTTTACAAGACAGGTGCTTTGACCAGCTAACCCACGGAGCCCTGCCGCAGCCAGCGTTCTTTGGCAGCAGCTGAGAGGTGGTTCGCAAACCAAATCACCCGCTGCCATGGTGCTCCTCTGCACCCCTGTTTGCGTTCCGTTCTCAAAAAAAAAAAACACACACCCCAAACTGGTGCTCAAGAACCTTCCAAAGGCACCGCTGGGATTCGAACCCAGGATCTCCTGTTTACTAGACAGGCACTTTAACCAACTAAGCCACGGCGCCAACCTGCAAGCTTGATCTCCAGGATCGAACCCAGGATCTTCTGTTTACAAGACAGGTGCTTTGAACAGCTAATCCACGGAGCCCTGCCGCAGCCAGCGTTCTTTGGCAGCAGCTGAGAGGTGGTTCGCAAACCAAATAGCCCGCAGCCCTGGTGCTTCTTTGCACCCTCCGTTTGCGTTCCGTTCTCAGAAAGAAGAAAATACACCCCATAGTGGTGCTCTAGCACATTCCAAAGGCACCGCTGGGATTCGAACCCAGGATCTCCTGTTTACAAGACAGGTGCTTTGACCAGCTAAGCCACGGCGCCTCCCTGCTTGGATGGTGTGCTATCCTTCGAAAGCAGCTGAGGGGTGGTTTTCAAAAGCGCACGCTCCTCTGCGCAAAGACAAACATCAGACAACAAAAGGCACCGCTGGGATTCAAAACCAGGATCTCCGGTTTACTAGACAGGCACTTTAACCAACTAAGCCACGGCGCCAACCTGCAAAATGGATCTCCAGGCTCGAACCCAGGATCTTCTGTTTACAAGACAGGTGCTTTGACCAGCTAACCCATGGAGCCCTGACGCAGCCAGCGTTCTTTGGCAGCAGCTGAGAGGTGGTTCGCAAACCAAATCACCCGCTGCCCTGGTGCTCCTCTGCACCCCCCGTTTGCGTTCCGTTCTCAAAAAGAAAAAAACACACACCTCAAACTGGTGCTCAAGAACCTTCCAAAGGCACCGCTGGGATTCGAACCCAGGATCTCCTGTTTACAAGACAGGCACTTTAACCAACTAAGCCACGGCGCCAACCTGCAAGCTTGATCTCCAGGATCGAACCCAGGATCTTCTTTTTACAAGACAGGTGCTTTGACCAGCTAATCCACGGAGCCCTGCCGCAGCCAGCGTTCTTTGGCAGCAGCTGAGAGGTGGTTCGCAAACCAAATTGCCCGCAGCCCTGGTGCTTCTTTGCACCCTCTGTTTGCGTTCCGTTCTCAGAAAGAAGAGAATACACCCAATAGTGGTGCTCTAGCACATTCCAAAGGCACCGCTGGGATTCGAACCCAGGATCTCCTGTTTACTAGACAGGCACTTTAACCAACTAAGCCATGGCGCCAACCTGCAAGCTTGATCTCCAGGATCGAACCCAGGATCTTCTGTTTACAAGACAGGTGCTTTGACCAGCTAATCCACGGAGCCCTGCCGCAGCCAGCGTTCTTTGGCAGCAGCTTAGAGGTGGTTCGCAAACCAAATAGCCCGCAGCCCTGGTGCTTCTTTGCACCCTCCGTTTGCGTTCCGTTCTCAGAAAGAAGAAAATACCCCCCGTAGTGGTGCTCTAGCACATTCCAAAGGCACAGCTGGGATTCGAACCCAGGATCTCCTGTTTACAAGACAGGTGCTTTGACCAGCTAAGCCACGGCGCCTCCCTGCTTGGATGGTGTGCTATCCTTCGAAAGCAGCTGAGGGGTGGTTTTCAAAAGGGCACGCTCCTCTGCGCAAAGACAAACATCAGACAACAAAAGGCACCGCTGGGATTCAAAACCAGGATCGCCGGTTTACTAGACAGGCACTTTAACCAACTAAGCCACTGCGCCAACCTGCAAGCTTCATCTCCAGGATCGAACCCAGGATTTCCTGTTTACAAGACTGGTGCTCTGACCAGCTAAGCCACGGAGCCCTGCCGCAGCCAGCAGCTGAGGGGTGGTTCACAAACCAAATCGCCTGCTGCCCTGGTGCTCCTCTGCACCCCCCGTTTGCGTTCCGTTCTCAGAAAGAAAAAAATACACCCCATAGTGGTGCTCTAGCACATTCCAAAGGCACCGCTGGGATTCGAACCCAGGATCTCCTGTTTACTAGACAGGCACTTTAACCAACTAAGCCACGGCGCCAACCTGCAAGCTTGATCTCCAGGATCGAACCCAGGATCTTCTGTTTACAAGACAGGTGCTTTGACCAGCTAATCCACGGAGCCCTGCCGCAGCCAGCGTTCTTTGGCAGCAGCTGAGAGGTGGTTCGCAAACCAAATAGCCCGCAGCCCTGGTGATTCTTTGCACCCTCCGTTTGCGTTCCGTTCTCAGAAAGAAGAAAATACACCCCATAGTGGTGCTCTAGCACATTCCAAAGGCACCGCTGGGATTCGAACCCAGGATCTCCTGTTTACAAGACAGGTGCTTTGACCAGCTAAGCCACGGCGCCTCCCTGCTTGGATGGTGTGCTATCCTTCGAAAGCAGCTGAGGGGTGGTTTTCAAAAGCGCACGCTCCTCTGCGCAAAGACAAACATCAGACAACAAAAGGCACCGCTGGGATTCAAAACCAAGATCGCCGGTTTACTAGACAGGTACTTTAACCAACTAAGCCACGGCGCCAACCTGCAAGCTGGATCTCCAGGATCGAACCCAGGATCTTCTGTTTACAAGACTGGTGCTCTGACCAGCTAAGCCACGGAGCCCTGCCGCAGCCAGCAGCTGAGGGGTGCTTCACAAACCAAATCGCCTGCTGCCCTGGTGCTCCTCTGCACCCCCCGTTTGCGTTCCGTTCTCAGAAAGAAAAAAATACACCCCATAGTGGTGCTCTAGCACATTCCAAAGGCACCGCTGGGATTCGAACCCAGGATCTCCTGTTTACTAGACAGGCACTTTAACCAACTAAGCCACGGCGCCAAACTACAAGCTGGATCTCCAGGATCGAACCCAGGATCTTCTGTTTACAAGACAGGTGCTTTGACCAGCTAACCCACGGAGCCCTGCCGCAGCCAGCGTTCTTTGGCAGCAGCTGAGAGGTGGTTCGCAAACCAAATCACCCGCTGCCATGGTGCTCCTCTGCACCCCTGTTTGCGTTCCGTTCTCAAAAAAAAAAAAACACACACCCCAAACTGGTGCTCAAGAACCTTCCAAAGGCACCGCTGGGATTCGAACCCAGGATCTCCTGTTTACTAGACAGGCACTTTAACCAACTAAGCCACGGCGCCAACCTGCAAGCTTGATCTCCAGGATCGAACCCAGGATCTTCTGTTTACAAGACAGGTGCTTTGAACAGCTAATCCACGGAGCCCTGCCGCAGCCAGCGTTCTTTGGCAGCAGCTGAGAGGTGGTTCGCAAACCAAATAGCCCGCAGCCCTGGTGCTTCTTTGCACCCTCCGTTTGCGTTCCGTTCTCAGAAAGAAGAAAATACACCCCATAGTGGTGCTCTAGCACATTCCAAAGGCACCGCTGGGATTCGAACCCAGGATCTCCTGTTTACAAGACAGGTGCTTTGACCAGCTAAGCCACGGCGCCTCCCTGCTTGGATGGTGTGCTATCCTTCGAAAGCAGCTGAGGGGTGGTTTTCAAAAGCGCACGCTCCTCTGCGCAAAGACAAACATCAGACAACAAAAGGCACCGCTGGGATTCAAAACCAGGATCTCCGGTTTACTAGACAGGCACTTTAACCAACTAAGCCACGGCGCCAACCTGCAAAATGGATCTCCAGGCTCGAACCCAGGATCTTCTGTTTACAAGACAGGTGCTTTGACCAGCTAATCCACGGCGCCAACCTGCAAGCTTGATCTTCAGGATCTTCTGTTTACAAGACAGGTGCTTTGACCAGCTAATCCACGGAGCCCTGCCGCAGCCAGCAGCTGAGGGGTGGTTCACAAACCAAATTGCCCGCTGCCCTGGTGCTCCTCTGCACCCCCCATTTGCGTTCCGTTCTCAGAAATAAAAAACACACACCCCAAAGTGGTGCTCAAGAACCTTCCAAAGGCACCGCTGGGATTCGAACCCAGGATCTCCTGTTTACTAGACAGGCACTTTAACCAACTAAGCCACGGCGCCAACCTGCAAGCTTGATCTCCAGGATCGAACCCAGGATCTTCTGTTTACAAGACAGGTGCTTTGACCAGCTAATCCAGGGAGCCCTGCCGCAGCCAGCAGCTGAGGGGTGGTTCACAAACCAAATTGCCCGCTGCCCTGGTGCTCCTCTGCACCCCCCGTTTGCGTTCCGTTCTCAGAAATAAAAAACACACACCACAAAGTGGTGCTCGAGCACCTTCCAAAGGCACCACTGGAATTCGACCCCAGGATCTCCTGTTTACAAGACAGGCACTTTAACCAACTAAGCCACGGCGCCGGCCTACAAGCTTGCTCTCCAGGATCGAACCCAGGATCTCCTGTTTACAAGACAGGTGCTATGACCAGCTAAGCCACGGTGCCTCCCTGCTGGGATGGTGTGCTATCCTTCAAAAACAGCTGAGGGGTGGTGTACGAAAGCACAAGCAAATGTTTCTTCCTGGCTTGTGCCAGTCCATTGCCGTAAGGTCGCGTGTTCGGTGGATAGGTAGGACAAGGTCCTTGGGTCACTGCGCAATTGAAATTTTGTTCGAAAAGTGGAGTCATTGCCAGGACCACCTGTCCAAGACAGAACCTACATAGCAAAGCCACTGGTTAAGAGGCACCGCTGGGATTCGAACCCAGGATCTCCTGTTTACTAGACAGGCACTTTAACCAACTAAGCCACGGCGCCAACCTACAAGCTGGAGCTCCAGGATCGAACCCAGGATCTTCTGTTTACAAGACAGGTGCTTTGACCAGCTAACCCACGGAGCCCTTCCGCAGCCAGCGTTCTTTGGCAGCAGCTGAGAGGTGTTTCGCAAACCAAATCACCCGCTGCCCTGGTGCTCCTCTGCACCCCCGTTTGCGTTCCGTTCCCAAAAAAAAAAAACACACACCCCAAACTGGTGCTCAAGAACCTTCCAAAGGCACCGCTGGGATTCGAACCCAGGATCTCCTGTTTACTAGACAGGCACTTTAACCAACTAAGCCACAGCGCCAACCTGCAAGCTTGATCTCCAGGATCGAACCCAGGATCTTCTGTTTACAAGACAAGTGCTTTGACCAGCTAATCCACGGAGCCCTGCCGCAGCCAGCGTTCTTTGGCAGCAGCTGAGAGGTGGTTCGCAAACCAAATAGCCCGCAGCCCTGGTGCTTCTTTGCACCCTCCGTTTGCGTTCCGTTCTCAGAAAGAAGAAAATACACCCCATAGTGGTGCTCTAGCACATTCCAAAGGCACAGCTGGGATTCGAACCCAGGATCTCCTGTTTACAAGACAGGTGCTTTGACCAGCTAAGCCACGGCGCCTCCCTGCTTGGATGGTGTGCTATCCTTCGAAAGCAGCTGAGGGGTGGTTTTCAAAAGGGCACGCTCCTCTGCGCAAAGACAAACATCAGACAACAAAAGGCACCGCTGGGATTCAAAACCAGGATCTCCGGTTTACTAGACAGGTACTTTAACCAACTAAGCCACTGCGCCAACCTGCAAGCTTCATGTCCAGGATCGAACCCAGGATTTCCTGTTTACAAGACTGGAGCTCTGACCAGCTAAGCCACGGAGCCCTGCCGCAGCCAGCAGCTGAGGGGTGGTTCACAAACCAAATCGCCTGCTGCCCTGGTGCTCCTCTGCACCCCCCGTTTGCGTTCCGTTCTCAGAAAGAAAAAAATACACCCCATAGTGGTGCTCTAGCACATTCCAAAGGCACCGCTGGGATTCGAACCCAGGATCTCCTGTTTACTAGACAGGCACTTTAACCAACGGCGTCAACCTGCAAGCTGGAATTCCAGGATCGAACCCAGGATCTTCTGTTTACAAGACAGGTGCTTTGACCAGCTAACCCACGGAGCCCTACCGCAGCCAGCGTTCTTTGGCAGCAGCTGAGAGGTGGTTCGCAAACCAAATCACCCGCTAAGCTGGTGCTCCTCTGCACCCCCCGTTTGCGTTCCGTTCTCAAAAAGAAAAAACACACACCCCAAACTGGTGCTCAAGAACCTTCCAAAGGCACCGCTGGGATTCAAACCCAGGATCTCCTGTTTACTACACAGGCACTTTAACCAACTAAGCCACGGCGCCAACCTGCAAGCTTGATCTCCAGGATTGAACCCAGGATCTTCTGTTTACAAGACAGGTGCTTTGACCAGCTAATCCACGGAGCCCTGCCGCAGCCAGCAGCTGAGGGGTGGTTCACAAACCAAATTGCCCGCTGCCCTGGTGCTCCTCTGCACCCCCCATTCGCGTTCCGTTCTCAGAAATAAAAAACACACACCCCAAAGTGGTGCTCGAGCACCTTCCAAAGGCACCACTGGGATTCGAACCCAGGATCTCCTGTTTACAAGACAGGCACTTTAACCAACTAAGCCACGGCGCCGGCCTACAAGCTTGCTCTCCAGGATCGAACCCAGGATCTCCTGTTTACAAGACAGGTGCTATGACCAGCTAAGCCACGGTGCCTCCCTGCTTGGATGGTGTGCTATCCTTCAAAAACAGCTGAGGGGTGGTGTACAAAAGCACAAGCAAATGTTTCTTCCTGGCTTGTGCCAGTCCATTGCCGTAAGGTCGCGTGTTCGGTGGATAGGTAGGACAAGGTCCTTGGGTCACTGCGCAATTGTAATTTTGTTCGAAAAGTGGAGTCATTGCCAGGACCACCTGTCCAAGACAGAACCTACATAGCAAAGCCACTGGTTAAGAGGCACCGCTGGGATTCGAACCCAGGATCTCCTGTTTACTAGACAGGCACTTTAACCAACTAAGCCACGGCGCCAACTTGCAAGCTTGATCTCCAGGATCGAACCCAGGATCTTCTGTTTACAAGACATGTGCTTTGACCAGCTAATCCATGGAGCCCTGCCGCAGCCAGCGTTCTTTGGCAGCAGCTGAGAGGTGGTTCGCAAACCAAATAGCCCGCAGCCCTGGTGCTTCTTTGCACCCTCCGTTTGCGTTCCGTTCTCAGAAAGAAGAAAATACACCCCATAGTGGTGCTCTAGCACATTCCAAAGGCACCGCTGGGATTCGAACCCAGGATCTCCTGTTTACAAGACAGGTGCTTTGACCAGCTAAGCCACGGCGCCAACCTGCAAGCTTGATCTCCAGGATCGAACCCAGGATCTTCTGTTTACAAGACAGGTGCTTTGACCAGCTAACCCATGGAGCCCTGACGCAGCCAGCGTTCTTTGGCAGCAGCTGAGAGGTGGTTCGCAAACCAAATCACCCGCTGCCCTGGTGCTCCTCTGCACCCCCCGTTTGCGTTCCGTTCTCAAAAAGAAAAAAACACACACCTCAAACTGGTGCTCAAGAACCTTCCAAAGGCACCGCTGGGATTCGAATCCAGGATCTCCTGTTTACTAGACAGGCACTTTAACCAACTAAGCCACGGCGCCAACCTGCAAGCTTGATATCCAGGATCGAACCCAGGATCTTCTGTTTACAAGACAGGTGCTTTGACCAGCTAATCCACGGCGCCAACCTGCAAGCTTGATCTTCAGGATCTTCTGTTTACAAGACAGGTGCTTTGACCAGCTAATCCACGGAGCCCTGCCGCAGCCAGCAGCTGAGGGGTGGTTCACAAACCAAATTGCCCGCTGCCCTGGTGCTCCTCTGCACCCCCCATTTGCGTTCCGTTCTCAGAAATAAAAAACACACACCCCAAAGTGGTGCTCAAGAACCTTCCAAAGGCACCGCTGGGATTCGAACCCAGGATCTCCTGTTTACTAGACAGGCACTTTAACCAACTAAGTCACGGCGCCAACTTGCAAGCTTGATCTCCAGGATCGAACCCAGGATCTTCTGTTTACAAGACAGGTGCTTTGACCAGCTAATCCACGGAGCCCTGCCGCAGCCAGCGTTCTTTGGCAGCAGCTGAGAGGTGGTTCGCAAACCAAATAGCCCGCAGCCCTGGTGCTTCTTTGCACCCTCCGTTTGCGTTCCGTTCTCAGAAAGAAGAAAATACACCCCATAGTGGTGCTCTAGCACATTCCAAAGGCACCGCTGGGATTCGAACCCAGGATCTCCTGTTTACAAGACAGGTGCTTTGACCAGCTAAGCCACGGCGCCTCCCTGCTTGGATGGTGTGCTATCCTTCGAAAGCAGCTGAGGGGTGGTTTTCAAAAGTGCACGCTCCTCTGCGCAAAGACAAACATCAGACAACAAAAGGCACTGCTGGGATTCAAAACCAGGATCTCCGGTTTACTAGACAGGCACTTTAACCAACTAAGCCACTGCGCCAACCTGCAAGCTTCATCTCCAGGATCAAACCCAGGATTTCCTGTTTACAAGACTGGTGCTCTGACCAGCTAAGCCACGGAGCCCTGCCGCAGCCAGCAGCTGAGGGGTGGTTCACAAACCAAATCGCCTGCTGCCCTGCTGCTCCTCTGCACCCCCCGTTTGCGTTCCGTTCTCAGAAAGAAAAAAATACACCCCATAGTGGTGCTCTAGCACATTCCAAAGGCACCGCTGGGATTCGAACCCAGGATCTCCTGTTTACTAGACAGGCACTTTAACCAACTAAGCCACGGCGCCAACCTACAAGCTGGAGCTCCAGGATCGAACCCAGGATCTTCTGTTTACAAGACAGGTGCTTTGACCAGCTAACCCACGGAGCCCTTCCGCAGCCAGCGTTCTTTGGCAGCAGCTGAGAGGTGTTTCGCAAACCAAATCACCCGCTGCCCTGGTGCTCCTCTGCACCCCCGTTTGCGTTCCGTTCTCACAAAAAAAAAAACACACACCCCAAACTGGTGCTCAAGAACCTTCCAAAGGCACCGCTGGGATTCGAACCCAGGATCTCCTGTTTACTAGACAGGCACTTTAACCAACTAAGCCACAGCGCCAACCTGCAAGCTTGATCTCCAGGATCGAACCCAGGATCTTCTGTTTACAAGACAAGTGCTTTGACCAGCTAATCCACGGAGCCCTGCCGCAGCCAGCGTTCTTTGGCAGCAGCTGAGAGGTGGTTCGCAAACCAAATAGCCCGCAGCCCTGGTGCTTCTTTGCACCCTCCGTTTGCGTTCCGTTCTCAGAAAGAAGAAAATACACCCCATAGTGGTGCTCTAGCACATTCCAAAGGCACAGCTGGGATTCGAACCCAGGATCTCCTGTTTACAAGACAGGTGCTTTGACCAGCTAAGCCACGGCGCCTCCCTGCTTGGATGGTGTGCTATCCTTCGAAAGCAGCTGAGGGGTGGTTTTCAAAAGGGCACGCTCCTCTGCGCAAAGACAAACATCAGACAACAAAAGGCACCGCTGGGATTCGAACCCAGGATCTCCTGTTTACTAGACAGGCACTTTAACCAACGGCGTCAACCTGCAAGCTGGAATTCCAGGATCGAACCCAGGATCTTCTGTTTACAAGACAGGTGCTTTGACCAGCTAACCCACGGAGCCCTACCGCAGCCAGCGTTCTTTGGCAGCAGCTGAGAGGTGGTTCGCAAACCAAATCACCCGCTAACCTGGTGCTCCTCTGCACCCCCCGTTTGCGTTCCGTTCTCAAAAAGAAAAAACACACACCCCAAACTGGTGCTCAAGAACCTTCCAAAGGCACCGCTGGGATTCAAACCCAGGATCTCCTGTTTACTACACAGGCACTTTAACCAACTAAGCCACGGCGCCAACCTGCAAGCTTGATCTCCAGGATTGAACCCAGGATCTTCTGTTTACAAGACAGGTGCTTTGACCAGCTAATCCACGGAGCCCTGCCGCAGCCAGCAGCTGAGGGGTGGTTCACAAACCAAATTGCCCGCTGCCCTGGTGCTCCTCTGCACCCCCCATTCGCGTTCCGTTCTCAGAAATAAAAAACACACACCCCAAAGTGGTGCTCGAGCACCTTCCAAAGGCACCACTGGGATTCGACCCCAGGATCTCCTGTTTACAAGACAGGCACTTTAACCAACTAAGCCACGGCGCCGGCCTACAAGCTTGCTCTCCAGGATCGAACCCAGGATCTCCTGTTTACAAGACAGGTGCTATGACCAGCTAAGCCACGGTGCCTCCCTGCTGGGATGGTGTGCTATCCTTCAAAAACAGCTGAGGGGTGGTGTACGAAAGCACAAGCAAATGTTTCTTCCTGGCTTGTGCCAGTCCATTGCCGTAAGGTCGCGTGTTCGGTGGATAGGTAGGACAAGGTCCTTGGGTCACTGCGCAATTGAAATTTTGTTCGAAAAGTGGAGTCATTGCCAGGACCACCTGTCCAAGACAGAACCTACATAGCAAAGCCACTGGTTAAGAGGCACCGCTGGGATTCGAACCCAGGATCTCCTGTTTACTAGACAGGCACTTTAACCAACTAAGCCACGGCGCCAACCTACAAGCTGGAGCTCCAGGATCGAACCCAGGATCTTCTGTTTACAAGACAGGTGCTTTGACCAGCTAACCCACGGAGCCCTTCCGCAGCCAGCGTTCTTTGGCAGCAGCTGAGAGGTGTTTCGCAAACCAAATCACCCGCTGCCCTGGTGCTCCTCTGCACCCCCGTTTGCGTTCCGTTCCCAAAAAAAAAAAACACACACCCCAAACTGGTGCTCAAGAACCTTCCAAAGGCACCGCTGGGATTCGAACCCAGGATCTCCTGTTTACTAGACAGGCACTTTAACCAACTAAGCCACAGCGCCAACCTGCAAGCTTGATCTCCAGGATCGAACCCAGGATCTTCTGTTTACAAGACAAGTGCTTTGACCAGCTAATCCACGGAGCCCTGCCGCAGCCAGCGTTCTTTGGCAGCAGCTGAGAGGTGGTTCGCAAACCAAATAGCCCGCAGCCCTGGTGCTTCTTTGCACCCTCCGTTTGCGTTCCGTTCTCAGAAAGAAGAAAATACACCCCATAGTGGTGCTCTAGCACATTCCAAAGGCACAGCTGGGATTCGAACCCAGGATCTCCTGTTTACAAGACAGGTGCTTTGACCAGCTAAGCCACGGCGCCTCCCTGCTTGGATGGTGTGCTATCCTTCGAAAGCAGCTGAGGGGTGGTTTTCAAAAGGGCACGCTCCTCTGCGCAAAGACAAACATCAGACAACAAAAGGCACCGCTGGGATTCAAAACCAGGATCTCCGGTTTACTAGACAGGTACTTTAACCAACTAAGCCACTGCGCCAACCTGCAAGCTTCATGTCCAGGATCGAACCCAGGATTTCCTGTTTACAAGACTGGAGCTCTGACCAGCTAAGCCACGGAGCCCTGCCGCAGCCAGCAGCTGAGGGGTGGTTCACAAACCAAATCGCCTGCTGCCCTGGTGCTCCTCTGCACCCCCCGTTTGCGTTCCGTTCTCAGAAAGAAAAAAATACACCCCATAGTGGTGCTCTAGCACATTCCAAAGGCACCGCTGGGATTCGAACCCAGGATCTCCTGTTTACTAGACAGGCACTTTAACCAACGGCGTCAACCTGCAAGCTGGAATTCCAGGATCGAACCCAGGATCTTCTGTTTACAAGACAGGTGCTTTGACCAGCTAACCCACGGAGCCCTACCGCAGCCAGCGTTCTTTGGCAGCAGCTGAGAGGTGGTTCGCAAACCAAATCACCCGCTAAGCTGGTGCTCCTCTGCACCCCCCGTTTGCGTTCCGTTCTCAAAAAGAAAAAACACACACCCCAAACTGGTGCTCAAGAACCTTCCAAAGGCACCGCTGGGATTCAAACCCAGGATCTCCTGTTTACTACACAGGCACTTTAACCAACTAAGCCACGGCGCCAACCTGCAAGCTTGATCTCCAGGATTGAACCCAGGATCTTCTGTTTACAAGACAGGTGCTTTGACCAGCTAATCCACGGAGCCCTGCCGCAGCCAGCAGCTGAGGGGTGGTTCACAAACCAAATTGCCCGCTGCCCTGGTGCTCCTCTGCACCCCCCATTCGCGTTCCGTTCTCAGAAATAAAAAACACACACCCCAAAGTGGTGCTCGAGCACCTTCCAAAGGCACCACTGGGATTCGAACCCAGGATCTCCTGTTTACAAGACAGGCACTTTAACCAACTAAGCCACGGCGCCGGCCTACAAGCTTGCTCTCCAGGATCGAACCCAGGATCTCCTGTTTACAAGACAGGTGCTATGACCAGCTAAGCCACGGTGCCTCCCTGCTTGGATGGTGTGCTATCCTTCAAAAACAGCTGAGGGGTGGTGTACAAAAGCACAAGCAAATGTTTCTTCCTGGCTTGTGCCAGTCCATTGCCGTAAGGTCGCGTGTTCGGTGGATAGGTAGGACAAGGTCCTTGGGTCACTGCGCAATTGTAATTTTGTTCGAAAAGTGGAGTCATTGCCAGGACCACCTGTCCAAGACAGAACCTACATAGCAAAGCCACTGGTTAAGAGGCACCGCTGGGATTCGAACCCAGGATCTCCTGTTTACTAGACAGGCACTTTAACCAACTAAGCCACGGCGCCAACTTGCAAGCTTGATCTCCAGGATCGAACCCAGGATCTTCTGTTTACAAGACATGTGCTTTGACCAGCTAATCCATGGAGCCCTGCCGCAGCCAGCGTTCTTTGGCAGCAGCTGAGAGGTGGTTCGCAAACCAAATAGCCCGCAGCCCTGGTGCTTCTTTGCACCCTCCGTTTGCGTTCCGTTCTCAGAAAGAAGAAAATACACCCCATAGTGGTGCTCTAGCACATTCCAAAGGCACCGCTGGGATTCGAACCCAGGATCTCCTGTTTACAAGACAGGTGCTTTGACCAGCTAAGCCACGGCGCCAACCTGCAAGCTTGATCTCCAGGATCGAACCCAGGATCTTCTGTTTACAAGACAGGTGCTTTGACCAGCTAACCCATGGAGCCCTGACGCAGCCAGCGTTCTTTGGCAGCAGCTGAGAGGTGGTTCGCAAACCAAATCACCCGCTGCCCTGGTGCTCCTCTGCACCCCCCGTTTGCGTTCCGTTCTCAAAAAGAAAAAAACACACACCTCAAACTGGTGCTCAAGAACCTTCCAAAGGCACCGCTGGGATTCGAATCCAGGATCTCCTGTTTACTAGACAGGCACTTTAACCAACTAAGCCACGGCGCCAACCTGCAAGCTTGATATCCAGGATCGAACCCAGGATCTTCTGTTTACAAGACAGGTGCTTTGACCAGCTAATCCACGGCGCCAACCTGCAAGCTTGATCTTCAGGATCTTCTGTTTACAAGACAGGTGCTTTGACCAGCTAATCCACGGAGCCCTGCCGCAGCCAGCAGCTGAGGGGTGGTTCACAAACCAAATTGCCCGCTGCCCTGGTGCTCCTCTGCACCCCCCATTTGCGTTCCGTTCTCAGAAATAAAAAACACACACCCCAAAGTGGTGCTCAAGAACCTTCCAAAGGCACCGCTGGGATTCGAACCCAGGATCTCCTGTTTACTAGACAGGCACTTTAACCAACTAAGTCACGGCGCCAACTTGCAAGCTTGATCTCCAGGATCGAACCCAGGATCTTCTGTTTACAAGACAGGTGCTTTGACCAGCTAATCCACGGAGCCCTGCCGCAGCCAGCGTTCTTTGGCAGCAGCTGAGAGGTGGTTCGCAAACCAAATAGCCCGCAGCCCTGGTGCTTCTTTGCACCCTCCGTTTGCGTTCCGTTCTCAGAAAGAAGAAAATACACCCCATAGTGGTGCTCTAGCACATTCCAAAGGCACCGCTGGGATTCGAACCCAGGATCTCCTGTTTACAAGACAGGTGCTTTGACCAGCTAAGCCACGGCGCCTCCCTGCTTGGATGGTGTGCTATCCTTCGAAAGCAGCTGAGGGGTGGTTTTCAAAAGTGCACGCTCCTCTGCGCAAAGACAAACATCAGACAACAAAAGGCACTGCTGGGATTCAAAACCAGGATCTCCGGTTTACTAGACAGGCACTTTAACCAACTAAGCCACTGCGCCAACCTGCAAGCTTCATCTCCAGGATCAAACCCAGGATTTCCTGTTTACAAGACTGGTGCTCTGACCAGCTAAGCCACGGAGCCCTGCCGCAGCCAGCAGCTGAGGGGTGGTTCACAAACCAAATCGCCTGCTGCCCTGCTGCTCCTCTGCACCCCCCGTTTGCGTTCCGTTCTCAGAAAGAAAAAAATACACCCCATAGTGGTGCTCTAGCACATTCCAAAGGCACCGCTGGGATTCGAACCCAGGATCTCCTGTTTACTAGACAGGCACTTTAACCAACTAAGCCACGGCGCCAACCTACAAGCTGGAGCTCCAGGATCGAACCCAGGATCTTCTGTTTACAAGACAGGTGCTTTGACCAGCTAACCCACGGAGCCCTTCCGCAGCCAGCGTTCTTTGGCAGCAGCTGAGAGGTGTTTCGCAAACCAAATCACCCGCTGCCCTGGTGCTCCTCTGCACCCCCGTTTGCGTTCCGTTCTCACAAAAAAAAAACACACACCCCAAACTGGTGCTCAAGAACCTTCCAAAGGCACCGCTGGGATTCGAACCCAGGATCTCCTGTTTACTAGACAGGCACTTTAACCAACTAAGCCACAGCGCCAACCTGCAAGCTTGATCTCCAGGATCGAACCCAGGATCTTCTGTTTACAAGACAAGTGCTTTGACCAGCTAATCCACGGAGCCCTGCCGCAGCCAG
Source organism: Barbus barbus (assembly GCF_936440315.1). Lineage (NCBI taxonomy): Eukaryota > Metazoa > Chordata > Actinopteri > Cypriniformes > Cyprinidae > Barbus > Barbus barbus. Next base: position 18,480,926 of record NC_136762.1, on the reverse strand, counting down.
CGTTCTTTGGCAGCAGCTGAGAGGTGGTTCGCAAACCAAATAGCCCGCAGCCCTGGTGCTTCTTTGCACCCTCCGTTTGCGTTCCGTTCTCAGAAAGAAGAAAATACACCCCATAGTGGTGCTCTAGCACATTCCAAAGGCACAGCTGGGATTCGAACCCAGGATCTCCTGTTTACAAGACAGGTGCTATGACCAGCTAAGCCACGGTGCCTCCCTGCTTGGATGGTGTGCTATCCTTCAAAAACAGCTGAGGGGTGGTGTACAAAAGCACAAGCAAATGTTTCTTCCTGGCTTGTGCCAGTCCATTGCCGTAAGGTCGCGTGTTCGGTGGATAGGTAGGACAAGGTCCTTGGGTCACTGCGCAATTGTAATTTTGTTCGAAAAGTGGAGTCATTGCCAGGACCACCTGTCCAAGACAGAACCTACATAGCAAAGCCACTGGTTAAGAGGCACCGCTGGGATTCGAACCCAGGATCTCCTGTTTACTAGACAGGCACTTTAACCAACTAAGCCACGGCGCCAACCTGCAAGCTTGATCTCCAGGATCGAACCCAGGATCTTCTGTTTACAAGACAGGTGCTTTGACCAGCTAATCCAGGGAGCCCTGCCGCAGCCAGCAGCTGAGGGGTGGTTCACAAACCAAATTGCCCGCTGCCCTGGTGCTCCTCTGCACCCCCCGTTTGCGTTCCGTTCTCAGAAATAAAAAACACACACCACAAAGTGGTGCTCGAGCACCTTCCAAAGGCACCACTGGAATTCGACCCCAGGATCTCCTGTTTACAAGACAGGCACTTTAACCAACTAAGCCACGGCGCCGGCCTACAAGCTTGCTCTCCAGGATCGAACCCAGGATCTCCTGTTTACAAGACAGGTGCTATGACCAGCTAAGCTACGGTGCCTCCCTGCTTGGATGGTGTGCTATCCTTCAAAAACAGCTGAGGGGTGGTGTACGAAAGCACAAGCAAATGTTTCTTCCTGGCTTGTGCCAGTCCATTGCCGTAAGGTCGCGTGTTCGGTGGATAGGTAGGACAAGGTCCTTGGGTCACTGCGCAATTGAAATTTTGTTCGAAAAGTGGAGTCATTGCCAGGACCACCTGTCCAAGACAGAACCTACATAGCAAAGCCACTGGTTAAGAGGCACCGCTGGGATTCGAACCCAGGATCTTCTGTTTACAAGACAGGTGCTTTGACCAGCTAATCCATGGAGCCCTGCCGCAGCCAGCGTTCTTTGGCAGCAGCTGAGAGGTGGTTCGCAAACCAAATAGCCCGCAGCCCTGGTGCTTCTTTGCACCCTCCGTTTGCGTTCCGTTCTCAGAAAGAAGAAAATACACCCCATAGTGGTGCTCTAGCACATTCCAAAGGCACCGCTGGGATTCGAACCCAGGATCTCCTGTTTACAAGACAGGTGCTTTGACCAGCTAAGCCACGGCGCCTCCCTGCTTGGATGGTGTGCTATCCTTCGAAAGCAGCTGAGGGCTGGTTTTCAAAAGCTCACGCTACTCTGCGCAAAGACAAACATCAGACAACAAAAGGCACCGCTGGGATTCAAAACCAGGATCTCCGGTATACTAGACAGGCACTTTAACCAACTAAGCCAGTGCGCCAACCTGCAAGCTGGAATTCCAGGATCGAACCCAGGATCTTCTGTTTACAAGACAGGTGCTTTGACCAGCTAACCCACGGAGCCCTACCGCAGCCAGCGTTCTTTGGCAGCAGCTGAGAGGTGGTTCGCAAACCAAATCACCCGCTAACCTGGTGCTCCTCTGCACCCCCCGTTTGCGTTCCGTTCTCAAAAAGAAAAAACACACACCCCAAACTGGTGCTCAAGAACCTTCCAAAGGCACCGCTGGGGTTCAAACCCAGGATCTCCTGTTTACTACACAGGCACTTTAACCAACTAAGCCACGGCGCCAACCTGCAAGTTTGATCTCCAGGATCGAACCCAGGATCTTCTGTTTACAAGACAGGTGCTTTGACCAGCTAACCCATGGAGCCCTGCCGCAGCCAGCGTTCTTTGGCAGCAGCTGAGAGGTGGTTCGCAAACCAAATCACCCGCTGCCCTGGTGCTCCTCTGCACCCCCCGTTTGCGTTCTGTTCTCAAAAAGAAAAAAACACACACCTCAAACTGGTGCTCAAGAACCTTCCAAAGGCACCGCTGGGATTCGAACCCAGGATCTCCTGTTTACTAGACAGGCACTTTAACCAACTAAGCCATGGCGCCAACCTGCAAGCTTGATCTCCAGGATCGAACCCAGGATCTTCTGTTTACAAGACAGGTGCTTTGACCAGCTAATCCACGGAGCCCTGCCGCAGCCAGCAGCTGAGGGGTGGTTCACAAACCAAATTGCCCGCTGCCCTGGTGCTCCTCTGCACCCCCCGTTTGCGTTCCGTTCTCAAAAAGAAAAAAACATACACCTCAAACTGGTGCTCAAGAACCTTCCAAAGGCACCGCTGGGATTCGAACCCAGGATCTCCTGTTTACTAGACAGGCACTTTAACCAACTAAGCCACGGCGCCAACCTGCAAGCTTGATCTCCAGGATCGAACCCAGGATCTTCTGTTTACAAGACAGGTGCTTTGACCAGCTAATCCACGGAGCCCTGCCGCAGCCAGCAGCTGAGGGGTGGTTCACAAACCAAATCACCCGCTGCCCTGGTGCTCCTCTGCACCCCCGTTTGCGTTCCGTTCTCAAAAAAAAAAAACACACACCCCAAAGTGGTGCTCGAGCACCTTCCAAAGGCACCACTGGGATTCGAACCCAGGATCTCCTGTTTACAAGACAGGCACTTTAACCAACTAAGCCACGGCGCCAACCTGCAAGCTTGATCTCCAGGATCGAACCCAGGATCTTCTGTTTACAAGACAGGTGCTTTGACCAGCTAATCCACGGAGCCCTGCCGCAGCCAGCAGCTGAGGGATGGTTCACAAACCAAATCACCCGCTGCCCTGGTGCTCCTCTGCACCCCCGTTTGCGTTCCGTTCTCAAAAAAAAAAAACACACACCCCAAAGTGGTGCTCGAGCACCTTCCAAAGGCACCACTGGGATTCGAACCCAGGATCTCCTGTTTACAAGACAGGCACTTTAACCAACTAAGCCACTGCGCCAACCTGCAAGCTTCATCTCCAGGATCGAACCCAGGATTTCCTGTTTACAAGACTGGTGCTCTGACCAGCTAAGCCACGGAGCCCTGCCGCAGCCAGCAGCTGAGGGGTGGTTCACAAACCAAATCGCCTGCTGCCCTGGTGCTCCTCTGCACCCCCCGTTTGCGTTCCGTTCTCAGAAAGAAAAAAATACGCCCCATAGTGGTGCTCTAGCACATTCCAAAGGCACCGCTGGGATTCGAACCCAGGATCTCCTGTTTACTAGACAGGCACTTTAACCAACTAAGCCACGGCGCCAAACTACAAGCTGGATCTCCAGGATCGAACCCAGGATCTTCTGTTTACAAGACAGGTGCTTTGACCAGCTAACCCACGGAGCCCTGCCGCAGCCAGCGTTCTTTGGCAGCAGCTGAGAGGTGGTTCGCAAACCAAATCACCCGCTGCCATGGTGCTCCTCTGCACCCCCGTTTGCGTTCCGTTCTCAAAAAAAAAAAACACACACCCCAAACTGGTGCTCAAGAACCTTCCAAAGGCACCGCTGGGATTCGAACCCAGGATCTCCTGTTTACTAGACAGGCACTTTAACCAACTAAGCCACGGCGCCAACCTGCAAGCTTGAGCTCCAGGATCGAACCCAGGATCTTCTGTTTACAAGACAGGTGCTTTGAACAGCTAATCCACGGAGCCCTGCCGCAGCCAGCGTTCTTTGGCAGCAGCTGAGAGGTGGTTCGCAAACCAAATAGCCCGCAGCCCTGGTGCTTCTTTGCACCCTCCGTTTGCGTTCCGTTCTCAGAAAGAAGAAAATACACCCCATAGTGGTGCTCTAGCACATTCCAAAGGCACCGCTGGGATTCGAACCCAGGATCTCCTGTTTACAAGACAGGTGCTTTGACCAGCTAAGCCACGGCGCCTCCCTGCTTGGATGGTGTGCTATCCTTCGAAAGCAGCTGAGGGCTGGTTTTCAAAAGCGCACGCTCCTCTGCGCAAAGACAAACATCAGACAACAAAAGGCACCGCTGGGATTCAAAACCAGGATCTCCGGTTTACTAGACAGGCACTTTAACCAACTAAGCCACGGCGCCAACCTGCAAAATGGATCTCCAGGATCGAACCCAGGATCTTCTGTTTACAAGACAGGTGCTTTGACCAGCTAACCCATGGAGCCCTGACGCAGCCAGTGTTCTTTGGCAGCAGCTGAGAGGTGGTTCGCAAACCAAATCACCCGCTGCCCTGGTGCTCCTCTGCACCCCCCGTTTGCGTTCCGTTCTCAAAAAGAAAAAAACACACACCTCAAACTGGTGCTCAAGAACCTTCCAAAGGCACCGCTGGGATTCGAACCCAGGATCTCCTGTTTACTAGACAGGCACTTTAACCAACTAAGCCACGGCGCCAACCTGCAAGCTTGATATCCAGGATCGAACCCAGGATCTTCTGTTTACAAGACAGGTGCTTTGACCAGCTAATCCACGGCGCCAACCTGCAAGCTTGATCTCCAGGATCTTCTGTTTACAAGACAGGTGCTTTGACCAGCTAATCCACGGAGCCCTGCCGCAGCCAGCAGCTGAGGGGTGGTTCACAAACCAAATTGCCCGCTGCCCTGGTGCTCCTCTGCACCCCCTATTTGCGTTCCGTTCTCAGAAATAAAAAACACACACCCCAAAGTGGTGCTCAAGAACCTTCCAAAGGCACCGCTGGGATTCGAACCCAGGATCTCCTGTTTACTAGACAGGTACTTTAACCAACTAAGCCACGGCGCCAACTTGCAAGCTTGATCTCCAGGATCGAACCCAGGATCTTCTGTTTACAAGACAGGTGCTTTGACCAGCTAATCCACGGAGCCCTGCCGCAGCCAGCGTTCTTTGGCAGCAGCTGAGAGGTGGTTCGCAAACCAAATAGCCCGCAGCCCTGGTGCTTCTTTGCACCCTCCGTTTGCGTTCCGTTCTTAGAAAGAAGAAAATACACCCCATAGTGGTGCTCTAGCACATTCCAAAGGCACCGCTGGGATTCGAACCCAGGATCTCCTGTTTACAAGACAGGTGCTTTGACCAGCTAAGCCACGGCGCCTCCCTGCTTGGATGGTGTGCTATCCTTCGAAAGCAGCTGAGGGGTGGTTTTCAAAAGTGCACGCTCCTCTGCGCAAAGACAAACATCAGACAACAAAAGGCACTGCTGGGATTCAAAACCAGGATCTCCGGTTTACTAGACAGGTACTTTAACCAACTAAGCCACTGCGCCAACCTGCAAGCTTCATCTCCAGGATCAAACCCAGGATTTCCTGTTTACAAGACTGGTGCTTTGACCAGCTAAGCCACGGAGCCCTGCCGCAGCCAGCAGCTGAGGGGTGGTTCACAAACCAAATCGCCTGCTGCCCTGCTGCTCCTCTGCACCCCCCGTTTGCGTTCCGTTCTCAGAAAGAAAAAAATACACCCAATAGTGGTGCTCTAGCACATTCCAAAGGCACCGCTGGGATTCGAACCCAGGATCTCCTGTTTACTAGACAGGCACTTTAACCAACTAAGCCACGGCGTCAACCTGCAAGCTGGAATTCCAGGATCGAACCCAGGATCTTCTGTTTACAAGACAGGTGCTTTGACCAGCTAACCCACGGAGCCCTACCGCAGCCAGCGTTCTTTGGCAGCAGCTGAGAGGTGGTTCGCAAACCAAATCACCCGCTAACCTGGTGCTCCTCTGCACCCCCCGTTTGCGTTCCGTTCTCAAAAAGAAAAAACACACACCCCAAACTGGTGCTCAAGAACCTTCCAAAGGCACCGCTGGGGTTCAAACCCAGGATCTCCTGTTTACTACACAGGCACTTTAACCAACTAAGCCACGGCGCCAACCTGCAAGTTTGATCTCCAGGATCGAACCCAGGATCTTCTGTTTACAAGACAGGTGCTTTGACCAGCTAACCCATGGAGCCCTGCCGCAGCCAGCGTTCTTTGGCAGCAGCTGAGAGGTGGTTCGCAAACCAAATCACCCGCTGCCCTGGTGCTCCTCTGCACCCCCCGTTTGCGTTCTGTTCTCAAAAAGAAAAAAACACACACCTCAAACTGGTGCTCAAGAACCTTCCAAAGGCACCGCTGGGATTCGAACCCAGGATCTCCTGTTTACTAGACAGGCACTTTAACCAACTAAGCCATGGCGCCAACCTGCAAGCTTGATCTCCAGGATCGAACCCAGGATCTTCTGTTTACAAGACAGGTGCTTTGACCAGCTAATCCACGGAGCCCTGCCGCAGCCAGCAGCTGAGGGGTGGTTCACAAACCAAATTGCCCGCTGCCCTGGTGCTCCTCTGCACCCCCCGTTTGCGTTCCGTTCTCAAAAAGAAAAAAACATACACCTCAAACTGGTGCTCAAGAACCTTCCAAAGGCACCGCTGGGATTCGAACCCAGGATCTCCTGTTTACTAGACAGGCACTTTAACCAACTAAGCCACGGCGCCAACCTGCAAGCTTGATCTCCAGGATCGAACCCAGGATCTTCTGTTTACAAGACAGGTGCTTTGACCAGCTAATCCACGGAGCCCTGCCGCAGCCAGCAGCTGAGGGGTGGTTCACAAACCAAATCACCCGCTGCCCTGGTGCTCCTCTGCACCCCCGTTTGCGTTCCGTTCTCAAAAAAAAAAAACACACACCCCAAAGTGGTGCTCGAGCACCTTCCAAAGGCACCACTGGGATTCGAACCCAGGATCTCCTGTTTACAAGACAGGCACTTTAACCAACTAAGCCACGGCGCCAACCTGCAAGCTTGATCTCCAGGATCGAACCCAGGATCTTCTGTTTACAAGACAGGTGCTTTGACCAGCTAATCCACGGAGCCCTGCCGCAGCCAGCAGCTGAGGGGTGGTTCACAAACCAAATCACCCGCTGCCCTGGTGCTCCTCTGCACCCCCGTTTGCGTTCCGTTCTCAAAAAAAAAAAACACACACCCCAAAGTGGTGCTCGAGCACCTTCCAAAGGCACCACTGGGATTCGAACCCAGGATCTCCTGTTTACAAGACAGGCACTTTAACCAACTAAGCCACGGCGCCTGCCTACAAGCTTGCTCTCCAGGATCGAACCCAGGATCTCCTGTTTACAAGACAGGTGCTATGACCAGCTAAGCCACGGTGCCTCCCTGCTTGGATGGTGTGCTATCCTTCAAAAACAGCTGAGGGGTGGTGTACGAAAGCACAAGCAAATGTTTCTTCCTGGCTTGTGCCAGTCCATTGCCATAAGGTCGCGTGTTCGGTGGATAGGTAGGACAAGGTCCTTGGGTCACTGCGCAATTGTAATATTGTTCGAAAAGTGGAGATATTGCCAGGACCACCTGTCCAAGACAGAACCTACATAGCAAAGCCACTGGTTAAGAGGCACCGCTGGGATTCGAACCCAGGATCTCCTGTTTACTAGACAGGCACTTTAACCAACTAAGCCACGGCGCCAACCTGCAAGCTTGATCTCCAGGATCGAACCCAGGATCTTCTGTTTACAAGACAGGTGCTTTGACCAGCTAATCCACGGAGCCCTGCCGCAGCCAGCGTTCTTTGGCAGCAGCTGAGAGGTGGTTCGCAAACCAAATAGCCCGCAGCCCTGGTGCTTCTTTGCACCCTCCGTTTGCGTTCCGTTCTCAGAAAGAAGAAAATACACCCCATAGTGGTGCTCTAGCACATTCCAAAGGCACCGCTGGGATTCGAACCCAGGATCTCCTGTTTACAAAACAGGTGCTTTGACCAGCTAAGCCACGGCGCCTCCCTGCTTGGATGGTGTGCTATCCTTCGAAAGCAGCTGAGGGGTGGTTTTCAAAAGCGCACGCTACTCTGCGCAAAGACAAACATCAGACAACAAAAGGCACCGCTGGGATTCAAAACCAGGATCTCCGGTTTACTAGACAGGCACTTTAACCAACTAAGCCACTGCGCCAACCTGCAAGCTTCATCTCCAGGATCGAACCCAGGATTTCCTGTTTACAAGACTGGTGCTCTGACCAGCTAAGCCACGGAGCCCTGCTGCAGCCAGCAGCTGAGGGGTGGTTCACAAACCAAATCGCCTGCTGCCCTGGTGCTCCTCTGCACCCCCCGTTTGCGTTCCGTTCTCAGAAAGAAAAAAATACACCCCATAGTGGTGCTCTAGCACATTCCAAAGGCACAGCTGGGATTCGAACCCAGGATCTCCTGTTTACTAGACAGGCACTTTAACCAACTAAGCCACGGCGCCAACCTGCAAGCTGGAACTCCAGGATCGAACCCAGGATCTTCTGTTTACAAGACAGGTGCTTTGGCCAGCTAACCCACGGAGCCCTGCCGCAGCCAGCGTTCTTTGGCAGCAGCTGAGAGGTGGTTCGCAAACCAAATCACCCGCTAACCTGGTGCTCCTCTGCAACCCCCGTTTGCGTTCCGTTCTCAAAAAGAAAAAACACACACCCCAAACTGGTGCTCAAGAACCTTCCAAAGACACCGCTGGGATTCGAACCCAGGATCTCCTGTTTACTGGACAGGCACTTTAACCAACTAATCCACGGCGCCAACCTGCAAGCTTGATCTCCAGGATCGAACCCAGGATCTTCTGTTTACAAGACAGGTGCTATGACCAGCTAAGCCACGGTGCCTCACTGCTTGGATGGTGTGCTATCCTTCAAAAACAGCTGAGGGGTGGTGTACGTAAGCACAAGCAAATGTTTCTTCCTGGCTTGTGCCAGTCCATTGCCGTAAGGTCGCGTGTTCGGTGGATAGGTAGGACAAGGTCCTTGGGTCACTGCGCAATTGTAATTTTGTTCGAAAAGTGGAGTCATTGCCAGGACCACCTGTCCAAGGCAGAACCTACATAGCAAAGCCACTGGTTAAGAGGCACCGCTGGGATTCGAACCCAGGATTTCCTGTTTACTAGACAGGCACTTTAACCAACTAAGCCACGGCGCCAATCTGCAAGCTTGATCTCCAGGATCGAACCCAGGATCTTCTGTTTACAAGACAGGTGCTTTGACCAGCTAATCCACGGAGCCCTGCCGCAGCCAGCAGCTGAGGGGTGGTTCACAAACCAAATTGCCCGCTGCCCTGGTGCTCCTCTGCACCCCCCGTTTGCGTTCCGTTCTCAGAAATAAAAAACACACACCCCAAAGTGGTGCTCGAGCACCTTCCAAAGGCACCACTGGGATTCGAACCCAGGATCTCCTGTTTACAAGACAGGCACTTTAACCAACTAAGCCACAGCGCCAGCCTACAAGCTTGCTCTGCAGGATCGAACCTAGGATCTCCTGTTTACAAGACAGGTGCTATGACCAGCTAAGCCACAGTGCCTCCCTGCATGCATGGTGTGCTATCCTTCAAAAAAAGCTGAGGGGTGGTGTACGAAAGCACAAGCAAATGTTTCTTCCTGGCTTGTGCCAGTCCATTGCCGTAAGGTCGCGTGTTCGGTGGATAGGTAGGACAAGGTCCTTGGGTCACTGCGCAATTGTAATTTTGTTCGAAAAGTGGAGTCATTGCCAGGACCGCCTGTCCAAGACAGAACCTACATAGCAAAGCCACTGGTTAAGAGGCACCGCTTGGATTCGAACCCAGGATCTCCTGTTTACTAGACAGGCACTTTAACCAACTAAGCCACTTCTCCCAGCTGCAATCTTTATCTCCAGGATCGAACCCAGGATCTCCTGTTTACAAGACAGCCACTTTAACCAACTAAGCCATGGCGCCAACCTGTAAGCTTGATCTCCAGGATCGAACCCAGGATCTCCTGTTTACAAGACATGAGCTTTGGCCAGCTAATCCATGGTGCCTTCCAAATGCGGCACGTTTGCATGGTGTGCTATCCTTCGAAAGCAGCTGAGGGGTGGTTTTTAAAAGCGGACTCTCCTCTGAGCAAAGACACACAAGCAGAAACAAAAGGCACCGCTGGGATTCGAACACATGATCTCCTGTTTACTAGGCAGGCACTTTTACCAACTAAGCCATGGCTCCCACCTGCAAGCTTTATCTCCAGGATCGAACCCAGGATCTCCTGTTTACAAGACAGGTGCTTTGACCAGCTAATCCACGGAGCCCTGCCGCAGCCAGCGTTCTTTGGCAGCAGCTGAGAGGTGGTTCGCAAACCAAATCACCCGCTGCCCTGGTGCTCCTCTGCACCCCCCGTTTGCGTTCCGTTCTCAAAAAGAAAAAACACACACCCCAAACTGGTGCTCAAGAACCTTCCAAAGGCACCGCTGGGATTCGAACCCAGGATCTCCTGTTTACTAGACAGGCACTTTAACCAACTAAGCCACGGTGCCAAACTCCAAGCTTCATCTCCAGGATCGAACCCAGGATCTCCTGTTTACAAGACAGGCGCTTTGACCAGCTAAGTCACGGAGGCCTGCCGCAGCCAGCGTTCTTTGGCAGCAGCTGAGAGGTGGTTCGCAGTTCTAATCGCCCGCTGCCCTGGTGCTCCTTTGCACCCTCCGTTTGCGTTCCGTTCTCAGAAAGAAGAAAATACACCCCATAGTGGTGCTCTGGCACATTCCAAAGGCACCGCTTGGATTCGGACCCAGGATCTCCTGTTTACAAGACAGGTGCTTTGACCAGCTAAGCCACGGTGCCTTCCTGCTTGGATGGTGTGCTATCCTTCAATAGCAGCTGAGGGGTGGTGTTCGAAAGCACAAGCAAAAGGTTATTCCGGGCTTGTGCCAGTCCATTGCTGTGAGGTCGCGTGTTCGGTGGGTAGGTAGGACAATGTCCTTGGGTCACTGCGCAATTGGAATGTTGTTCGAAAAGTGGAGTCATTGCCAGGACCACCTGTCCAAGACAGAACCTACATAGCAAAGCCACTGGTTAAGAGGCACCGCTGGGATTCTAACCCAGGATCTCCTGTTTACTAGACAGGGACTTTAACCAACTAAGCCACGGCGCCAACCTGCAAGCTTGATCTCCAGGATCGAACCCAGGATCTTCTGTTTACAAGACAGGTGCTTTGACCAGCTAATCCACGGAGCCCTGCCGCAGCCAGCAGCTGAGGAGTAGTTCACAAACCAAATCGCCCGCTGCCCTGGTGCTCCTCTGCACTCCCTGTTTGCGTTCCGTTCTCAGAAAGAAAAAACACACACCCCAAAGTGGTGCTCGAGCACCTTCCAAAGGGACCACAGGGATTCGAACCCAGGATCTCCTGGTTACTAGATAGGCACTTTAACCAACTAAGCCACGGCGCCAAGCTGCAAGCTTTATCTCCAGGATCGAACCCAGGATCTCCTGTTTACAAGACAGGTGCTTTCACCAGCTAATCAACGGAGCCCTGCCGCAGCCAGTGTTCTTTGGCAGCAGCTGAGAGGTGGTTCGCAAACCAAATCGCCCGCTGCCCTGGTGCTCCTTTGCACCCCCCGTTTGCGTTCCGTTCTCAGAAAGAAGAAAATACACCCCATAGTGGTGCTCTAGCACATTCCAAAGGCACCGCTGGGATTCGAACCCAGGATCTCCTGTTTACAAGACAGGCACTTTAACCAACTAAGCCACGGCGCCAGCCTACAAACTTGATCTCCAGGATCGAACCCAGGATCTCCTGTTTACAAGACAGGTGCTTTGACCAGGTAAGCCACGGTGCCTCCTTGCTTGGATGGTGTGCTATCCTTCAAAAGCAGCTGAGGGGTGGTGTTCGAAAGCACAAGCAAAAGTTTCTTCTGGGCTTGTGCCAGTCCATTGCCGTGAGGTCGCGTGTTCGGTGGATAGGTAGGACAAGGTCCTTGGGTCACTGCCCAATTGCAATGTTGTTAGAAAAGTGGAGTCATTGCCAGGACCACCTGTTCAAGACAGAACCTACATAGCAAAGCCACTGGTTAAGAGGCACCGCTGGGATTCAAACCCAGGATCTCCTGTTTACTAGACAGGCACTTTAACCAACAAAGCCACGGCGCCAACCTGCAAGCTTTATCTCCAGGATCGAACCCAGGATCTCCTGTTTACAATACAGGTGCTTTGATCAGCTAATCAGTTTTACGCCCTGCCCGCACCCGTATTGGGGTATCAATCATGGCGTGGGGGTACTGGTTACAGTCGTGTGCACGCTTGTACAGGCTGTAGTCGTTTGAACCTTTCCTCCGAACATGAGCCATGGGAGGGGGTGGACTGTGTGACGTTGTAAGGTTCATGACGTAAGTCCGTTCTCACCACAATCTCTTGATGCACGTCCTCTGCAGGTAATATTATCATGCGGTTGTCGGCATTGTCAAATTTAGTAAACACAGTTTATGAGGAACTGGAACTTTTAACGCGTTAAGAAGAAACTAATGTATGTATAACTTACCGTTAAGTCCGATGTCATCCCCGCAAGTAACTTATTACGACTGTTATTATTAGGGGTTCAAGCACGAAGTGCTGAAACCCTATTGTAACTGTTCGGATTTTTATTATTATTCTTCTTCCCTAAAACTGATCGTGCAGAACAAACCGTAAAGCCTAGGGAGCTGAAACTTTGTCAGAAGGTAGTAGTCTGGCTCGTTACTCAGGCGCAGAGGCTCGCCCCAAATCAAATCGAAAAATCCAAATCCAAAATCAGATTCGCGCTGAGAGGTTTTCTGCAAAATTTAGCTATATCCAAAACATACTTTTGCGAACTAATCCTAGGTTTTTCACCCAATCTGAACCAAACCTGTGCATAAAAATTCTCTGGACAGTGAATATCAATAATTATAAAAAAAATGTAGAAATTTCAACTCACTGTCACAATGGGGCGCCAAAACGTTCGAAAGTGGAAGGCCAATTTTACGAAAAAGGCTATAACTCATGAACAAAATGAGATATCTTCACCAAACTCGGAACACATGTGTAAGAGCTCAATCTTTGGACAAATAAAAAAAATTGTGCAGCTCGGCCACTTGGTGACGCTATATTTTATTTTAATAAAAATGGCTATAACTATGCAACCATTAGTCCAATTGACCTGAAAATTGGTATGCAGTGTCTTTGTGCCTATGAGGACATTGGCGTATCGCAAAAAACATGGCCGCCATCGGCCAATGAAGTTTGAGCACCTATTAGACAAGGTTAACGGTGGCTGATCGGAACGAAACTCGGTGGGCATGTTTGACCCATGGCCCTAAAGGTCTGTAAGAATTTTGAAAGATAAAAGTTGGCGCTAACAAGACTTTTTGGCTCTGTAATCACGTGGTGTTTCACCCATCCACACAATATCCACATAATGAGCAACTTTTCCTCAAGAACCATTGCTGTCAATCAAATCGTTCATTAAATATTTGCAAATATGTAAAAAAAACGACTTTTACGAACTAGTCCTAGGTTTTTCCCTCAATCTCGATCAAACCACTGCAGTAATATTCTCTGGACTCTCTAGATCAATAATTATCAAAAAAAAATTAGAATTTTGTTCTTTGGTTACCTTTAAGGGGGTCATTTAGTAAAGGGGCATGGTGAAATATACCCCAAAGCCTATAAAAATTCTGAACTAGATGGTGGCGCGAACACATCGCCAGGCTCAGCGTCTCTCCAGTTTTTGCAATTTTGCAGTATTTTTCCTGCTCATCTCGGGTCTGTTCGCACTGAACAGCTTTGCCTTAACATCATACACCCGACAGGAGCTTTTGGATATCGGTCTGCACTTTTCCATCAGTTTTATAACCAGTCATCGACTCATCCCTGAGATCTCCAGAACACCTGAGGCTACGCACTCTGCTCGGCCGGGCGGAAGTGCTCACAGGCGGCGCCGAGATCGTAAACAAAGGCGGGGGAAGCGCGCAGGAGTAAGAGCTAAGCTAAAGCTAACACCACCCCGGCTCTCTTTACCCAGCCTTTTCCTAGCTAATGTGTGGTCATTGGTGAACAAAATGGATGAGATACGACTTCGCATCACCCATAGTAAGAAACTTTTGGACTGCAATGTCATGGTTTTCACTGAAACATGGCTACATAGCGACATACCCAATAATGTTATTGATCTAACTGGACGCTACACGCTCCGAGCAGATAGAACGGCAGATGACTCCGGCAAGACCAGAGGCGGAGGATTGTGCATTTATGTAAGCAAAGCTTGGTGTACGAACTCTGACATTGTTGGAAAACACTGCTCACCTAACCTAGAGTTTCTCATGGTTAAGTGTAGACCTTTCTATCTGCCGCGGGAGTTCACTTCCACCATCATAACTGCAGCCTATATTCCCCCGGATGCTAAAGCCAAGCTTGCTATGAACGAACTGCATGCGACCATTAGTAAACAACAGACTGTACACCCGGAAGCTGCATTTATTGTTGTGTGTGATTTTAATCACTCCAACTTAAAGACAGTGCTCCCCAAATTCCATCAGCATGTCTCCTGCCACACTAGAGGAGAAAAAACTTTGGATCATGTTTACACAAACATCGCAGGAGCTTACATCGCGACTCCCCTCCCCCACCTGGGACAGTCTGATCACCTTTCTTTGTTTCTCACCCCCAAGTATTCACCCCTCATCAACCGTGTGAAGCCATCAGTGAAGACCATCAAAGTGTGGCCAATGGGAGCAGAGTCTGTACTTCAGGACAAGTTTCAACACACGGACTGGAGTATGTTTGCTTCTCAGGCTGCCAGTGGCTCTCACACGGACATTGATATCTATACCACCTCTGTACTGGATTACATCAATACCTCCATTGACAGTGTTACAACAGAGAAACAGATCACAACGTACCCTAATCAGAAGCCATGGATGAACAAGGAAGTGAGGCTCTTGCTGAAAGCCCGCAACACTGCTTTCAGATCAGATGACGCTCAGGCCTACAGCATATCCAGGGCTAACCTGAAGAGGGGCATCAAGAAGGCCAAGCACTGCTACAAGCTAAAGGTAGAGGAGCATTTTTCCAACTCTGACCCCCGGCGCATGTGGCAGGGCATCCAGGTCATCTGTGACTACAAGCCATGCAACTCCACTCTGACGGTCACAGACGTCTCCTTCCTTAATGAGCTAAATTTTATGCTCGCTTTTACAACAACAACAAGGAGACAGCCACCAAGATCACACTGGCAGGAGACCATCAGACCCTCAAACTCACCTCCACAGATGTCTGCACAGCATTGAGCTGGATCAATGCATGCAAGGCTGCTGGCCCCGATGGCATTCCTGGACGTGTGCTCAGGACATGTGCAGAGCAGCTCGCAGGGGTCTTCACAGACATTTTCAACCTGTCACTCACCCAAGCAACGGCGCCAACATGCTTTAAGTCCACAGCCATTGTGCCAGTGCCGAAACACTCCTCCCCAACATGCCTGAATGACTACCGCCCCGTAGCACTCACACCCATTGTTATGAAGTGCTTTGAGCGACTGGTCCTGGCGCACCTCAAGAACTGCCTCCCACCCACACTGGACCCACACCAATTTGCCTATCGAAGCAATAGAAGCACTGAGGATGCAGTATGCAGAGTACTGCACTCGGTACTCACACACCTGGATAACAACACCACATATGCACGGATGTTGTTTGTTGATTTCAGCTCAGCATTCAACACCGTCATTCCCTCCAAGCTGATCACTAAACTTGGTGACTTGGGTGTTAACACCTCCCTCTGCAGCTGAATTATGGACTTTCTGACCAACAGACCTCAGCATGTTAGGTCAGGCCACACCTGCTCCACCACCATCACACTCAACACCGGCGTACCACAGGGCTGTGTGCTGAGCCCATTTCTCTACTCCCTCTACACCCATGACTGCAGGCCTGTGCATGGATCTAACTCCATCATCAAGTTTGCTGATGACACCACAGTGATTGGCCTCATCAGAGACAACGATGAGACTGCCTGACAATAGCCTGCTCCTCAACACCAGCAAGACAAAGGAGTTTATTGTAGACTTCAGGAAGAAGAAAAGTGGAACGCATGACCCCATCCACATTAACGGGATGGTTGTTGAACGTGTCTCCAGCTTCAAGTTCCTGGGAACCCACATCTCGGAGGACCTGACCTGGACCACCAACACATCCAGCCTAGTCAAGAAGGCTCACCAAAGCCTCTTCTTCCTTAGGACACTGAAGAAGAACCACCTGTCTCCAGCCATCCTGGTGAACTTCTACCGGTGTGCGATTGAAAGCATCCTGACCAACAGGTATCACAGTCTGGTATGGGAACTGCTCAGTTGCTGACCGCAAGGCACTGCAGAGGGTGGTGAAAACCGCCCAACACATCACAGGGACGGCACTTCCTGCCATTGAGGACGTCCAGAGAAAACGCTGTTTACGTCAAGCTTGCGGCATTCTTAAGGACTCCTCTCACCCTGACCATAGACTGTTTAACTTACTGCCCTCTGCGAGGCGCTTCAGGAGCCTCCGAACAAGGACAAGCAGACTCAGGAACAGCTTTTTCCCTACAGCTGTTTCCCTACTAAACTTTGCCCAATGATACCCCCCTCACACACCACTACAAACTCTTCACCCCTCCCCATCATTAAATCGGTTAAAAAAAAAAAAACATCTACACACTGAGTACTATGTACTGGAAATTTTTATTTCTATGCACTTTCAATGTTCATTGCACTATTGTTTATATATCTTAATGTATAGCTTATTCATATCCATTTGTAATTATATTCATAGTTTTTGCTCATAGTGTGCATACATTTACTGCACATTCCATCTGTATAATGTTCATATCACCCATCTGTATATCATACTGATAGTATTTAAAAAATTAGTAAATTATGTCCATAGTACTACTGCCTTATCTGTATATTCTGTACATATGTAACATATTGTAGGCACCGTATATCCTGTACCTCTGCTTATTGCACTTCTGGTTAGATGCTAACTGCATTTTGTTGCCCTGTACCTTACATGTGCAATGACAATAAAGTTGAATCTAATCTAATCTAATCCCTAAACAAAAACTCAAAACTTTACAAAACTTGGTGAAAACATGTATCAGATTACTCTTAACAAGCCAAGCATGCAAAGTTTCATGGGGATTGAACCATAGGTGGCGCTATAACAGTGAAAAAGGCCTCACAAAAACCAATATTTCTACAGAATATGACCTCAACATGTAGAACATGTTCATATATTCACACAAACACTAGATCTTCATATCATATGATAGATCTCCTCATTCTGAGCAACTTTGCCTTTGGGAGTAATGCTGTCAATCAAGTCGTTCATGAAATATTCTCAATTATGTTAAAAACCTACTTTAGCGAACTAGTCTCTGTTTTTTTGCTCAATCTCGGTCAAACCACTGTAGTAATATTCGCTGGAATTTCTAGATCAATAATTATAAAAAAAAAATAGAATTTTGTCCTTTGGTTAGCTGTAACGGGGCCATTAATAAAGGGGTGTGGCCAAATATACCCAGAAACCTATAAAACCTAAACGAAAACTCGAAACTTTAATAAACTTGTTGAAAACGTGTCAGATGACTCTTAACAAGCATGCAAAGTTTCATGGAGATTGGACCATAGGTGGCGCTATAACAGTGAAAAAGGCCTCTAAAACACAGTATTTCTATAGTAAATTAGCTCAAATTGCAATAAAATGTTCATAATATTCACTTTTACACTATATCTTCATATCATACGATAGATCTTCTCATTCTGATCAACTTTGCCTCTAGGATCACTGCTGTCAATCAAACTGTTCTTTAAGTATTTGAGATTATTTAAAAAACCTACTTCTGTGAACTAGCTCAGTTTTCAACTCAAATCAATGCAGAACTATTCCCTAGACTCTCTAGGTCAATAATTATCATAAAAAGTTGAACATTTGCTTTTGCACAACTATAAATCGGTCATTTTATAATATGTTATTTACATAGTGTACCCAAAGGCCTATGAATCCTAAAAGAAAGCCAACAAATTCTCAAAACGGTGTGTAAAATGATGCATAATTTCATTCTGAACAAGCATGCAAAATTTGAAGAGAGATTGGGCAAAAAATGATCTCATCTCGTCCTGAACATCAGTTTGAAGCTACGTTCGAATAGATTATAAATTCATTATAAATTAACATAGTCTCATCCCAACTCGTCACATATTGACGCTTGGTTTTTGCGTCGCTTTTTGACGCTCAAGGTACCCCTTTCGCGTCACTTTTCGACGTGAAGGGAAGGTAATTTTTTTAAATAGGAAACACTTAGCGTACATTAATCATTTTTAAAAAAATTATGCCAGTACTTGCATCTGCCTCCTATATCTTGCGTTTTCTTCACAGATGGTAGGTTTAGGGGCAGGGTTGGGTAAGTCACTATTTTTACTGTTTACATTCAAAAATCACACCTCTACATATATGCAATAATGGCAACCTTATTATGAAGATAAAATTCCCAATAGCGCGTTAGCATATCGACGCCGAAAAATTACGCTTCCCTTCACGTCGAAAAATTACGCTAAAGGGGTACCTTGAGCGTCAAAAAGCGACGCCAAATCCAAAGCGTCAATATGTGACGACTTGGGATGAGACCGGGTTGTATAAATACTCAATTCTCAACTTTACCTAACCTTTAACTTCGCCAGATGTGTCATAAAAAGGTTCAATAGGACACACATCCTTTGACCAGTTAGTGAACTCCTGCCTAAACTTTGACAGAGTTCACACACGCAGGTGTATGTCATAAAATGGTTAACATGCATGTCCTTTGATCGTTGAACATCTTAGAAGAATGATCTGTTTTGATCAATGAACTTTTTACCTAACATTCTAACAAAGTTTACGACGCCAGACCCCCCTCAAAAACTAATTAGATTGCAAATGAGTAGCACCCCCTCCAGAAACTTTAGATGTTTTACAACAGCCCTCTTGATCTGATATGGTCGCATCAGTAATCATACTTCCAGACACGCCGCGCCATTCTCATTTCGTTGCGCTGCGTGAGGCGAGATATTTACATTTCGTACAATGTTGTAAAAAGTTTAGGCGTCTAATTACAGCAGAAAATTCAAAGACCCCACCAAAACATTCGTTTTCATTCCAGTTTGTACACGCATATGTGTATACGTTTTAACTGACATAGCACACTAGAAGTGTTAAACTTCACAAAAATAAAAGAGTAAATAAAGGAATTATGTTACTTAAAATAAAACAAAACACGCAACATTTTTTTCCGGCGGCTTAGAGGTGAATGTTTAGAAGAAAACTTGCATAACCTAATTTTAAAGTGAAAAAAAGTCTGGGTTATATAGCACGCCAGAAGTCTTAAGCTTGACAAAAATAAAATAAATAAAAATAAATAAAATAAAAAAATAAAATAAATAATTTACTCAATTAAGTGTGAATAACTAAACTATATATAATAATGCTACATTTACCAGGTTATTCATTTAACTTAGTTTTTCTTTTAGGCTCTTGCTCGTTCAAGTCGTTGAGACTACTTGGCTACATAAATAATTAGCAACTAATTGTTTTGAAGCAATATTGACAAGATTTTTTTTAAAAAGAGATTTTAGTTCTTCTGTTCCTGGAACTCTTGAACACCTTTTTACTGCTATCGTATGGATGTTTTCAATTAACTTTCAGTGAAAAATAACAATATTTATCCCTTAGATTTAGAAAATACCCTTTTTTTTTTAGAATATATTGAATTTCATTTTTTTCTGGCATAGTAGACATGGTAATTTTGGTGGGTGAATACCACATTTACAAATGCAAATGGAATAAATATTAACCCTCTTTTACTATATTTCATAAATTCTGTGACAAAATTTCGAAGTTCGCTTACAAATACTTCAAAGTACAACCCCCAATTCCAGAAAAGTTGGGATGTTTATAAAATGCAATAAAATCAAGAACCTGTGATTTGTTAGTTCTCTTTAACTTTTATTTAATTCACAGAAGTACAAAGAAAATATTTCCAATGTTTTTGCTTACCAACATAAATGCATTTTATAAACAAATTTCGATTTAGAAACACACGCCAATTAAGTTAGGACAGAGGCAAAATAAAAATTAAAAAGCTATAGAATATCCAAATTAATCTGTTTTGTAGTAGGCCAGGGTATTGTTACGGGGCTGACGAGACGTGAGACATGCGGATCCATATGCAAGGCTTTATTAAAAAACATGGTCAGAAACAGGCAGGGTCAGACATCGGCAAACAGGTATGGCAAGGGCAAGACAGAGCAATCCGTGGAGCAAGCGTGGGTCAACGATGAGCGAACAGTATCCAAAGGGGCAAGGCAGAGAGAGAATCCAGAGTCGAGAGCAATAATCCAAACGGGGAGCGAACACAGTCCAAACGGCAAGGCGAAGGGTTAATCCAGGAAACACGGGCAGGGTCAGACACGGCAGGAAAACAAGGCAAGACTAGGACTAGAATAATGGCTCTGTAGAGTTGCTATCGCTATGCGAGTGATATACGCTAACAATACTCGGCCCTGAGCAAGAGCAAGTCCCAGGCTTATATGGTGTGTGGTGGTGATTGAAATGATGATCAGGTGTGGGCGAGATAGAGAACAGCTGTGCGTGTCGTCAGTGCAATGTATTGTGGGAACTGTAGTCCAGTGTGCTGTACGAGTCCATGTGGTGAGTGAGTGACATCTGGTGGCGAGTTAATGGAAGAGCATGGCCAGGATTCGTGACATAGCCCCCCCCCCCCCAAGGAGCGGCTTCCAGACGCTCCCATATAGTCCAGGAGGGCGGCGGAGCGGAGGCGGAACAGGGGGAGGGACGGAGGGCCAGGTCCATGAGGAAGTGGGAAGACCGGGGACTGAGGCAGAACCGGCAGAGCAGGACACCCAGGCGGAACCGGAGACCAGGACAGAGCAAGAGCCCACCAGGGCGGAGCAGACGGACCAGGAGCCCACCAGGGCGGAGTAGATGACCACCAGACCGGAGTAGAAGACCACCATGGCGGGGTAGACGACCACCAGACCCGAGCAAGAGCCCACCAGGGCGGAGTAGACGGACCAGGAGCCCACCAGACCGGAGTAGAAGACCACCACGGCGGAGCAGACGACCACCAGACCCGAGCAGAAGACCACCATGGCGGGGCAGAGGACCACCAGACCTGAGCAGAAGACCCTCGCCAGGAAGCAGACTGGGCAGGAAACCATGGCAGAGTCTGAGATCTGGGGGAAACAGAGACAGACAATACAGGGAGAGCATTCATGATCTCAGGGGGCGTGGCAGGGCAGGACGAGGATTCATAGACTGCGTTTTTAGCCGTGACAGGACAAGACGTGAGCTCACAGACGGCCTCTTTAGCCGTGACAGGACAGGGCGAGAGCTCACAGACGGCCTCTTTAGCCGTGACAGGACAGGGCGAGAGCTCACAGACGGCCTCTTTAGCCGTGACAGGACAGGGCGTGAGCTCACAGACGGCCTCTTTGGCCGTGACAGGGCAGACAGTGAGTTCAGAAACTGTCTCCATGGCCGTGACAGGGCAGACAGTGAGTTCAGGAACGGTCTCCATGGCCGTGACAGGGCAGACAGTGAGTTCAGGAACGGCCTCCATGGCCGTGACGGGGCAGACAGTGAGTTCAAGAATGGCCTCCGTGGCCGTGACAGGGCAGACCGTAAGTTCAGGAACGGCCTCCATGGCCATGACAGGGCAGATCATGAGGTCAGGAACGGCCTCCGTGGCCGTGACAGGGTAGACAGTGAGTTCAGGGACGGGTGCCACCACTTCGGGAGGTTCTGCAGCGGAAGCCGCCACCTCTGGAGGCACTGGAGCAGACTCGTGGACAGGAGAGGCCTCAGGAGCACAGTGTGCAGCCCACACACTCAAAATGGCAACCGCCATAACGGGAAGTACTGAGGTCAGGGGAACAGTCTCTGTAACAGACAGGGTTGAGGCCCTGGGAATGCCAGCTACTCGCACTGACATCAGTGGTGGGTCCATCACACTGGATATCAGACAGGGAACTTGAAGGACTGACCTTAAATCCTTGGGTGTGACAGACTCTGGCTGGAGCACTGTGACGTGGTGTGACTCTGGCTTGACAGCGACGACGTGAGCAGACTCTGGCTGGGCAGCGACGACGTGAGCAGACTCTGGCTTGGCAGCGACGACGTGAGCAGACTCTGGCTTGGCAGCGACGACGTGAGCAGACTCTGGCTTGGCAGCGACGACGTGAGCAGACTCTGGCTTGGCAGCGACGACGTGAGCAGACTCTGGCTTGGCAGCGACGACGTGAGCAGACTCTGGCTTGGCAGCGACGACGTGAGCAGACTCTGGCTTGGCAGCGACGACGTGAGCAGACTCTGGCTTGGCAGCGACGACGTGAGCAGACTCTGGCTTGGCAGCGACGACGTGAGCAGACTCTGGCTTGGCAGGCATGACGTGAGCAGACTCTGGCTTGGAAAGCATGACGTGAGCAGACTCTGGCTTGGAAAGCATGACGTGAGCAGACTCTGGCTTGGCAGGCATGACGTGAAGGGGTGCTGTTGCTGCCGCCATTTTGTGAGTGAGTGCGGTGCCGCGTTCCTCCGCGACACCCACAGTGAACGGAGAGCCCACACACAGCCAAGCATAGTCCATAAATTTACTGAGAGATGAACGGGGACCCTCGCGGATTAACTGAGACTTGAGCGGCTGATTAATGCCCTCACAAAAAAAAATCTATAAGTGCATAGTCCGGTAGATCAGAAAAATAGGCGAGGTCTAAGTACTCCTGTACATAAACCTCGAGCGGTCGCGAGCCCTGCTTGAGGGTTAATAGCATCCATGCAGACTCCATACCTGGCCAATGTCCTCTTGAAAAGCCGCTGGATCCTTGTGTGGCCGAGTATTCTGTTACGGGGCTGACGAGACGTGAGACATGCGGATCCATATGCAAGGCTTTATTAAAAAACATGGTCAGAAACAGGCAGGGTCAGACATCGGCAAACAGGTATGGCAAGGGCAAGACAGAGCAATCCGTGGAGCAAGCATGGGTCAACGATGAGCGAACAGTATCCAAAGGGGCAAGGCAGAGAGAGAATCCAGAGTCGAGAGCAATAATCCAAACGGGGAGCGAACACAGTCCAAACGGCAAGGCGAAGGGTTAATCCAGGAAACACGGGCAGGGTCAGACACGGCAGGAAAACAAGGCAAGACTAGGACTAGAATAATGGCTCTGTAGAGTTGCTATCGCTATGCGAGTGATATACGCTAACAATACTCGGCCCTGAGCAAGAGCAAGTCCCAGGCTTATATGGTGTGTGGTGGTGATTGAAATGATGATCAGGTGTGGGCGAGATAGAGAACAGCTGTGCGTGTCGTCAGTGCAATGTATTGTGGGAACTGTAGTCCAGTGTGCTGTACGAGTCCATGTGGTGAGTGAGTGACATCTGGTGGCGAGTTAATGGAAGAGCATGGCCAGGATTCGTGACAGGTATCATGTTTGGGTATAAAGGGATCATCTCAGTCTCAGTTTTGGCTCATCACTTTGTGCCGAACAAGTCAAAAATCACATTTCCCAATGCAAATGGAATGGTGCTAAATTGCCACATGAGCTCAGGAGTACTTCAGAAAACCACTCTCACTTAACACAGTCTGCCGCTGCATCAATAAATGCAACTTGAATCTCTGTTACTCAAGGAGAAAGCTATACATTTTATGCAGTGATAACACTGTATTCTCAGGACCAGGGCTCATCTCAGATAATCAAAAAGACAGTGGAAATGTGTGCTGGGCTCAAATGAGTCCACATTTCAACTTGTTTCAAAATGGATGTCGAGTTTTCAGTCCCAAAGACCAAAGGGACCATCCAGACTTTTCATCAGTGACAGATGCAAAAGCACACGTCTGTCATGGTATGGGGGTGCAGCAGATCAAACAGCATGTATGACTGGAATATGTGTTAAGGTGCCATTGACATGAAGGCATATATTAGTATTGTACAGAGACATACAGTATACTGCCATCAAGATGACGTCTCTCATGGGAAGTCCATGGTTATTAGAACAAGACAATGCCAACTCTCATTCTGCATGTGCTACAACAGCATGGCCCATCATGAAAAGAAGAATCAGACAACGATGACCACCAACTGATGGGCATCTGAAGTCTTGTATCTAGTGAGATTGGGCAATATTTTGCTCACAAAACTTTGAAGAATTAGTATCCTCAATTCCAAAACAATTACCGTTTTTTTACAATCATTTTTGCACTAATAACAGAACCTTCATTTAATTTTTCAAAACTCTAGACAGTCATTATTTGTAACAGAGGCTGTCCAATGTTCAAAACTTTGCATATTGTGTTCATATCTTTAAAGAAGCATTGCATTTGCAGAAGTGAAGTGACATACTGCACACACACAGCACAGCAGTGAACACACACACCGTGAACATACACCCGGAGCAGTGGGCAGCCATTTATGCTGCGGCGCCCGGGGAGCAGTTGGGGGTTCGGTGTCTTGCTCAAGGGCACCTCAGTCGTGGTATTGAGGGTGGAGAGAGCACTGGACATTCACTCCCCCCACCTACAATCCCTGCCGGCCCGAGACTCGAACCCGCAACCTTTGGATTACGAGTCCAACTCCCTAACCATTAGGCCACGACTTCCCCCTGCTTCCCAGAAGCATTGGTTCAAAATACTAATTTATTATGAAATAACATAGGAACATTACTTTAGATCACCTACACACAAGATACTCATAGTTTCAATTTGTAGTTGTTAGTACAATCAGTAAATATAATTGTTCAAAACATATGATGTAGCTTTCATTACGGTTCAACACATTCATACATCATTGTAATAGACTAGAGCGAAAAGTACAGACACTGGAATCATTAAACAAAATGTGAAAATGACTGATTAAATAATCAACTCGCTGTTACAGAAGAAGGACACAGACAGAGAGATGGATGATGAACCAGAGTTTTATTGTCAACAGGTGAGCAGTGAAAGGCGAAACTGGTGATTATTGCACTTGGAGGTCTTCGGTAAGTTGCTGAAGGGTAATGAAGATTCTTCTTAAGATAGGGAGCAGAGAAATGGTAATGACACACACCTCGCACGGATTGCAGAACTGGCAGCAACACAGGAACAGACGGACTTTGGAGAACACACTCGGGAGAAAACACAGTAGGTAAGTAAACACGGAGCTAAGTAGTATGCATAGAGCTGTGAAGCTAACGCAGTCCTCTTCGTATAAATGAGACCAGACACTGAAGGCTGCGAGGTGTGTGTATTTATGGTCTGGTTGATTAGTGACATGATCTAGTGCAGGTGCTTGTGATTAGTATTCTGGTGAAGGAGTGCGTTGTGATTGGCTGGTGACAGAGCCTGGCAGATCTGTGACACTCGCAACAGTTAAAAATAAATAAATAAATAAATAATAATTAAGATAAGAAAAAAATATATAAAACTACAGTAGGCCTACAGTAAAATTTCAACTGGAATGTCCCTCACTGCATTTCTATGTTTTTATCAACCCTGTCTTGTGGATTTGGCCACAGGTTCTCATCCACATCATAATGGATGTTTTCATTAGCTAAAGATCTTGGAAAAAATCTAAATACAGGCCTGACATCGGTCTCCTGTGATTGCACACATGGAGAAGAGGGCCTGGAGAAGAGGGACTTGTTTGTGAGGAGCCTTTTGTGAACCTTCCACCTCCAAGTGGAGAAAAACTCCTCAGTCGGGTTACAGTAAGGAAAGGAGAGTATGGGGGTAAATACAAGGTGATAAACTGTGGATGATCCTGAAACCTGATTGCTCTCAGTGCTGTCCCTAGGAATTCTGGGCCCTTTGCACTGATTTTGCTATGGGGCCCCTCAAAATCACATTCAGTGGGCGGTGGTCGGGCCCCAAGCGAACATCGTTCTGGGCTCTCAAACTCTCCTCCATCTCTTGGCCAGGGTAAAGTGGCCAAAAATATGAATGGTTTTCATCAGCTTCCAGCTCTATCACCCTCTAAAAAGACATTTACTTTAGGAAATAACAATGATATAGAATTTTGGGGATTTTTTTTTCTCTCCCAACAACAGGCATCTTGAAACTGATCATACCTGAACATACTCAGTTCTCAGTTGCTTCACATTCGTAATGTTGTTCATAATTTTCCATAAAACTATGCTTCAAGAGTAATGCAACAGTTACATAGCATTTTGAGCAGTTGTAGCAATTGATAGTTAGATCATAATAATGAAATGAATAGACACTTAATTCAGATGTAATGAGTTGCATTTTGAAATAGTAATACTTTGATGTTAAGTTGTGCTATTTTGAACCAGTGATTTTAGTTAAATGAACAAAAGATCTTTGGCTCATGTGTATTGTATCCATTATCCAAGCATTTGGAAAAAGTGTTAAGCGTTTTGAAAAATGTGCATTTTGATCTTCAGTTGTGAATTATGTGTCTAGAGTTTTGAAAAAGTTGGCCAGTAAAAACATTGGACTTTTTTTCTTTGTACTTCAATCAATTAAATATAGGTTAAAGAGAATGAACACATTACATTTTCTTGATTGTATGGCATTTCACAAAGCGTCCCAACTTTTCTGGAATTGGGGTTGAAGAAAGAGGGGATACATATGCTTCTCATTTTCAAAGTAGTTATTGTTTTAGTGCAGTCCTGATTTATGTGTTTCTCATATCAATTACAGTTTGTACAATCATTTTGAAATAATGAAAGCTGCATCGTATATTGAACAACTATATTTAATGATTGTACTAAAAACTACACAGTGAAACCATATATGGATATCTTGTGTGTGGCTGATCTAAAGTAATGTTCCTATTATATTTCATAATACATGAGTTTTGAACCAACGCTTCTGCAAATGCAAGGCTTCTTTATAGATATGAATGTTATATGCAAAGTTTTTAGCACTGGACAGCCTGTGTTACAAATAATGACTGTTTTGAGTTGTGTGTCTAGTGTTTTGAAAAATGACATCAAGGTTCTGAAATTGGTGACAAAATGATTGTAAAAATAAAGATATGAGCACTTATACATTTATATTGTGTGTAGTTTCTTGTTTGCATTCACAGTTGATCAGGAATCTTTTTTTTAAATCATTATTAGAGCCAATCCCTGGAGGTTTTTTTCAATATATAATGTGGCTAATACTTTCAGATTTATCTTCTGGGCACTAATCTCATAACATGATTACATGTAATAACATGTTCTTTCTCTCATTTTCCTTATTTCATGTTAGTTTTTTTCAACTGCTTACACACAAAATCTTTTACTTGTCACACAATTTCTGAAATCTGAAACTAAAACACCAGAAGCACACACCAAATCTGCAAAACCATTCACTAATTATCAGGCTTAGACTCAGTTTTCAATTTCATAAAACACTTTTTGCAACACACAACAGACAATTCTCTGTGTCACACAAAAATCTAACAGGAATTAATATTATGGCAAATGTGTTTGAAAATATTTTCTTTTGAGATGTGTTTGTGATGTTTTGAATGCAGTGCTTCATTTTGCATGAGATGTGAGGCATTTTGCGTGTGCAATTCTTGAATTTGTGTGTAAAGTTTTGAAAATGTGTGTAAGCAGCTGAAAAAAAGTAAATACACACAAGTTTCTGTCACAGCTGATTAGGTACAGCTACATCAAAAAAGTCAAGAAAATATATAGTTATACAGATATAGTTCATTTTACACATTCAACATTCTAGTGCGCAGTTGAGCATCAAAGCCTTTCAAAGTATACTCCATTGACTGGAATCACTCCATGTCCATGTACAAGTGACAAAAATGTCAACGAGCACAAAAAAAATCAGGCTGCACATTAACTGTGCTTATGGTAAGAATTGTGGCATTCTTTCAGTTTTACACTCTTAATTTCTTTGTGTTGTAAGTTCAACAGACTCATCAAACAGAGAAAAATGTTCAGATTTTTTTTCAACTGATTACACACCAAATCTTTACTTGTCACACAATTGCTGAAACCTGACACTCAAACAGCAGAACCACACACCGAATCTGCAAAACCATACACTAATTCTCAGCCTTAGACTCAGTTTTCAATTTCATAAAACACTTTTTCCAAAACATAACACACAATTATCTATGTAACACACAAAAATCTAACAGGAATTAATATCATGGCAAAGGTGTTTGCAAATGTTTGCTTATGGTATTTATTTATTTATTTACAACATTTATAGAAGTTACTTTGCAACCATAAACAATTTACAGTTGTACCAGATTTGCACAAGAAACAAGTAATGTGTCAAAATTAAAAAAGCATCCAAGTGGGCAAATTATTCTTTTTGGTGTGGGTGTGGGGTTGTGTGTGTGCACGTAAACATCTGTAGTTTCGATTTTCATAAAACATTCTGGTATTTATCTTGGAAAGCAGGAAGAAGAGGTCAGCTTGCCCTTAGGGCTGTATAGCAAAGCACTCGTTAACCCATGCACAAACATGCACTGTGGCAATCTCTTTATTTCCCTGTGCTCTTTAGACAGACATGAGAATTATCCATGTGTCACTCTCCTTAAGACATCTCTCCCCCCTTTTCAGCTTTTCATTCCATCGCTTTCCAGTGTTACTCCTTTAAGGGGGTTGAGTCTTGTACTTTAAATGATCTATTCGTTTCTTCATTCCTCAGGATTAAGGCTGCAACGATGTTGGAACTCCTGCCCATACTCATGAACCCACTTATTGGCAACTAGAAAAGAAAAGACAGTGACTAATTTGGTTAATATTGGTATGTTTTTTACAGAAAATATAAGGCTTCAAATGTCTTGGAATATAGCCCACATAAGGACATCTTTAATGTTTTTTTTTAGCTTAACAGGACAGTAAATAAGTAAATAATAGCAGAACTTGTCATTGAAGTTTCACAATTTTGCTGGGTTTTTTTGTTTGTTTGTTTGTTGTTTGCTGTTTTAATTTTCCACACTTCTTTTCCAGAATTATTACCTGCAGTGTGAGCATTCCTATTAGTCAGTTAGTAAAGTATGGCACTAGCAACACCAAATTCATGGGTTTGATTTTCCAGGGAATTTATATCAAATCAACTTAACAAATGTATACATTGAATGCAATGTAAGTGGCTTTGGATATAATATATGATACATAACGATACATCATGTGATACAACAATCATACCCCATTTATCACCAACAATAACAGGGCAGCCAGCATGAAGTGTGTCAACATTTCCTTGACCATTTCTATGAAGATTCCACCAAAAGAGAGCACCATTCTGGAAAGCGATCACATAAAAATTGAAAATGACAAATACACTCATTGCAACCTATCAGTCGATACTGTAAATCATATAACATAAGTTAAGAATAAAGAAAAAATCCCAATATAGTTATATTCTGTGGTCCAAATTCTTATTTGAATTTGTATGTAATAGACAAAATCCTGAACCTCTATTAATTCATATTCCTTTTATCCCCTGCAAGAGGTTGTGCTGGGATAAAATCCCCTTAGTGGGTGGTGAAAAGTGGAGTGCCTGGAGGTGAAAGTTCAAAATTCTAGATAGCTATCTATCAGGTTTCTTCAACAGTTCATTTATTGAAACAACACTGACTCCCAACCCTAATGCTTTTGTTGTAACAGGATATCCAATGAAATGTCTGACCTCAGTTGCAAACAATCTGTTATCACTCAGAATTGCAGGGAATAGCATTCTGAAAGCTGTGCAGAGTAAAATCTGGTTGTGTTCTGTCTTGAGTGAATCTGACTGTGAGAATGATGTATGGGATTCTATACCTCCACTACAGGAACACTGAAGTTAGCGTAAATAAAGGCTGTGTATCCTCCTGCTTCCACAGAGCTCAGCTAAAGAGGGGAAAAAGTTGTTCAGTGCTTCCAAAACTCACATTTTCTCAATCCAAACTAAATTGGCAAGATATTGTTTTTTTAATTAAAAAAGTAAGCAATCAAGAGGTGAACTATTATTTACTAACATATATCATGAACGTAGCCACACGATTCCCAGTTTTTAGTCTGTACACTGGACTAGAGTCAGACTGCCATAAAAAAAAAAATCACATTATCCACAGTAGGTTTGCATCATGACACACAATGTACATACAAAAATAATTATCAATAGGAAATTTCTGCATTGAAAAACACTTTAGTATTTCTGAAAAAAATGTAGTTACTCACTGTGGCATGGTCAAAATGAGGTTCATAGTGTCCCCCAATGCCATAATTTACAACTTGGAGATATTCAGCATAAGGAGGCTGCACATTCAACCCAGTGACCATAGTGATGCGCTGGTCAACTTTGCCCACAACTCCATGGGCTGACTCTTTAAGCCATGCACTAAAAGATCATTGACAAAAATTGCAATGTCAGAGCCACTTTACACTTTAAGTACAAAAAGAGAAAAAAATGGGATATTATTAGAAATGGGATATATTATTAGTAGTATTATTTACCATTGAGATATGTTGGTTTAAAATGTTTAGTAGTAGACTAGCATATAGATGAGCTGATTTAACTGTTTTCCTAAAAACAAATTAAAATACTTGTACCTCTTGCTGACACGATATTCCGCAGTGGCCTGATTCACTCCTGATGCCACCACTGATCTTCTGAGCTGAAGGAAAACATGAAATATATAAATATATATGATGCAGATGCAGACAGAGACAGAGATACAGACAGAGACTTAGAAAAAGTACAAATAGACAGGATCAAAACAAAATGATTACAATTTATGTTATGTGAGAATTCCAAAAAGAAAAGAAAAAAAAAAAAACAGAACTACTAGCAGGGAGTTTTGATCCAGCACACAAAAAAAGGATGGAAACACATGATTTAATGCTCAGTCTGTTCCCACAAAGAGAGAAAAAAAATACCACTCTGGGTGGAATAACTGACGAGCTGTGAGCACAGTTGATTCCGACCGCATGACTTATTCACATATTGTGCTCTTCATCTTCTCTCCAGCTCAGTTTAAGGCTGGCTTATGTTGTGTGGTTAAATATGCCTGGAAAAGGAAGAAAAACTAGCACACAAAATTTTGTGTATCTCTTGAGAAACTGGCTTCATACAGACATTTTGAAGAGTCTCTCCATGTTGAGCTGGCCAGTAACTGGCATACATAGTTTGTCTAAGCAGTAAGATGAAAAGTGAGTGAAAAAAGTATTGTTCAGAAAAGAACAAATTAGAAAATGGAAGCAGGAAAAACGGGCAATAAGTGAGAACTCTAGTCTTTGCCAACCATTATATGTCATACCAAAAATTATCACTCATTCTTGCTTGTACTTAATATCAAAGACAGCATATTGCATTATTAGTGATGCCTTGTTTAATTTTAAACAAATTACTTCTACATCTTGGAAAAATACCCATTGCATATCCAATTCTGTATGGTTCCACATAAAGGCACTCACCCCTGGAACGGCATATTCTCTGATGCTTTTAGCTTCAGCCTGGGTGACAAAGCTATGGAAGAGTACAACATAAGGGTGCAGGCTGATTAGCTCTCGTTTAATTGGTTGCAGAAATAGGCCAGGGTTGCCATTGGTGAAAAAGTCACAGAACAACCTGGGATTCTCAAAATGCTTTGGCTGTAAAAATAAAGCAACGTATACAGTAAATTATAAACGTAAATTATTATAAAAGAAACCATTATTATACAGACAGACAAGTACCAAATTCACAAGTGCACCATTATTTGAGCCTATGTTGTCATTTTTCAACATGATGGAGTAGCCTAAACAAACAGACTGAAATTCCACTTGGTGCCACTAATTGTGCAGAAATTACACACTTAAAGGGGTCATATGATGCAATTTCAAGTTTTCCTTTCTCTTTGGATTGGTAAAAGTTGTTTGTGCATAGATAAGATCCCTGAAGTTGCAAGGACTAAAGTATCAAAACCAAAGAGATGTTCTTTATAAAAGTTAAGACTCTGCCACGCCCACCTAAAACGGCTCATTCAAACACGCCCCCACATGTCTACGTCACGGTGTGGGAAGATTTGCAAAGCACCGCCCAAACGTACACGTAATGAAAGAAGGTGTAACTTTTATTCTCGCTGTACTATTGTTGCCGCCGCCGGCACCATGTCCTGGAGACGCTGTGCTTTATTGTGAAAGTGAAAGTACTTTGTTTGGGCTTCCAAATGAGGACACAACTAGAAATCAGTGGTTAAGTTGTATTTACAACACTGTTCCAGAGCAGTCCAACCCAAATATTAGAGTGTGTGCAGCGCATTTTTCAGAGGATTATTTCCTGAACCAGGAAGAGTACAATGCTGGCTTGCACAAAGGCTGTTTCTATAAAGTGGGGCAACTCCAACTTCGCAAGGACAGTCTGATGCTTCTGACTCACAGCCTGTAAGTATGTTTCTGCTACTGACTATTCAAAAGTGAGTTTTGAGCTGTGTGGAGTAGTGCTTGTTGTTTGCCGTTTCTCCGATCACAAATGCAGACATGGTAATGTTTATGTGGCGCGATGCAATGCGGCGCGATGCAACACGGCGCGTAGAAAGACACTACAAGTCATTATAATCAGTAATTATGTCCCCACTGGATGCAACAAATGCCTCATTTATAATGGGTTTTATTGTTTTTGTGTCATTGTGCCGGGACATGGCATCACAATACGCTAAGGGGCTTAACATTTCCGTCTCACGGTTGAGGTATTCGGCCAATCACAACGCACTAGATAGCTGGCCAATCAGAGCATGCCTCGCTTCTCAGAACGATGACCTTTTCAGAATGGCGGAGCATAGAGGAGCAACAATAATGTACTGTATGTGGAAAATTATGTGTTTTTTTTACCTTAACCCGCATAAACACATTGCATTACACCAAATACACAACATAATGTTCTTTTTAGCAATGTCATATGACCCCTTTTTCTAACATACAGTATGTGCTAACATTTAATATTTGTGTAGCTTACAATACTTCCAAGAACAGATAGCATTGAATAGCAAGATATAGCCTCTAATGAACGTTGAACACTACATTGTTTGAATCACAAGCTGCGGAGCACAGTGTGGAATGATACCTGAGAACCTTTTGTTTGACACAGCTTCTCATAGACATTCCTGGTTCTCAGATAGGTGCAGTCAGGCCTTTTCAAAACCAAGCTTTGGTTTGTAACAAGCGGACTTTCATCTAGGAGCTTCTCATACTTCTCCACGTTGAAATGTACCCTTCTGTTCACAGGATCTAGAAGGCAAGATTGAAACTGCATTGTGATGAAATATGATAAAGAATTTTATATATTGATAATATTTAAATTAATCTTTATTAATGAATTAAAAACAAATTGGTCTGTGTTGCTTTTTTCACAGTGTCTAACTCATTGCTGTTGGCTGATAGACTGCAGAGGTTTACCATGAAGCAATAGTTCCTGGGAGAGACTGAGGGCGTAAGATATGTTTCCAGTCTAAAAAACATTGACAATAGTAAACAAGTGTAAATTCTTCAATAGATTGCAAAATGCATCCATAAAAAAGAATGTTTGGCCCTGTTTATACCTACTATTAAAATTCACTGAGTGATCCAATCACAAGTAGTCAGCTAAGACACTTTGGTGTTTACATCTGCTTGTAAAATGTATCTCCTGTGATTTAATTTTATATTTTGTATTTTTCATAATGTGGTCACATGAGTAACTGCATACCTCCAAATGTGATTTAACAAACTGTTTAGGATCACCCAAGATGGATCTTAAAACCTGGTGTAAACATATTTATTTTATTAGTACCATACCTTAAAATGAGAGAAAGCTAAATGGTCAAGGGCATCTTCAAGTGTGCCTTCATTTTCTGGACTCCATTCTGTTCCTCGAAAGAGACGAACTGCCTCCTCAAACCATTGCACAGAATGGTAGTAATCTTCCAAATCATAGGCCACCTACAAGCATAACGCTCTCACAGATGTAGCATAACAAATATGACATGGAAATGGAAAAGACCGAAAAAGATGATGACAACCCACATAACTGACACTTGGACTCAAAATGCTTCTTACACAATTCAGTCAAAAACCATTTAGTCACTGGTTATTCAGTGTGTTACTTTATTAATGTTAAAAGAAGTTGCTAATCATTGGCCAAACAACATATTTTACTTGGTAGATGTTCGGGTGGTGGTAAAGAGAACAGATGGTACTTATTACAAGAAGGCAACAAAACAGGGATTTTCTTTTTGCATTAAGAAATAAAAGTATAAATCATTTGGTATGGTATTCACCACAAAAGAGGCACCAGTGACTAAACAAAATTGAGCAGTATGGAATGTACATAAGGAAGTAACATTAAGCTCAAGCAGGAACACATTCTGAACACATTTTTCCAGAGGTTTTCCCAGCGATTCACAACACATTCCAAACTTTGAGAGCGTGGGCAGTAGTGTTGAGACAAATAAGAAATGATTAGCTTTAACACCATGCTATGCTTTGCAGACTGGAAATAATACAGTGTGTCCTACCTTTCCAACATGGAAGCAATCATCCCCAGATAGTATATCAGACATAGGAGGTGTGTAAATATCAACAGCATTTCCATTTATGATTTGCTGGAAGTGACCTCGCACAAGCCCCTCCACACGTAGATCATACACATCCTGAAGTCTCATCAGCCCCTGCGCTGCTCCCTGAAGGTCTTCCAGCTTGGGTAAGCTGCCTTCCATTCTCCTGTAGCCCTCCCTAAGGGCTTAACGAAAACAGTAAATGGGGGTTGTGAAGGGGTAGAATTGAGTAAGACAAGCAAGCCAAAGTACAGTGAAAAAGCACATGAAGCTATACAGTTAAAGTTTTGAAGCTGTGGATCAAGGCTTTTCTGCAGGAAGGTCAGCAAACTACCGTCAAGGTTTTCTTCGGCTTCATTGCTATGGACAATATTCATCCATTCAGACTTGAGTCTTTTGACCAGTTTGAATGCAACAATTGGATTAGCTATGGTAGCTGATGGCTCATCATATATCCCACTGTGTAATGATGTGACTCTTGAGAAGAATCTAAAAAAGATCAAGGAATTAATACTTGGTTGCAATTTTTTTTTATTATAAAAACCATTAAACATAATAACAACAAAATCAGATTTAATTAAAACTACAACTGTTCTATCAGCTTCAGTGTTGGCATAGTTGTCATGTTAACAAAACAACATGATACAGAAATGCCCCTTTACAATTTTGTCGTTTTAATTTTTATATTAGGCCTAATAAAATGTAAAAATAAATAAACAGCAACAACAAAATGCTAATATCTGAACAGAATATGACACAGAAAAGTATTTATTTGATTCAGTAAAAAAAAACAAAAAAAAAACAACTGAAAACAAAGCAAAGTTTGGCATGGTTCTTAAAATATACTGTCGTACAACTTTTAAAACACAGATATATTTTTTTACATTGTAACGATTAAGCATGTCCACATCTTGTTGTGACTATTTATATTGCTTAATTAATTAATCACGGCTTTTATAGATTTCTATAAATGATTACGTTTTCTTACCTTTTAATATCGTCAAGTCTTTGTATTTCGTTTTCTAAGTAAGTTCCTAAGTAATCGATGAGTTGTCTTTCTGCGAAAACTGCTTGCTTCACGCTCATCATTGAAGTGAACATCTCACCAAACGATTTGTCAGATATATTAATTACGTATAAAAATATGAAGAGACTAACGTATGAAGACATCTTATAAGGAAGAAGTTTAAAAGGTCTTACATATTAATGCGTTCTTCATAAGCGCACTAAGTTCTCACTCACGCAGGACATGAAAGAACGTGCATCAGTAGCGCGCGCGTGTGTGTGTGAGAGAGAGAGAGAGAGAGAGAGAGAGAGAGAGAGAGAGAGAGAGAGAGAGAGAGAAGGGTGGGGGTGGGGGGTATTTGAGTAATAGCCTACCACGAGTATAGAATAATACAGAATATAAATATGATTAAAAAAAAACTGAAAGCTCCTTGATCTCATTGCTTAAACAAGAGGCTTTAAAAAAACATATTATTATAGACAAATGCATATATGTGTATCACAAATACACACTTATAAGAACCTTTAAGTACTTTATAAATGATTAATCTGACAGAAATGAAACAGAAATCTGTTTTAACTGGACATCAGAAGAATTGAGTCACAAACATGTGGAGTCAAGGTGTCCTGGTGATGGAAAATGAGTCATTTTGTGATCTTCCCTGGTTTTAGGTCTGGTCTGTGATCTTTGCTACTTAGCCATGCCACATTTTTTAATGCAATATTACACACTTGCAACATTTCAAAATTCGTACTAGCACTGTACAGTTTGGGTAACGAGGCCCTGCACTACTGCTTTTGTTGGCCTAAATTCCACACTGAGGTGCCAAAGTTATAGCCCTACTGTGTGAATTACCAACCCAGGATAAAGACTTTCCTTTAAAAACTAAAGGTCCACTAAACAACCAAAGGTATTCCTACTGCTTTCTTGCCACTGTACAACAAAGTTATTGACAAAATATATCTGCCCTAAAATATTAACACGTAAGGAACACAACAATTAAAACTGCAATTTTACACTCTGCCTAAACTTAAACTTTTTGTAGATGATGTCCATTTAATTTAATATAACATTAAAATTACTATGTATTCTTCCTATATATTTTAGTTATAGAAGAGTTTTTAATATATACCCAAATTTTAAATACCCTATCATTAATAATCTTTAGTCTATGTTAACTTTTGTAGTTAGATTAGTTAGATAAACTATTTAACTACAATGTAACATGTCTAACCGTTTTCAGTCACAAGATGGTGGCATTTAGCTGTGCTTTCTTGCATTCATATAAAAAGAGACTGTCCACTGATTTAAATACTAGGCCTGTGTTTCATATAGAAAATAAATGCAATGAGTTGTCAGACTGTGGTAACTGAACTTTACAAAAAGGTTACAAATCCAATTTGATGTTCTAGTTCCATATTTAATATGCCACAAATTTACATGCCACACACTTTATGCTTTATAGCCTACAGCTTTTGATACTCTTATAAAATATGCTTGTATTTTGTCCAATATTCACTTTGATTATGATGCTTTGATTATGATTAATTATTGGACCAAAATCCTTTGAGTGTAATAAACTAGAATAAACTTTTGTTAAAGTTAGTTAATAAAAAAGTTAATGTAAGTTTCATTAAATAATGATAGAAACAACTTTTAATTTTACTTTCAGAATTTCAAATCACATGAGCCAATATTTTATTCACAATAGAACACAGAAAGCATAAATGTTTAAACTGAGAAATGTAAAAACTTTTATGCACAAAATTAGCTAATTTCAAATTTGATGCCTGCTACCGGTCTCAAAATAGTTGGGATGGGGGCATGTCTACCATGGTGTAGCATCTCCTCTTGTTTTCAAGACAGTTTGAAGACGTCTTGGCATCAAGGTTATGAGTTTCTGGAGTTTTTGGTGTTGGAATTTGGTTCCATTCTTGCCTCATATAAGTTTCCAGCTGCTGAACAGTTTGTGGTTATCTTTGATGTATTTTTAGTTTAATGATGCACCAAATGTTCTCTATAGGTGAAAGATTTGGACTGCAGGCAGGCCAATTCAGCACCTGGACTCTTCTGCTACGAAGCCATGCTGTTGTAATAGCTTCAGTATGTGGTTTTGCATTGTCCTGCTGAAATACACTTCGTCTGGAGGGGAGCATATGTTGCTCTAAACCCTTTATATACCTTTCAGCATTCATAGTGCCTTCCAGAACATGCAAGCTGCCCATACCGTATGCACCCCCATACCAACAGAGGCTGGCTTTTGAACTGAACGCTAATAACACGCTGGAAGGTCTCCCTCCTCTTTAGCCCGGAGGACAGGGCGTCCATGATTTCCAACAAGAATGTCAAATTTGGACTCATCTTACCATAGGACACTTTTCCACTTTGAAACAGTCCATTTTAAATGAGCCTTGGCCCACAGGACACGACGGCACTTCTGGACCATGGTCACATATGGCTTCCTTTTTGCATGATAGAGCTTTAGTTGGCATCTGCAGATGGCACGGCGGATTGTGTTTAACGACAGTGGTTTCTGGAAGTATTCCTGGGCCCGTTTAGTAATGTCAATGACAGAATCATACCGATGAGTGATGCAGTGTCATCTGAGGGCCCAAAGACCACGGG
Organism: Barbus barbus; assembly: GCF_936440315.1. Lineage (NCBI taxonomy): Eukaryota > Metazoa > Chordata > Actinopteri > Cypriniformes > Cyprinidae > Barbus > Barbus barbus. Next base: position 18,442,943 of record NC_136762.1, on the reverse strand, counting down.
CATCCAACAAAGGTCTTCGGCCTTGTCCCTTACACACAGAGATTTCTCCAGTTTCTCTGAATCTTTTGATGATGTTATGCACTGTAGATGAGTTTTGCAAAGCCTTTGCAATTTAACGTTGAGGAACGTTGTTTTTGAGGGCGTGGTAATTGGAAGCAAGGAGGCAGGACGAGAGGAGCACATGCCAGACAAGTCCTGTCACTCGGCGGCCATTTCTGAAACGCCTCTCGGGCATCCAAGTGCAACTCCTATCTCTTTGAATGGGGAAACATCAAATTCTCCAAAACTGTTCACTAAGCTTAAGATTAAATTTCATATTTGAGATCACCAATGAAATCGGACAACAACTGTGTCATGAATGTTGTTTCTTTTGCTCAAATAGCGTTATAAAAAGCTTATTTCTCAGGCTAGATCAGCCAGTGCGCATGCGCAGTCCTGAGCACAGGTATTCTATAGTCTTTGTTTAAGTGCAAATAGGTATATATCAGGGCTCTCACGCATTCACCGTGAGACTGACGCATTTCAACCAGTTCACACGCTCTCACGCCACACCTTGTATTTCTCACGCTGAGAAGGGATAACTTTTCCCACTATAAGTACAATTAATAGATGAGGGTATACGGAGGTAAGTTCTCTGCGGTGTTCATAGCCGTCTCGAGTTAAATGCCACCTGCCAGCCAATCAGAACTTAGGATGCTGTTGTTTCCGTTTAAATTAGGCGATTCTGCCTCAAGCGCGTTCGTTACTAAGCAATATGGATGCGCGCGCACATGGAGTGTAAGTTGGAAGAGAAAGATCTGATGAATGCTGTAGGTAACCCCTTCATTTTTTTTTTTTTTTTTTAGATTTTACGATTCCTGGACGAAATCACTTGCCTGTGAAAAGATAGTGAGTGCTGACGTTGGGGAATATCAGCCAAATTCGTGCTAAAGTATTGATGCAGTCAAAACAAAAACAAAAACTCTCCAACTGCTTTGCTACCAGAAGCTTTAACTTAGCTTTGGCTTCCTGAAAGGAAAGTACTAGAGATGTTAGTTGGTAAATCTGATAAAAGACATAAAATTCATCCAAATAAAATAAATAGTTTTACATAAAAAGTATCAAAAATACAAAGAATTTGGGCCCCAAGCATGCCAACTGAACAGCAGTGCTCAATGTACATACTGTGCACACAGTAGATTTACAGAACGTGTCCTGAGCATGTATGTCAAGCTGTGTGTGTGAGAGAGAGAGAGAGAGAAAGAGAAAGAGTACACATTTCAGCTTATTAATGTTTTTTTTTTTTTTTTTATTCTGTTGTGTTTGTTGCTCATTTTGATGCCTTGATGACAGGGGTAGGGAGCTCCCATATAAAGCACTGTGGCTTCCCCACTCAAATTCAGATGCAGTGTGTTTTCCATGGTGGATTTGAACAAAACCAAAACTAGGAACAGTTTGACTCTGGATGGAACACTGTTATCCATCATGACAGTGCTTTATGCGGGAGTCCTCTACCCGTGTCATCAGGCATCAAAATGTACAACAAACATTTACAACAGAAAAAAAGAAACATAAGCTAAAATGTGTACTCTCTCTGTCTTTCTCGCACACACACAAACACACAGCTTAACATACATGCTCAGGGTAAGTACTGTTATCCTACTGTATATTAATAAATATATTATTTTAAAATGTGTCTCTCAGCAGAGGTAATTTAGTTGTTTGGAGGAGCATCTGGTACAGAAATGGTGTCCAAGGACTGATGTAACATGAGACTACTCATTGTTGCTTGTTACCTTTGTCAGTTAACCCAAAGCAGGATGAAAACATGTTTATTACGCGACTCTGTGCTTTAATGAGGCCCAAAGGAGGCTTACTAACTGTCATAACGCTTCTAAAAAGCACAAACTATGTGGTCAATAAACATGTGCTCTTTTATTGCCTCAATCATGTTAAATAAACAAATAAATTACATAATAAATGTTTAACAAATAAATTATATAATAATTCATTTTGTTTATGTTTGTATATGTTTAGATATTTATATTTATATGTTGATTTTTTTTCATTTATTTTTGTTTATTTGCATGTATTTTATTTACACATGGTTTAATCACGATTTACTTTTCCACAAAAAAGTTATATTTACTGGTAATTACAATGTTTCCCAAACTTGTCCTGCAGGCCATTATATTTTGGATGTCCTTTTATTTATTTCCTGAAATATGGACTTTTTAAAATGGTTATGTTTTATTTAGAATACACAGAAGTATTTAAATGAAAATATGACACTATAAAGCACAGGAAACATGTACAGAGTATAGCACAAATACTAGTATATTTAAGAAAATTAGTAGTCAGTACATACTGGCTGTATTCTTACATTACACACTTTGCTAGTGATAACACATGCATTTCAGAATGTAGCAAGGAAAAATCATTTCAGAAATAGCTTCTTAACACCACAGACACTGTTATGTATTTGCATGTACAATATACATTAAATTCTAATCTTATTGTCTAGCATAAAATCATTATCACTTGGCTTTTTCAGGTATTTTAAAAACTGCAGGTTCATCCTCTAGTCACACTGTAAGTCAAAAGATACCTGTCACAAACAAGGTGTTATGGGCTACTGAAAAGCATACGGATGTAACTGCAGAAATGTCATGCCACATTTTGCATACTGTTTGCTATGTACTATTAACTTCAATCTCAAATGGAGTTACAAGGTTTTTTATTTTATTTATTTATTTATTTTTAAACCAGCGAATGATGGAGATCTGTGTTTTTGTTTTGAGTGAAGAAAACACTTTATTTATTCAAACATCAGCTCTTTATTTACCCTTGAAATGCAAAAAAGCAGAGATCCATCTCCATACTTTTATAGGGTTATACATACAGGTGCTGGTCATAAAATTAGAATATCATGAAAAAGTTTATTTATTTCAGTAATACCATTCAAAAAGTGAAACTTGTATATTAGATTAATTCATTACACACAGACTGATATATTTCAAATGTTTATTTCCTTTAATTTTGATGATTATAACTGACAACTAATGAAAGTCCCAAATTCAGTATTCCAGAAAATATTTTGTTGGTGGTGGTAGTGTGATGGTCTGGGGCTGTTTTGCTGCTTCAGGACCTGGACGACTTGCTGTGATAAATGGAACCATGAATTCAGCTGTCTACCAAACAATCCAGAAGGAAAATGTCCGGCCATCTGTTCGTGACCTCAAGCTGAAGCGAACTTGGGTTCTGCAGCAGGACAATGATCCAAAACACACCAGCAAATCCACCTCTGAATGGCTGAAGAAAAACAAAATGAAGACTTTGGAGTGGCCTAGTCAAAGTCCTGTCCTGAATCCTATTGAGATGCTGTGGCATGACCTTAAAAAGGCAGTTCATGCTCGAAAACCCTCCAATGTGGCTGAATTACAACAATTCTGCCAAGATGAGTAGGCCAAAATTCCTCCACAGCGCTGTAACAGACTCATTGCAAGTTATCGCAAACACTTGATTGCAGTTGTTGCTGCTAAGGGTGGCCCAACCAGTTATTAGGTTTAAGGGGCAAGCACTTTTTCACACAGGGCCATGTGGGTTTGGATTTTGTTTTCCCTTCATAATAAAAAACTTAATTCAAAAACTGCATGTTGTGTTTACTTGTGTTATCTTTGATTAATATTTAAATTTGTTTGATGATCTGAAACATTAAAGTGTGACAAACATGCAAAAAAAAAAAAATTTCAGGAAGGGGGCTAACACTTTTTCACACCACTGTAGATAGATAGATAGATCTGTCACTATCACAAATGCAGTAACAAACCCATTGTTACTGTTATTTAGTTATTTTGACTTCTTTATTGCGGGTCAATATCCTGCCGCATTCGCCGGGTCTCCAACAGGATCCGAATGTACGGGAAGAGGATGTGCACAGCAACCACTGCAAAGAAGATCCCGTTGAGGCTAACTTTGAACAGAGCTTGAATGGGAAAAGCATTGAGCACAGCAGTTTTGCAGAGCACAGGGTTCGAATGGACACGTCCGGCTTGAGCTGCATCAAGACAAAGTCAACGGTGGGCAGAATGCAGCTGATGATCCAGAGGCTTAGAATGATGATCCAAATCCATTCAGGTCTCCAGATGGCAGGACAGTGAAGCGGGTAGAAAATAGCCACGTAGCGCTCCAATGACATGGTGGAAAGTATGAGTGGGGTGTTTAGAAAGGCAGCAGTGGACACAAACAGCAATGGAGCACAGAAGACGATTGCAAACTGTACACCACCCATCACTAGCAAGAAAAGGGATACAGAGGAGAGCAGCTGCAAGGTGTCATTGATCAGCATGTAGGTGAAGAGGATGTAACGAGAGCTGTCAAAGAACTGCCTGTGAGATTCAAAGGTGTACAGCGTCAGGAGGATGAAGAACAGGAAGGCAATGAAGAACGGAATCACTACACACACCTTCACAATGACAGAGAGGTTAATGCTAGACATCGTGTTGCCTGGGAGGTCATCAGATTCTGCATGGTTTCAAGTACTCTGCAGAGCTGCTGAAGTTACAAAGCCTGAAAGGAAGTTTGCAAAAGAAAATGTATTTAGTTTGAATGAGAACAATATAGAATATAGCAGTAGGTTTCTAAAACATCTAATGTAATGTTCACTGGATTATTAGGAGTTTCTGCATCTGATCTGATTTCCAATCAACTTTATGCTTGTTCACTCACCACACTGCCTCTGTTGGAAGATAAATTAAAAGATAATTAGAGATGGGCAGCCCACTTTTATACTGCTGAAGATGTGCTTCATGACAAAGGAATGGGATTTATTTTCCCAAAGGATGGATTAATTTCACGCTATGAACGCAAAGCATCATTACAGCAATTAACAACCAAACAATCCAAACAAAACACATCAAGTTGGCTGTAACTTGAAGGAGTGCTTGTGAATCGATAGGCAATGTGCTTTTGAAAAATTATTAATAGTAATCATATGTTTTTTTTTGTATGTTTATACATTTTTTAAAAGTTTTTTAGTAAAATTTTTTTAATGTTTTGTTTAGTATCCAAGGTTTTAATGATGTGGTTAATAAGACTGGATTGTTTGTGACTGGATAGCTAATATGTTTTTGCAAAATTGTTGATAATAATTGTTGATAAGTTTTTTAGAAGTATAAACATTTTTAAGAAGATTTTTATCTATATATTGTATCTAGGATTTTATATGTAGACCTAAATTTTAGGATTTCTTTTTATTCTAATTTCTCAAAATTGACTTAAAAGGATATCATTAATTATTTGAAACTATTTATTTTCCTTTTATGAAATAAGTTAAGTTATATATCAGTTACATGCACTGTTGCATTTATAAAGTAATTTTGTAGTAAAGTATTTTTCTTTCCTTTCCAACTAATCTGTTATATAAGATGTCAAATATTCACTGCTCGATAAGCATATTCAGAATGTTTGTCTGTTTCTTATGGCTAGTCATTAACAGAGCTAGCAATTATTGACTGTGAACTGTCTTGCTCTGCCTTATTTTACCATTATGTTTGTTCTACAGTGCAGCAGAAAAAGTTGTTCTCAGAGACGAAAGTACATTGTACACCCAAACTGTGGAATAGCCTTCCTGATAACATTCGGGGTTCAGAATACACTCTCTCTGTTTAAATCTAGATTAAAGACACATCTCTTTATCCAAGCATTCACATAATGCATTTTATAATCTTGTACTGCAGTTATATCTGATCAAATGTACATTATTATTATTCTTTAGCTTGGGTTGAACAAATCATTTTTGCTTAGATGGAACAGCAGCTACGCTAATTATGTCTCTATTTGTTTCTCTGTTTCTGCCCGTGATTAACATCACGTGGTAACTAGGAATGACAGAAGCTTCAGTCTGGATCCAACCCTTAAATGATCTGAGATGACCGAACACCTGAGAAAAGATAATGCCAACCCCTCAGAGGACCTCAGAGGATGCCAATGCTCAGACAACATACAGAATTACCAAATTTTGCCATAAGTTAAATATATAAAATTTCTGCAATATATAAATATATTGTGGAAACTTCATTTCCTGTAGAGCTGCTTTGCAGTGATTTGTATCGTAAAGAACGCTATACAAATAAACTTGAACTTGAACTTACATTGGCAGCTTGATCTGCAGTGCCGTCACTCATAAGGGCATTAAGACACGTAGCTCACAGCTGCTTGTTTTCTGAAGTGCACTGAACTTAAATATTGAGGGAAGAGGGAAATATCGAACAAGCTTTATGATAAAGAAGATCTGGAGCATTTAGGGGGATCAAAAGTCTGCCTCCCTACCTGCATGATTTAGGTCAACAACAAGAATTGCTGCTGTTCTCCAGCTATTTAATTGGCTGGAATGATGTAAATGTTAAACTTGCTTAAATATTATATCAGTGCTCATTTTAGTTTTAGCATATATTTTAATGTTAATAAACTGTAATGCCTTTAAACATCAATATAGAGCTACCTTTATTTTATTGCATTTTATTTTTATTTATTTATTTAATCTGGATCTTTTTTTACAGGCCTTCCATTCTATCATTGTTTGCCAATGATGCAACCTGCATATGTCTTTGGTCTTGCCAAATACATATGTGTATGTATGTACAGTATAAGTATACATATGCCTTTCATTTTAACTCTGGTAAAATCTCTAAGCATCAGACATGCTTCACAGAAAATAATTGACCAAATCTTCCCAGAGTCAAAACCTATGTGATTAATTATGTGTTTTAGAGGTTTTTAAGAAGGCCATCAGTGATAAACCACAATTTTACATAGTGTAATTTATGTTTCCTTATTGCTTTCCAGTGATGTAACCCATATATGTATATGTACAGTAAATGCACATGTATATGTATATGTACAGTGGGGCAAATAAGTATTTGATACACTGCCGATTTTTCAAGTTTTCCCACTTACAAAGAATGGAGAGATCTGTAATTTTCATCGTAGGTACACCTCAACTATGAAAGACAGAATATAACAAAAATCCAGAAAATCACATTGTATGATTTTTAAATAATTAACTTCCATTATATTTCATGAAATAAGTATTTGATCACCTACCAACCAGCAAGAATTCTGGCTCTCACAGACCTGTTAGTTTGTCTTTAAGAAGCCCTCCTATCCTCCACTCATTACCTGTATTAATTGCATTTTAACTTGTTACCTGTATAAAAGACACCTGTTCACGCACTCAATCAATCAGACTCCAACCTCTCCACTATGGGCAAGACCAAAGAGCTGTCTAAGGACACTAGAACCAAAATTGGAGACCTGCAGAAGGCTGGGATGGGCTACAGGACAATAGGCAAACAGATTGGTGAGAAGGCAACAACTGTTGGCGCAATTATTTGAAAATGGAAGAAATTAAAGATGACTATCAATCTCCCTCGGACTGGGGCTCCATGCAAGATCTCGCGTCGTGGAGTGTCAATGATCCTGTGAAAGGTGAGGGATCAGCCTAGAACTACACGGGAGGACCTGGTCAATGACCTGAAGAGAGCTGGGACCACAGTCTCAACGGTTACCATTAGTAACACATTACACTGTCATGGTTTAAAATGCTGCAGCGCGCACAAGGTCCCCCTGCTCAAGCCAGCACATGTCCAGGCCCATCTGAAGTTTGCCAAAGACCATCTGGATGATCCACAGGAGGCATGGGAGAAGGTCATGTGGTCAGATGAGACCAAAATATAACTTTTTGTTATAAACTCCACTCCACTGTTTGGAGGAAGAAGGATGAGTACAATCCCAAGAACACCATCCCAACTGTGACGCATGGGGGTGGAAACATCATGCTTTGGGGGTGCTTTTCTGCAAAGGGGACAGGACGACTTCACCGTATTGAGGGGAGGATGGATGGGGCCATGTATCGTGAGATTTTGGGCAACAACCTCATTCCCTCAGTAAGAGCATTGAAGATGGGTCGTGGCTGGGTCTTCTAGCATGACAATGACCCCAAACACACAGCAAGGGCAACTAAGGAGTGGCTCCATAAGAAGTATTTCAAGGTCCTGGAGTGGCCTAGCCAGTCTCCAGACCTGAACCCAATAGAAAATCTATGGAGGGAGCTGAAACTCCGTGTTGCCCAGCAACAGCCCCGAAACCTGAAAGATCTGGAGAAGACCTGTATGGAGGAGTGGGCCAAAATCCCTGCTGCAGTGTGTGCAAACCTGGTCAAGAGCTACAGCAAACGTCTGACCTCTGTAATTGTAAACAAAGGTTTCTGTACCAAACATTAAGTTCTATTTTTCTATTGTATCATATACTTATTTCATGCAACAAAATGGAAGTTAATTATTCAAAAATCATGCAATGTGATTTTCTGGATTTTTTTTATATTCTGTCTCTCACAGTTGAGGTGTACCGACGATGAAAATGACAGATCTCTCCATTCTTTGTAAGTGGGAAAACCTGAAAAATTGGCAGTGTACCAAATACTTATTTGCCCCACTGTATATGTACTGTATATGCATAGGCCTTCCATTCTAACACTGGTAAAATCTCTAAGGATCAGACGTGCATAGTTTATCAAATCTTCCCAGAGTCAAATCCTATGTGACTAATTATGTGCTTTAGAGGTTGTTAAGAAGGCCATCAGTGGTAAACCACAAGTTTGTATATCAGTGTAATTTGTGTTACCTAATTGTTTGGCAATGATGCAACCCGCCTGGCAAGATGAGGAGAAGCTGCCTGATCCCTTTGCACCTAACCAAGCTCCAAAGCAAATGTTTATTTAATGACTTTTTGCTCTGATTAATCTCCTGAGTGATACCTCCACCACACAGAACCACACACTGTTAGAACGATGTAAATATGTTTAAAAACATTGACCCACAAAAAGTGCAGCACCCAAGACACCACGATAGTTTTGTGAAACTTTCTTTAAAGTAAGAAATGTTATGTGATTGTAATTTATGGACTTTGTGATACTCAATATCTCGATACATTAGTAATAGTTATGTAACAATATTGCTGCATAACCCTTGTGAGAACAAGAAGTCAGCTTCTAAAGGAAGCTTCAGTGCACCACTCTTTTTATTTTACATATTTATTTAAAAAAATATATATATATATTTAAATATCTGTTAGTTACAAAAGTTACTTAATGCTTTTGGACATATCACACCCAGATAAAATTGGGAACGGGGTTTACTCAAAGACGCAAAACTGTGTCCCTTTACCCAAGTATAACCTTTAGGCCTACTTGTGTGTCTACATTCAGACAACTGTGTTGAGTCACAGTTTAAAGATATATTAATTCAGGAGGATGGATTTTGTTTATAGATTGTATGTTTTTGTCAACTCTAATGACTGTAAAACTCTTTTGTTATATAATTAGTTTCTGGTCTTGCTGTACAGTTTCAATGTACACACACATTGTTTATTCTGTTCACCTGAGTTTAGTAATTATCTCGTTTGCTCCTTTGTTCCCTGTCTTTATAAGCCTTCAGTTTCTGTCTAGTCTTGAGCTGTGTCCGAAATCGCTCCCTCGTTCACTCATTTACTAATCCCTATATAGTGAATGGCAGATGAGTGGACTATATCAGAAGGAGTGAACGAAATGAAGTGAATGGATTCGGACGGTGATGTGTACACTGAGCGTGAGACTTGACTGTTGCAAAAACAGTTTTTGTAGTATCTTGAATCTCTCCCAAGCAGCGTTTTTGCACTCAGATAAGATGACAATGGCCGTAGACCAACGAACATTTTTAAATATCAACCAAATAATAATAAATGATGTAATTTAAACGGCATCTCTCATTCAAACTCGCTCACTCCCGCTCTCTCTTCCAGCTCATCGGTTCTCCGCTGTGGATTGTGGGAAATAGTGCTTCAGCGAGTGTACATTGGTTGTACACTCGAAATCAGAATGCATTGTGGGTAAAAAGAATGTAGGGAATGAAGTCGTTCACTCAGAATTCGGACAGCACTACAAAATGGCTGACACCCGATAAAGTGCACTATATATTGGATAGGGAGTGGTTTCGGACACAGCTTGAGTATGCCAGGGAGTTCTGCAAGACGTGGGATGACATAAACCTTAATAAGCTGTTCTGGCTCGGGCCCAACTACCACCGTCCCGTGGACCTCCGAGACACCACCGGACTGAGTTGGAGGGAAGCTGTCATCCATGGCTCCCGCAAGTCCGGCCATCCGCGGCTCTCCCAAACCCACTGTCCGCGGGGAATTCTATGCTGCCGCTGACTCAACCCCAGTGCCAGCCCCTCGAAAGCGCCCTCTAGAGCAGGCTCCTCATCAGCGGCCTCCATCGCCCGCCTCTCCAGGGCCCGTTCCTCCAGTGCCCACCTCTCTAGGACCCGTTCCTCCAGTGTCCGCCTCTCCAGGGCCCGTTCTTCCAGTGCCCGCTCCTCCAGAGCGCCCCCCCCCCCCTATATTCCAAAGTCAAGGCAAGAAAATCTTTTGGGGGGGGGGGGGGCATATAGCCATGGCCATAGTGGCCAGGCCAAAGGCCAAGGCCAAGGACCCTGATCCATCATGGCTCCCTGAGACTCCTGATCCTCCATGGCTCCCTGATCCGCCTGATGAGGTTAGAGAACACCTGACAAGAGATCAGAGACCGTTCCTTCATCCAGAATCTCTCCAGATCCTTTAGATTCCCAGCTCCATGTTCCCAGTTCAGGTCAGAGGACTGAAATGGCCATAGCAGAAGCTTGGTTTTGTGCTCAGTGATAATTTTTGTGTTGTTTTTGAGGTTTGTGTTTGGATTATTGTTCGGTTGGAAGATCCAAACTCATTATAAGATTTCTAACAGAGTCAGTCACTTATTGATTTTTTATCTGTTGTTATTTGATAGCTCCATGACGCCATGTGTCTAAACAAGATGTCCAGGACCTCCAGCAAAAATATAGGCCCACAACATCAAAAATACAGCATTTCATTGTACACATGGGGTACATTTTATCCGTGTTCACCAAACCCATCTTGAGTGTTTAAAAATATATTTTTTTGTTTAATCTGACCATAGAAGTCGTGGCCTAATGGTTAGAGAGTCGGACTCGTAATCCAAAGGTTGCGGGTTCCAGTCTCGGGCCGGCAGGGATTGTAGGTAGGGGGAGTGAATGTCCAGCGCTCTCTCCACCCTCAATACCACGACTGAGGTGCCCTTGAGCAAGGCACCGAACCCCAAACTGCTCCCCGGGCGCCGCAGCATAAATGGCTGCCCACTGCTCCGGGTGTGTGTTCACGGAGTGTGTGTTCACTGCTGTGTGTGTGCACGTTGGATGGGTTAAATGCAGAGCACGAATTCCGAGTATGGGTCACCATACTTGGCTGAATGTCACTTCACTTCACTTCACTAGAAGCCAGTCCCATTTGAAGTTCCAGTCGGGTCTGATAACTGAATATGCTGGAGTTTGTTTTTGAATGAGCTAGGATAATTTTTCTTGAAACCCTCCCAAACAACATGTGGTGATGTAGCTGCTGTTTGACAATTTTTTTTTATTTTTTCTGACCCAGAGACTCAACTATTTTCTGCAATTCTCCAGCTGTGGTCCTTGGAGAATCTTTAGCCACTCAAACTCTCCTCCTCACCGTGCATTAGGACGATATAGACACACGTCCTCTTCCAGGCAGATTCATAACATTTTCTTTTGATTGGAAATTCTTAGTTATTTCCCTGATGGTGGAAATGGGAAGCTATTTTCTTAAAGCCACTTCACTAATCTGTAAAGCTCAATTATCTTTTGCTGCACATCAGAAATATATTTTTAGTTTTTTCTCATTGTGATGGATGATTAAGGAAATTTGGGCTTTGTTTACCCTCCTGTTTATATTTCTGTGAAACAGGAAGCCATGGCTGGATCATTTCATGTTCATAATCACTCTAGAGTGCTCAAAATTGTGAATATGAATGGGAAAATACTTCAGAGATATTTCTAGGGGTGCCAATAATTGTGCCCAACATGTATTTGAGAAAAACATTTGTTTCATAATGATATTTCCCCCATTTTAAATTCTTATCAAATGAAAGGTTAGATTTTTGCGATTTATTTAAATAAAAGATCAAAAGGATTAACAATGCAGATTAATTTTAACAGCTTCCATTGATCAGTTACCAAGGGTGCCGATATTTTTGGCCATGACTGATATATATATATATATATATATATATATATATATATATATATATATATATATACAGTGCCCTCCTGTATTAAGTATTGAAACAGTAAAGGCAAAATTGCTCTGTTGGCTGTAGATTCAAGACATTTGCAAATATGGTTAAAAGATGAATATGAGACAAAACTACAGAATGTCACATTTTATTATTAGCTGTTTCAACACACATGTTTTACCAAATAAAAAGATCAGCACTTTTAGAGTTCATCCCACTCATTGATGTGAGCATAAATATTGGGACAGTTGAACATAAGGCAGATATAAAAGATTAAAAGCTATTATTTAGTTGCAGATCCCTTGTGCACAATCACAGCAGTGAGTCTGTGACCCATAGACATCGCCAGACTCTTGTTCTCATCCTTTCAAATGCTTTTCCCAGGCTTTAATGCAGCCAATTCCAATTGTTGCTTGTTTTGGGGAGTTTCTGCCTTTACTCTCCTCTTCAGTTGGTGAAATTCATCTTCAATCGGATTTAAATCTTGAGATTGACTTGGGCAATCTAAGACTTTCCATTGCTTTGCCCTTATAAATTCCTTGACTGAACTGGCAGGGTGTTTTGGGTCATTGTCCTGATGCAATATGAAGCACTTCCCAATTAATCTGGTGGCATTTTCTTGAATATTGGTGCAAGATGGTTTTGTACCCTTCCAAATTCATTCTGCTACTGTCATCATACATTAAGTCATCAGTAAAGTTGAGAGGGCTTGTTCCAGAGGCAGCCATGCATGCCCATGCCATGACACCACCTCCACCATGCTTTACATATGAGGCTGTATGCTTGGGATCATTGCATTTCCCTTTTTTCTCCACATTTTTGCTTTCCCATCATTTAGATAAAGGTTCATCTTTGTCTCATCGGTCCATAAACACAGTTCCAAAACTCTTCTGGCTCACCTTTGTGCTTTTTTGCAAACTCTAATCTTGCCTTTCTATTTTTGGTGCTGGTCAGAGGTTTTCATCTTGCTGTGTAGCATCTGTAATTCTGTGTCAAAGTCTCCTGAGGACAGTAGATTGTCAGAGCATCACCCCAGCTTTCTGGAAGTTGTTTGTGATTTTACAGACACGTCTTTTATGATTCATTTTCACAGCTTTTATGATTTGTCTGTCATCAACTACTGTTGTTTTCTCAGCCGATCAGGCCGTTGCTGGTGGTTTCCAAACTCTTGATTTCTCCATGCCCTTTGTTTTTGCTAGAGCTCTAACTGAATTCCTCTTTTCTTTTAGCATCCAAATTGCTTGCTTTTCTCTCAAAGCCAGCTCCCTCCTCTTCATCCTGGTTTGTGTGTGTCATCATCGAATGAAAGATTCAGAATACAGAAGTAATGGATATAACTGATACGACACATTCCCTGCTTTTAATATCTGAAGAATTAATGCAACAGGACACAGCTGATCCCTTAGAAAGACCTGTGAGGCAACTGATCCAATACTTCTGCTCACATCAGATAGAGGGATGAAACTCTAAAAGTGCTGTTCTTTTTATTTGGTAAAACATCTATGTGTTGAATCACCCAATAATAAAATGTGACATTCTGTATTTTTGTCTCATATTCATCTTTGAATCATATTTGCAAATGTCTTGGCTCCACAGCCAACAGAGCAATTTTGTCTTTAATGTTCCAATACTTTTGGAGGGCACTGTATATATATATCAAGCAGTAAGACATCAGACACATCAGCATTGTCTCTGGGATTAGACTGGGGCCTTGAGGGTGTACACATGTATTATTGACAGCAAATAAACATATTTCAAAGTTGCCTGTGGACTGATTAGGCCCCAGAAGCCCTTATGTCATTATGGTGCAATTATGTTTAGTAAGCTCTGGTCAAAAGAGAGCAATACTCATGACGTTTCACCGGTTTTCAAATGAGCATGTTTAATAATTAATAACAGGTAATATTAATTCGTTTTTTTCTGGAAGTGTCATGTGTCATACTCAAATAAATAAATAAATACATAAATTATGATTTACAGGTAAAATTGTAAATAGCAACATGTTTGATCAAGTACAATCTGTACTGTGACATTCACCACAACTACATTGAGACAAACACACGTTTATTCACAAAATTCTTTGTGATGTTTGTGTTTGTGAACATGTTTGTGTTGACTAACAGCGAAGCGAACTTTCACAGCCTCAAGATAAAGTCATGTAGCATGTGCTGAACACTGGAGAATCATGGCACCTTGCTATGTCTCATTAATACCCCCCATCATATTTGCATTATTTTCCACTCGATTGTGAAATTTAGCAACCAGGTATGTATGAATGATTGAATAAATAAAAAATAAATAAATAAAAATCTCTTAGTATTTTATAAAATTACAATTTTGACCACAATATGACACTTTGTGAGCATTTGTAAAATATAGCATTTTAAGACTAAATTTAAAATGGCAGATGCCCAAAATTGCATAGGCCTGCGTATGAAAATTAGGTATAATTTGACTAACATAACACTGCAAATCTAACAAGAGAAGTCTTGTGATTAATGGTCAAACATTTATTTAGTTATGCATTTATCTATTTTTCATATCTCTTGACCAGTAGATGGCACTGTGCTGAAATTGCTCATGTACACACAGGTAATGGTTGTCATAACACACATCAAGTTTGGCCTCACATCCATTTTTCCATGCTCTTCGTTATTTGTTCTCACGTTAATTAAAAATGGTTAGACTGATCAACTTGAATTCTATTACTTTTTGTCAGCATGGTATGAAGATGATTCAGTTGGATGTTTATGAAAAACTTTTTTTAGGAATTCTAAAATGTAGATTTTCCAGAAAATCCTGAACATTAAAAATGCCGTTAACTTGGAATGAGCAAAGGAATCAGAGGAAACAGGAATTTTGCTCATAAACATGAGTTCAACTTTAGATATTTAGTGGCGATTGAGGGTTTGAGTTAGAGACTCCACATTTGCCATGCAATATTCAGACTGTCCTCTATTTGTTTGCCTAAATTTAATAACTTTCCTTTAGATCTTAGCCCCTTATAAATAAATAGCATTGGTTATAAATAGAAACCGTGACAGCAGAAGAAAATGATTAACCTCAGGTTTAAGTACTTTGGCTATTTGTATTTGGTTTCAATAGTAGAGAGTGTGTATGATAGACCTAATGTTTATTTTTCTGACAGATTTTGTGGTGCTCTTATCATACAATTTTGTTTTAATACCTTTGCACTTCTGCATCCCTGTCTGCATGTTAATGGAAGCAGTTGCAGTAAGTGCTGCAACATAGGAATTAAGAGGGTAAGTAGCTGTCAGGAACTGCTAATCAAATACCTTTGATTAACTGATCATCAGCAAGTGTGAGCACCTCTACAAAAGCAGAAGTTGGCAGTTTGCTGGTCTGGAGCCTTCAGGTGTGTTAACACAATGCCAAAGAGGTAAGACATCAGCAATGATCGTAGAGAAGCAATTATTGCTGCCATCAATCTAGGAAGACTAATACGGCCATTTCCAAACAATTTGAAGTCCATCATTCTACAGTGAGGAAGATTATTCACAAGTGGAAGACATTCAAAACAGACACCAATCCTCCCTAGAGTGGACGTCCCAGCAAATTCACCCCAAGATCAGACCATGTGACGCTCAGAGAAATGGCGAACAACCCTAGAACTACACCGCAGACTCTATACAGGCCTCAGTTAACATGTTAAATGATAAAGTTTTTGACAAATATGGGAAAATAATGGTATGTTTGGAAGGCTTGGCAGAAGAAAGCCTCTTCTCTCTAAAAAAAAAAAACATGGCAGCACGGTTTAGGTTTGCAAAGTTGCATCTGAGCAAATAAGACTTCAAGAACAATGTCCTTTGAACAAGACCAAAGTGGAGATGTTTTGCCATAATGCACAGCAACACATTTGAAAATCTAAAGAGCGTATCAGTACAAACACCTCATTCCAAAATTTTGGGCTTGTTTTGTAGCCACATGACCTGGGCACCTCATAGTCATTGGGTCGACCATGAACTCCTCTGTATACCAAAGTATTCTACAGTCAAACATGAGACCATTCATCCGACAGCTGAAGTTGGGCCAAAAATTGGGTCATGCAACAGGACAATGATCCCTAGCACCCCAGCAAATCTACAACGGAATGGCTGAAAAGAAAAGAATCAAGTGGTTGCAACAGTCCAGTCAAAATCCTCATCCTGACTGAAATACTGTGGTGAGAGCTGTGCATAAACAAATGCCCTCAAACCTCAATAAACTGGAACAATGTTATAAAGAAGAGTGGGCCAAAATTCCAACAGAATAATGTGAGAAACTGATAAAGTCATATAGAAAATTAATACTTCAAGTTATTGTGGCTAAAAGTGGATACAGGCAACTGAATAACAGGGTGTCCTAACGTTTCTCACCCATGGCTTTTCCATCTTGGCTTTATTTTTTGTTAAATAAAAAATGACTCGGTGAGATGTTATGTGTCGTTGTGCATCTGAGGATTTATTTTCCAAATTTTAAGTCCTGCCAAGGACCAGATAATTTTTTATGTTCTGATACAGAACACCATGGAATTCAATAGTGTGTCCTAACTTTTTCACGACTGTATATATGATAGTTTGTCTTTAAGGTTGCAAATTACTGAATGTGCTAAATGTAACTTTAATGGAAGAGAAGAAGAACCCATTGCGGCTTAGAATCTAGCTTGATGCCATTTCAGTTTTTTGCTCTTTTTTTTTTTTGCACTAATCTAGATTTAGACTTTTAGCGCATATTGCAAATAAAAGAAATGTGATGCATGATTGTGTCTCAGTGCTCCATATCTATCCCCAAACACAAGCAAATCTAAATTTAACTCTAGATGCATCTAGATGCAGCTAAGATGATGTCATCCACATGAGTTTTGCTCTGTCAAACTGTATATAAATGTTTGTTCACAGTGCACATCATCATTTCTTACACTTAATGTTATGACCATGGCTCAAGAATAGAACCTTATTGTCAGTAAGTATTACAGCAAGATTATGTAACAAGTTGTAACTGATTTCATGACCTTCAATTATGTAAACTGTAAACAATGACATATATTTTTATGTCTACATAAATATTTGAAGGTTATTGATAATGTATACTATATATAAATATTGAGATTTGTCACAATGCAATCTCTATATAACTTGGGACATAATGGTATATTCATAATGGTAAATGAAACCATTGCCAATTTTACCTTTTTGTTTTCTCTCTTTATTTGTATTGATAGTGTATATACTGATTATTTATTTCTCAATGATTATTCTTTATTTATGTCTCACATGTGTGTTTTTTTGTTATCTACTTTCCCTCAGATGTGCACACAATGGCCAGTATGAATGCCAGTGGCTATGAGCAGATGCAACTGATCCAAGTTGACCCCGTCCGGAGGAACATTTCACTGGCGCTGACCCAGATCTTTGTGTGGCCCTTCATCTACCTCACCTTCCTCATGCTCTTGATATTCTCCAAGAAAGAGACTTTCAGAACAGAGACACGTTATATATTGTTTGGTCATTCTCTCCTGGTAGACCTAATGTTTCTTTTTCTGACAGATTTTGTGGTGCTCTTATCGTACAACTTTGTTTTAATACCTTTGCACTTCTGTATCCCTGTCTGCATGTTAATGGAAGCGGTCACAGCATGTGCACCACTGACTATTATAGCCATGTGTGTGGAGCGTTATGTGGCCATTTGCATGCCGCTGCGACATCAGGCGATCTCCACCTCTAAAAGAGCCCAAATAGTGATTCTAATGATTTGGATCTTGAGCTCCATAAACCCCTTTGTTGACATGTTTATCCTCGTTAGCACTGCCTCTCGTGAATACTTGTCTCAGCTGACACACTGCCACTATGAGATTATGATTCCAGAAAAGATTCGTCACTTTGCTAGGGGTCTGTTGTATATTGTGGGGCTTGTGTTTATCTTGATAATTGAAATCTTTTGCTATGTAATGATATACCTTGCTGCACGTTCAGCCTCTGGTGACAATAAGAATTCAGCATCAAAAGGGCAGCGCACTATTTCTCTTCATATCCTTCAGCTGTTTTTATGTACGGCTGAGGTCATGTGCCCTTACATTGAGGCTGTAGTTATGCAGTATGATATTCAAACATACCTGACTGTCCGATTTATAAATTTCCTTATATTTAGTATCACTTCTAGAGCAGTAAGTCCTCTCGTCTATGGATTTAGAGATGAGAAATTCTATGCAGCTATGGCTTACTATATCAGATGCAAAAACAATGCCATCTCATCTGACACAATTAAACAATCATGATTATCTTTTGGTAAAGTTTTTAACATGAATAATTCTGTCAAACTACTTGTTTTCTAATGTTTTAAGATTGTGCATGTGGTTTTAACAGTCCTAAATTATATACAAATGTATAAATTATTTGATTAAAACAACACATGTTCTTTAGAACAGTTTTGATAAAGTAAATGCATTAAGAGTGGTTTTCAAGTACTCTATAATATTCAACGTAAAAAAATAAATAAATAAAAAAAGACCATCCAGAGTTTGTATTTGACTGGCCAATAGGATCTTTGTAAGGTGCCTCTCACATCAGTATACTGTTTAATAGCGACCTCTGATGGCCGGGTTAAGCATTATTAGTGGAATATCTTTGTTTCCTTTACTTGCTTTACATGATTGTTTAACAACATTTCTTTAATCATAATAATTATGTCATGCATTACATGCATGACTGTTGTGAAATGGATGCAATATTCAACATGCAGGCAAACCTGTGGATTTGTAATTTATTCTGAGCCTCTGTATTTGTAAAAATTAATAAATTAAATCATCAGTTTATATGATTAACCTTGGATTAAGTTATTATCAGTGTATTTAATGAAAGCCAATTATTTAATGTATTTCTGCAGTCTTCAGGTGAACATCAGTAACATGTCAATCTAACATAGCCTACAATAATTTAAATATATAAACAATTATTAAAATGTATACTTTGGATTTTTAATTCCTCGGTTGTTTTGTCTTCCAAATGTTTTTCATGTGTAACTTGTAAAGTTACAGTCACTCTCTGTTAATGTTAAGTTCACTCTCCATTTAAGGCCTTTTAGGAAAATAATAATATCAGTGATCACTACGAGTATCAAAGCCTATGGTAATAAATAAATTGAACTGAATTAAAAGTAAATATGGTCATACGCCATAATTTAAATACAGTACATGAACAGCATTGTGTTTTAGCAACATTACCAAATCAACACATGTTTATGTGATGTTATTCATTTACTTTTTAGGATAAACACATATTACTCACAAAATAGTG
Source organism: Barbus barbus (assembly GCF_936440315.1). Classification (NCBI taxonomy): domain Eukaryota; kingdom Metazoa; phylum Chordata; class Actinopteri; order Cypriniformes; family Cyprinidae; genus Barbus; species Barbus barbus. The sequence continues at coordinate 18,423,494 of NC_136762.1, read as the reverse complement.
TACACACTGTTTCCTTCAGGTTAGATTACATTACAAAGAAACAGCCCCTGTATCTGAATCAGAGTGCATTCCAAACATGTATTGCAGTATGTATAAACAAATAGCCTAAATGAGTAATGAAGATAAAGTTAAACAGCAGTTATTTGAAAATAAACCACCAACAGCATCATGCAAATTAAAGTTGCGAAATGCCAACATGTTTGTTACATGTCCATAATGTTATATGTGGCCTTGCACGCCACTGTGACATGATGCAATCGTGACTTCCAAACTGCCTTTGTTGTGATTTCTGTGTATTCTTGTGATTTGGACCCTGAGCTCCATAAACTCCTTGTTTACCTGTACATTCTTATACTGCTGCCTATGATAAGTCTGAACTCGCCTGAGAGGTTTCATAACTTTTTAAGGGTCTTCCTTTTGTTGTGTACTCTTTCTTTCTATGAATACTCTATAAAATGGATTTAAATGTGTTTTTCAAGCAAATAGTTTAATGGAATAGGTTGTGTGCACTATTAAACATTTACCAAACAGATCACTTGAACTTTCAATATGCTACAAATATATATATATATATATATATATATATATAGCAACAATACTGGCCAAAGGAAAATATTCAGAAATGTTCAGTATCTAAAGAACAGAATATGCCCTTGCTTATCCCTCAGTTTTTCCCCTATATAATGAAGCATAAATGAAACAAAAATAACAAATAAAATAATAACATAAATTAAAACTTTGATTTGATGTATTAAATGGATCAAAAGTGACAGTAAGGACATTTATCTTTCTGTTTTATCAAACTTTCTGTTCATCAAAAACAAAAAAGGTATCACGGTTACCACAAAAATATTAAGCAGCATTCAAATATTAAGCAGTTTTCAATATTTATAATAATAAGAAATGTTTTGTGGGCACCAATCATGCTGTATTTTATATCAAATAAATTCAGCCGTGAGACTTCTTTTCTACCTTTTCTTCTAAACTTTTGAACAGGAGTGTATGTGTTTATTTTATTTTAGATTTATACACACACACACACACACACACACACAGATATATATATATATATATATATATATATATATATATATATATATATATATATATATATATATATACTTTAGGTTTCCTTTGCTGCAAAAGTTTCCTTTTAGCTCGTGAGGCACGAGAACAAGAGCAGTACAAAATACATAGTCTTGAATAATTGTCTCCCAGCATGCTGATAGTGAAGACTTGAGAAAGTGTTCAGACTCATTGACTTGACTCTTCAAAGCTGAAAGATTGGTCTATCTTCAGGTAGGCTATCAGACTATTCATGTAACTCAGCGTAAACACACAGTAGACTCCTTATGTTTTCTTTTGTCCACAAAGTGTTTTTCTTATCATGTGGACTTGTTGTTCTGCCACACCCCCCTTTAATGCCATGCTCATCAGTTTCTGTGCCTGTTGTGTTCTCAATGTTGTGTGATAGCTGGAGGTGTGTGCCACCATGTGCTGCAGCTCAACCACTAGGAGCTCACTAGTGTTTATTACAGCCTGTTACTACCTTTGTGCTGATGTAGTGTGTAAATGTGCGTCAAACCAATCTTTCCTTGAACTTAAACCGCTAAAAATCAAGATTAAAGGTCTGAATAAACGGATCAATAGACTAGCATGAAGGGCAGAGTCCTATAGCAGTATATAAATACTGGTGGGCAGTGCTGTCAACTTAAAACATTTAAGAGCTGCTTAAAGACAAATACAGGCTAAAGGGATAAACCTAAGTATTTTTTAAATAGCAGTAGTAAAAGACTAAGGCAATATGCAGGCTTTTAGAAACTGTGGTTTGTGTGCTAGTGGGAGTCTTCTTCTTAAAGGCCGGACCGACTTCCTGGTCGCCAGGAGAAACATGGCAGTCCTGCGACTGAGTGCGGCATGCGTTCAGCTTCTCAAGTAAGACTGCGCTCATATTTTGCCCAAAAGTCGTGGTAGAAGTTACGAGGTTATTTTCAACTAAGCTGTATGCTCAGTCTAATTTATTTTCTTCTATTACAGGGACAAAGCTAACGTGTTCTGCAGAAGCCCCGTTCATCAGCGTCTCCTGCGCCTGCCGGAGGTTGCTCGATCCAATACAGTCGCGTTCAGTCTCGGCACCAGCCTCTGTGCGGTTCCTTTCACACAGGTAACCTAATGCATAAACCTTTAAATGTTACATATATAAGCTAGACAGTGAACAAATGACAAGCTTGTAAAACGCTCGTTTAGAGAGCGTGACAACGTGTATTTGTATGGATATGGAGACTCTTCTGATTTGTCGATTCAGTACTGTCTTTTTGCAAACTGATTTTTTTAATTATTTATTATTATTGAATGCTGCTTTAATGCAGTCAGTCACATTAAAACAACAAAATAATAAATCAGAAATATTTAGTGCAAAATACAGAGACTGTTACTAATTGGTTTGTATGTTTACATATTTAGGTAAATTTTATAGAATAAAACTTCTTACTAGGAAACTTTTAGTACATGAGATTAGGGTTATAAGAGTTCTGTTAATTCACCACCCGCTCCGACTCATTTTTATAAGCGTTATTTTTTTAAAAATGGCTCATTAGAGTCATTCATTTGAGAATCACACTAACTTGATTATTCACGGAAAGGAGTCATGTTGGAAGGGGTGTTATAAAATCATGTAGATCAACATGATTCTATTATTTTTTGCACCCTGGTGACAAGTGTAATAAAATGCATCTCTTTTTTTCTTCAGCAGGTTGAAAACCTTTCACATGAATCCCTGATTCGTCGGGCCTCATGTCTGGTCACAGATAGTGCCAACACTTACCTCTCTCAGACCACACTGGCTCTTGTGGATGCCCTCACTCAATATGCCAAGGTAAGACTTGTATCTTAAACCTACAGTTCACTTAGTAAAATTAGCTTTGCAATTAGTAGATCACTTGATTGCTGACAAAGGTGTTATGTTTCTAATACAATATATATAGAATATAAGTAAATGAAGTAATTTTACCATATTTATTTTTCTTAGGCACTACATACACTCATTGCCCTTCAGAAGCGGTACATAACCTCAATAGGAAAACTGACCCCTGCTGAAGAGGACAGCATTTGGCAGGTGATCATTGGCCAGCGAGTGGAGGTAAATGCTCTTGCTTTAAATGTTTATTTGCTTTTTGTAGAACAAGCTCTGCTTTAGTTTATCTAAGTGCTGTTTACATTTTGCAACAGTATACAGTAGATCTTAATTAAGACAGATCTTGTGGATATCAAGGTAGCCTAGTTATATTTAATTCAAGAGAACTCTTGATTTCAGAGTGTTTATTGTTTTTCCGCTTTTTTCAGGTTAGTGATAGATTGGAAGAATGCAAACGCCTCGAGTCAAATTGGATGAATGCCATCAACATCTGCGAGTTGTCAGCAGAAGCAGCCTACAATTCAGGTATGTTTAGAAGTTATCCTTAATTATTAGACTTATCTAATATGCAGACTAAAAAAAAAAAATTATTGTGCATATGACTTTGGTCTGGTCTGTGAATTGATTCATCCTTAATATTTTATAGGAGCAGAGCATGCATGCACAGCAATGAAGACTAATCTGCAGGTGGCACAATGCAAGGTGGAAGAGGTTAGAAAGATCTCAAAAGAAGCAGAGAAAAAACTGGCCGAAACAAAAGCAGAGGAAATCCAGAGAATGGCTGAATATGCCTCCAGCATTGATATTAATGATCTGGAAGATATTCCAGAGGCCTACCTTCGTGAAGACTAGACAAACTGCATGTGTTTGTGACATTGGTATTCTGTAGCCAGCAGTGAATCACTCAATGAGTATGACTGAATCAAGAATGCACCTTGATATGAGTCTGTATTGGTTATGGAATTAAAAGAAGCCCTGCTTTTGAAGGCCTCATTGAAATGATATGGTTGATGTTTTTAACGATAGAGCAGGTAAAAGAAAAAAATAAACTGGATTAAGTGATTAATGCAGCTTGGAAGATGCATATAAAATGTATGTAGAGGTGAAGCCTGGAAAGAAATCGCTTTGGAAGTAACGTTGATTTAGTATTTGTGTATATGTATATATTTTCATATTGTTTGTTTATTTTTTAGTGCAATTACATGTGTGATAATGCAACAATGAAATCACATCACATGTTGTGATATTCAAAAGTGATATACAAAGTTGCAATCAATGTGTTTTATATTTCTAGAGATCAACTGTTATTTATTATCCTAATAAATGGAAAATTTATTTAGAACAGTTTTTGCAAAATGTGTGAATTCCAATCTATTTTCTTGAACTGAATTATGGTGTCTGCAAGTTTGACAATGAATTGATATATATTTAAAATATTTTTTGAGACAGTATTAATGCATTGTCCAATGTGCTATAAAAAGGTTCATTCACACGCAAACTCCAATTAAATTAAGTTATCATTATTATAATTACTATTATTAACTTGAAGCTGTTTTTATTTAGCCAGTTTTATGTAGAAGTTCACAGTTTTCACCAACAGAGGGCAATGTCATGCTTTTTATGGAAAAAGTTGGCTGCTAGAATGTGGAAATACAACGTAATTGTAAATACAGAAGTCTGTTAATAACTGCAAACAAATAATAGTAAATGGTTACCCAAAATAGATTTCTGTAATCATTTACTCAACCTGTTGTTTTAAACCTCTGACTTAGCTATTTCTTCAGATAAACACTAAATTAGATGGTATGCAGCATGGCAGCCTCAGTCACTATACACTTTTATTGCATAACTTTTTTATACAATAATATTTAATATATAATATTGTGTTCCATACAACTGTCATTCTGAATAATATCTACTTTTGTGTTCCACAGATGATGAAGAATTATCAGGTGATAAGAGAGCTGAAAGTTTTTCTTTTTGACACTCAGTGTAACAAAATATATTTAATACAGGTTCTTGCATTTTCATTCATTTTCAGTAATATACAGCTCAGTGTTGCATATTACTTTCCTACAGACATCGAAATTCTGTTCATTAAGGACTGATCTGGCCAGTATTTATACTGGGAATTCTCTGTCGAGGGTTTTTTCTCTGTTTACAGACCCAGGGTCCCCCATTTAGATTCTCAGCCAGCTCAGGGGCCCCCAGTATTAACTCTTGCTAGATTTTCACTGTAACATTTTATAATAACTACAATTAAGAACAAACTATCATGCTACATTGTATAATGATCAGCAGATCTTTATTACAAAGTAAAAAAAAAAAGAAAGAAAAATGTTACAATTGCCTAATAGTTAGAAATGTCTAATATGTTTCCTCTTCAAAATATTTGTCTGTCTTTGCATCAAGTTCCAGAAGTCTTTGCATTTTAGTGAGAGAAGAGTTACATTCAGAAGAGGGCCAGTAGAAATGATTGATTGGTGTAAATGGCACCACTCAGCTGGGGATTTATCACTCTTAGAAGACATAAATAAAACACAAGGATCATGGAAAGCGTACCCAGCATGGCTCACTCTTTAATCTGAGTGAACCGGGCGACATCTCCCAGCACCCCATTGAGCCAAGCCAGTGTTTGAGTGTCTACTTTTGTAATGCTACAAGGAACATTTTACCAAATGCATTCCAGCACGAGCAAATGAAGTTAAAGAATCTGTAACAGTAACGCTGATAACACAGATGCACATAAATCGAGCTTCAGAAAACCCTAAAGACATCCCGGGACACCCTTCCGCTTTTGGGCTTTGTGCAGCCTTATTTTCTCCATTTATTTAGCTGTTGCTCTCATAATTTCATCAATCGTTTGTGTCTGGACGAGAGTAAATGCTAACTGCATTGCAATGCTCCGCATTGTTGACGGGTTTATTTTTAGTCGGACACCGCTGCTGGACTGAAGGTACCGCCCACGCGCGGTTCTGCTGCTGTGGACCAGACACCGAGTTGGTTCAACGCGGAGGAGCTCACTACTGCAGTCTGAAACCATGGCAGAGGAAGTAAGACACATCTTTGGGAATAGCACGTTTTTCCATGGACTTCTACCTCTCATGGGGCTCCTGTTGAGCGTCTGCACTGGTGGGTACTTCATCTTTTCCAGGATGATAACGTGCCATCTTGAATTGGACTTACCTTAAAGTTACATGCAAGTTTGCGGTGAAGTTTACCTAGCGAGCTGGGATGGGATGTCTGCGATACCCTGAGTAAATGCTCCGTAAACTAGGCTATTAAAGTTAAAATCAACTTTTAAACTAACAATAGTAAGCTCTTTATCTTGTTTTCACAAGTATCTGAAAATGCACAGGACAAGCGTCAAACTGCCTGTATTATCGTTAATACACTTTAATTGGTATTTATTTTCTTGTAATGTACTTTATATATGTAACATATACTTAAATGACAATTAATGCAAAAATCCAATTATTTACTTTTGTGAGTTTGATGTATGATCAAATTATTTATATATATATATATATATATAAGATTACAATATCACATTATTAGAAATTGGATTGGATTCAATTTATTGTCATTGCACATGTAGGTACAAGGCAACGAATGTCATTAATGGCAACATTACGTTTTTATTACTTTAAAGATGCATTCAGTCATTTTTGGCAATTGTTTGGCTTATGTTTTATACATAAGTGTCAATGTCATATTAATATCTAAATAAAATGCCCAAATTAAATAAACCAAACAGCTTAGTGATGTGGCAGCAGTTAGCAACTTAATGCATCCAGTCCAGTAGGTGTCAGTGCAAAGTTTAAAACCACTGGTAGCTTATTATTGAGAACATTAATAAAAACTTACTAGGTGCATCCCAATGTGCATACTTATGCAGTGTTTTGTACCATCTTGTAGTATAAATTGTGGGTAGTGTGTTCACTCTAAAAATTCCAAAAAGAAAAGCCAAGCATCAAATACCCAAATGATGTAGCTACTTAATTAACCAAAAAAAAAAAAAGTTTGAAATGATGTACGCATATTGCACTCAACTGTTACTAGACATTTTGGATGAGAAAATAACATTCTAAAATTCATGCATTTGACAGAAGGGTACATCCCAGCTAACAGAGAACATTCTCTCAACTTTCACTGACCTTTTTAAAAAAAATTAAATAAATGTTTGGACAAAACATTCTTGAATTAATGTTTATGGAACATTCTTAGAACTTTATTAATATTTGGTATATGTTCTCATAACGTTGAGATAAAACGTTCTGAGATCAACATTCTTAGAACAAACTTATGATGTTATATGCACGTGATGTACGTTCAGAAAGTACCTTTTTTTTCAGTGACATTTAAATAACGTTCTAATCATGACAAGAAAATGGACCATTCAGCATTTTAGAAACATTAAAAAAAAACCTGTTCCCACAATGTTTTTTTGCATAAATTTGTTGGCTGATTTGATAGTGCATAGTGTATTTCTTTTGGGAAACGACTTCTATGTTCAGTGAAGATTTAGATTCCACTGTCTTGTGTAAGAAACACTCAGTCTGATGAACCAGAATGGAATGGTTGTGTTTGTGTAAATGTATCTGGTGTAGAACAAGTGAAAGGGTGGGTGTGTTTAAGTTAGGGGGTTGAGGGTGTACTTTAGTGCCTGAGAGGAAAAGGACTGAAGCCGCAGAGTCTGGAAGTATTGACCTATTATTGGGCACTCTGCCAGTGGCACCTTCCACTTTTGTTGCCCTAAATATTAGGTTAAAATAGGAGAAAGTCTCCGCCTGCCCTTTAGAAAAACACTGCAAGAGGAAGTGCTATGTTAAACAGAATGACTATAATCATATAGTTTGTAGCCCAATGGGAAGGGTGGAAAAATGGATGCAGCAAGCAACTCTAAGCATAAATAAAGCATTTGCAAAATGGAAGGGTTAGGTCATGGGTCATGGTAGTTCGCTTTGACAGACTACCTGCTAATGTTGGCTTTCTGCAGCTCAGACAGGAGAAATGCTGACTTAAGTTATAAGAAACACAAATGGATGTAGAATTAACAGTTACCAGAGTATAGGGCAGACTGTGTCACTGAATTGAATCTGTTTAGAAGTAATATTTAAGAGGTTTTTGATCGTTAACAAGAGATCATTTTTATATATAGTCTGTAAATATAAATAAAATATCTGTAATTGCATAATAATTTGCCATCATTAAATTGTATTAATTATATATCTGCAATATAGCATTTTGGTCTGGGCAGATGATGAGTCTTTTCATGCATGCATCATAAATCCAACGTGTAAGTAATTTGAAGAGAGAATGAGATTTGAGGCTTTGTAAATTCAGCAGTTTAATTCTAAATTCTGCAGTGTGCAAATTGATTGCATAGGGTCATTTCAAGTATGCATTTAGTTGACAGGCCATTCACTGCGGTCGCTATTGGCAAATTACATGCAGGCTAATTCAGGGTCACGTAAGGACAGAGTGTCTGTGATAGCCTTGCTGCTGTATGGATTGAGAAAGATCTATGTTATGGAAATACAGTCAGCAAGTGTCACCCTGACCGGACAAATTAGACCAAGGTGAAAGCAATGCAGGCTCAGCTCCTCCATCATGCAGGTAATGCGTCACAAATATATAGGTTAGCCTGTGTTACTTCCTTGCTGCACGCTGAATGGATCAGCCAGACTGTGATTTAGGTTAATTGTTTTTTGTTGGCATCCCTCTCAAAAAGATACTTAAGTTTGGCTGCTTTGTATAGAGCATGGAAGAAGCCAGTGTATGTCAATAGTGATCCTGAATGCATGCTTACGTTCACAGGCCAATTTAGACGGACTGACTCTTTATTATGTGTGCTGCATCATCCAGCCTGTCTTTATACTTCATTTTAATCTCACTTAGCCGAAATAACTGCAGGCTGAAATATGACAATCATATTAAAAGATTATTTTGAAGGAGGTTCATCAGGAAATGACTATTAGACTTTATTGTGAGCTGAGGTAGCACGGAGCGCAAGCCATGACCACAGAGAAGCATTTTGCTGTGCATGTCTTCCAGCCTGAAAGATGTGATAATCAGAGGGTCTGTAACTGGGCTGCTCTGCATTAAACAATGTAATGCAGTAACCTTCGGCCCTGGGAAAGTGCTGTTCCTTGTTATGAGCGTATTTCCTTTGTTGAAAAGACCAAGATGGCTGATCACAGGCATGCTTTGTGTTTTGTATGATGGATTTCCTGTCTGGCTTCTTAACTAGCTGGCTTCACCTGGTCATCCGAACACCAAGCTATAGTAAAATTTGGTGTTGGTGAATATGATAAGTATGATGTTTCACTTTAGTAGTTTTCTTCCAGCAAGAACTGAGTCAGTGACCTAAAACCTTACTGGAAACATTTTTCCAAATCTACTCATTTTTCATTAAAAATGAGATTCATACATACAGTGACTTCTCTCTTTATTTTCTGAATTTAAATTCAATTCGATATTGTCTGGGAACGTAAAGTAATAAAAAAAAGTCAGGGTGATACTGTCCTGATAACATAATGAAAACTAATAATAATAAAAGAACACAATTCTTGAGAGACAAAAACAACAACTTAGAGTAGTTTATCATTTATAATGTAATTTGAATTTAATGTATGTCATAGAGACCACCTGTGTGTCAAGGTTAATAGATCAGGTCTTTTAAAAATCAGCGACATGGTAAGAAGATTATTCAGTGTTATTTTAGTATTCCTTTTAGTATTCATATTTTAAATACATTTTATTTTGTATTTTCTGTTTTAATTTTCATTTTTCATTCATTTTTAATTTAAGTTATATGACATAAAAATGTAGAAATTTTGCCTTGTCATCTAGATCAAATAAAATGAGTAAAAATGTAACTTTTTTTATTGTTTCAGTTTCTATAGTTTAAGTTTTAGTTTTCTATAATAACCCTGAGATTCAGGTTGTAAAATGCATTTTTACCTTGAAAATAGTTTGATTGTTTTATATATTTAAAAATATATGTACAATAAGAATTTTGCATATGCTTAAAAAAACATTGATAATAAAAAAATGCATAAAAAATGCAACTCCTATTCAGTTACTTCTTCAATGATGAGCATGTTTTTATTTTCTGAACTCATTTAAATCATTTTTTATATTTTGGGTTAATATAAAGTTAAATATGTTATATCTACAACTATCCTGATCTTATAATTAAGAAAAAGCCACATAAAAAAAAAGCTATATTTGTATTTCTTAGAAAAGTAAAATTAGAAAATTAAATTATTAAAGTATTAAAATTAATTAATAAAAGAGTCATGCAGAAACTTTCCAAAAGAAAAATTAAAACGGTAAATGATATCATAGTGAGGACCCCTGGAGACCCTCATGACTCAGTCATGACATGATTAATCATATCCAAAATAAAAAAAAATTATTACATAATAAATGTGTACTTATTTTATTTATTATGTATATATAAGTACACACACATACAGTATATATTTTGAAAATATTTACACGTATATGCATTTATATATTTATATTATTATATTTTATATTATATATAAATATATTTAATACATAAATATAACATATTTTCCTTAAATATATACATGCATGTGTTTGTAGTTATATATACATAATAAATATACTCAGTACACACTCATATATTATGTAAACAAAAACTTCTATTTTGGATGCGATTAATCGCGATAAGTGTCAAGCTCAGTAATGTTTGTCACTAACCCAATTATCTTGATTGAATGCATAGCATGTCACTGAATTCATGCATTTAATTTCCCATTATTGTGACTGCATGGCCACAGTCAGTATTGTCACTTGCAATGCTTATGCATTAACATCAGATCGCTGCAATACATGCATTGACCATATTTAGATCTTTTCCGGTGCATCACTCTTGTGATTGATGTTGAACATCCTCTAGTTTCCTTACAGAATCAAATCCATCTGTTCATACTGCTCTGAGAGCCCCCTCTGTCTGGGCTTTGGAACAAAGAGGGCATTTTATGTGCAATGATCTTCCATGCTGTCTTTGTAATTGTTAGTTGCTGTGGAAGATTTAACGAGGGCTACCGGGCAGGAACGCAGTCCATGTGCTGTGATGTTGATGAGGCCTAGCTCGGCTGCGTTCTCTTTAGCTGTTGATGTATGAGGTAATCACAGGGACGTGGAGGGTGCAGGGTCCTTATGGTTCTGCAGAGACATCAAGGTGGTTTTGCTGCATTTTATTTCTATTGTAAATATGACCGCATGCTACCCCATGAGAGCACGAGTCCATGGTTTTGTATGACAGAGAAGCTTTATTGTAGAAATGTAATGATTATTCAGCAGCCTTATAAGGATTTCCTGTTGAACTGGGTTAACTTCTGACAGGAATAGGCTTTGGTGGGTGAATCTTCAGAGACTTGACTAAATTATGTGTCCTGTATTACCACCACTTCAGATAATGTCATATGGGTCAATGACATAAGTGTCATAAGTGTCAACAACAAAGAGAGAAAAAAAACTACTTTAAAAACACATGCAATGTTTTTAAATATTAAAATATAAATTAATATTTTTAATAGTAAACTATACTCTTTAAGGGTATTTTTCAAATATCATTTTTTTAGGGGAGTTGCACTCATGACATTTTACAACCTGAACGAACCTTCTGACCTTTTCATACAAAAAAAAAAAGTTGTTACATTTTTTTTTAAACCTCTTGAACATGACAAAAAAAGGGTCTCTATGATATCATTTTCTACTTTCATGATTTTTTTACTTCTATGACCTTTTTTTCCTGTGTATGGATCTGTCTGGTTGTGCGAAATGATTGTTGGTTGTGCCGCATGACTTTTTACTGGACATAGAAATGCTAAACTAAAGTTTTCTTCTCAAGAATTTATTTATTTTAATGAGGCTTTAAAGTCGTGGCCTAATGGTTAGAGAGTCGGACTTGTAATCCAAAGGTTGCGGGTTCGAGTCTCGGGCCGGCAGGGATTGTAGGTGGGGGGAGTGAATGTACAGCGCTCTCTCCACCCTCAATACCACGACTGAGGTGCCCTTGAGCAAGGCACCGAACCCCCAACTGCTCCCCGGGCGCCGCAGCATAAATGGCTGCCCACTGCTCCAGGTGTGTGTTCACTGCTGTGTGTGTGCACTTTGGATGGGATAAATGCAGAGCACAAATTCCGAGTATGGGTCACTATACTTGGCCGTATGTCACTTCACTTTTTCTTAATTATGAAATCAAGACAGTTGTGTTACCCAGACATTATTTGCTCTCAAAAATATAAAAGAAATATCATTATTAAGAAAAAAATACAAACACACCGAAGAAGTCACATAAATTATATTTTTTAATGTAACATAGTTAAAAAATGTAGATTTGGGATGCGAGCATCATGTAATTGACCAGCTTCTCCCTGGATAGAACAATTTCACTATATTTCACTAATAATTACAAATGAACAATAGGCAAAACACATTGAATTAAATGTTTTTAAAAAGTAGAAAGACTGAAATAGACTTTTTTATTTCTACACATTTCTTTGTTTCTACACATAAATGGCAAATAACAAATGGAAGTAGAAAAGTAAAAAAGTAGAAAAAAACGTAAATATAATTTTCTTGTTCAACACACTCCAATAAGCTTTTATTATTCAATTTACAATTAATTTTTTTTTTTTTACATTATCAGCATGTAAAAAAAAAAAAAGATCTGTAGCTTCAGAAATGTAAACTGACACTTGCAGTAAAATCTTTCCCACCTGTGCTAATTTTGCTTGTTTACTTTCTAACTAAAGGACAAAGTGCTCAAGCTGGGTGGTATTGGTTATCAATAACGATTAGTGTTCTGGTCTACCATTTGTGGAAAGGGTGAAGAAGAAAAGGGGAGTGTGCAGAGAAAGTAAACTAAGTCTATTGTGTTTTATGTTGACCAAAATGCTGCATTACTTTGCTCTTTAAATCAGTCTTGTTTGTGTGTCCTTCCCATTATGACATCTTGAGTGTCCTGTGTCTTTGTTGGCAACATTTCAACCCCCTGATAGGCTTGAGGAACAACATCTCATCCTTTGATTTTGGCACTTTCTAGCAGACTTGTTTCAGTCGATTTTTTTGGAGGACATATAGAGGGTTTTGACATTTCTGTTGTTGCGCAAACTGAACCATTGTGTGTGCTGATCTAAATAATGCAAACAGATTTTCACACTTCTTTTGTTTGATTAGACCTAAGTTCTTCAATTGAGCTCTGCTTCCTGTTATTGTATGCATGAACACTAAGACTCAGAAGGAAAGGAAAACAGTTCTCAGTGAGTTTGGGAAGGAAGTCAAAAACCGAGCCCTTGTGTGTTCAGATAGCGTGCTGTTCTGAGAAGCCTCATTAACAGCTCACATTCCATACCTTAGTCACCTTGTTTTTAAACTCACATTTTAATCAGGCGTTCAGAGGAATAATGCCTCATGTAGTGCATTTAAAATGAGTTTCCAACCTGGATTTCAAATTAGGATCGTTTTTCAGAACAAAGTGGTATTCTGAGGAAATTGTTGACTCAAATCAAGAGAATAGTGGCTCTTTAGAAACTGCAAAAGGAAGTCTTATGGGTCAGGAAGGTGCTAAATTAGGAGTCTCCGACATTATTTAGAAAGAGAGCAATTGTACTTGAGCTGAACTATGGTTTCTGTGTTAACTTTACTCAGGTCAGTCACCAAAAACATTCAGAAGTGAAAAAGTAATCTACATATAAATGTACTAACACTAATGTTTAAATGTTTGGGGTTTGTAGGATTTTTATTTTTGAAATAAATGAATACTCTTATTAAGCAAGGATTGTTTAAATTGACCAAAAGTGACAGCAAAGACGATTTTTACTTTAAATAAATTCTGTTCCTTTGAAATGTCTATTCACCAAATAATCTTGAAAAAATTATATCTTGGTTTCCACAAAAATCTTAAACTGCACAACTGTTTTCAACATTGATAAAAATAAAAGTTTATTGAGCAGCAAATCAGCATATTAGAATGATTTCTGAAGCATCAAGTGACACTGTCCTGAAGAAATGAAAAATTCAGCTGAAAATTCAGATTTGCTTCATAGAAATAAATTACATTTTATTTTGAATTGTAGAAATATTTGATAATATCACTGTTTTTACTGTTTTTGATCCAATAAATGCAGCCTTGGTGAGCATAAGAGACTTCTTTCAAAACATTAAAAATGATACCAACTCCGAACTTTTCAATAATGGTGTATTTTATCATTTTAAAAGTACACCTTTCGAGTCAATTTGATTGATTAGCACAATATGGTTGAGAAAATGAAATGTTATTTGTACTTTGAAGACCAAAACTGTAGTAAAAATTATAATTTTGCTACGAAATTTTGAAATGTAATAGAGAAGCACAGTAATTCTTATTTCAGTTATTCTTTTTACTAGTAATTTTTATGCCATGAAGGTCATACAATTCTTGATTGATTGGTCGACAAATGTTCCAAAGTCTTGATTCATTTTCTGCACAGCTATGAAGTAGTTCCATGATTTTGACTGCACTTCAGTTCAATATAAATATGCAAATCACATGACAAACTATTTATTTTTTCGATAGTTACTTTTTAATATTGGAACTATTACATTTTCAGCTGCCACATGAAAGCTAAATGGGACAACTGTCTACACGCACACAAAACTTTGTTACTCCATGTGCGAGAATTTAAAGTGTCACTTTCAAACTAATTGTTGTCACCAGCACACAACATAGAAGCACTCTTTTAGTCCATTAGAGCGGAGCGCTGGCCCTTTTTCTAACCTCTGTTACCCTGCTCCTAAATTACCCACTCTTCATTCACGTACAAGGATGAATAACACAGGCATGGAATCATTTTCCACAACTAATAAGCAATTTACCCTTGCGTTGTTTGCCTTTGAACCCCTCTAATAATGTTAATGGAATCTTATGGAAAGCATTCTTTGTTTTGTTTCAAAAGATGTCAAGAAGTCAAGATGACAAGTGGAGCGTTGCTTGTGCTTACTGCAGACAAATGAGTCTCAGTAAAGACTTCATTGTTTGGGTCTTGATTTTGGTGTGAAGGGGCGGCAATGTCTGACATCTTTAACGCTAACATTATTGATTCTTTTTTTGCTTTAAGTGCTGGTCTTTAATCAGATGTGATAGGTGATAAAAAGACTTGCAATAGAGAGCGAGAGGAAGCGTTCCTCAGGAAGAAGGAAATGTTCAGGGAGCTGACTGAGGGAGGAGGCCTGTCAGAATGTTTGTGTTTTATTTGAATTAAGTTGGAGGCTTTCTTGGCACACAGAGAATTATTTCATTGTTTCCAAGGAAGTAAATATATCAGCTTTCAGATGTTTTATGACTAATAAGAATATGATTAACATATGTAACCAAATATCAATAAACACAAGTCAGGTGGCCTTATGCTGCGTTCCAGGCAACCCGTAACCCGTGTTTTTCCAACCTTCTACCCATGAAATTGCACTAGAACTGCAGTCAAACCCGTGACTTCCCATCCGTGAACTCGTACTAGATCGATGTACTCCCAGTTCCGCGCTCTGACATCACATAGCCCACGAAACAACAATGGCAGCCCCTACAGATGCATTTCCAAATATACAAATAACATAAAATAAAAGGTATAACAGCTTCTCTTGCCTTATGCGCCATTTTTCCTCTTCCGTTTCCCTCAAATAAGCAAGGAAGCACCTTTGGTGATAGAAATAAATGAGCATAAGTCCCGTTCGGTCCGCTTTGCTGGTTTGTTTACATCTAGCTACCACAATTCCTTGCGCTCAGGCAGTTTGCCGCGACTTGCCTTGAACGCTACAAAGTCGTGAGTCGTGGTTTGAAGTCGGGACTTACGGGCTCAAAAACCTGCCTGGAACGCATCATTAAAACATTGATTTGCTCAATCAGAACTGGTCTATGTATTAAGTAGATTCTTTCTGTTAAGTTTTTCTTTTTGGGTTCAATATGTATTTCTCTTGTTCACTCTCCAACACAAATAAAAAGCATTTTAGCGCTAATGTAAAATTAAGTGCAAAGGGTGTGAATTACGTTTTTTGCTTTATCTTGATATTTTATCACAAGTATACCGTATATTGTTATTTATCCACAACCCGCTTCAAGTTATTTTAGCTATACAAAAACAGTAATCATGAACTCACTAGTTTGTAGCATTTCCTACACTTTGCTAATGGCTAATGAATTGGAAGTCTCATACATTAACAGAAAATAGCTTAAGCAAATTTTGGGTAATACAGTCAGTACTGTTGTCTTATATATAACTGTTTAAATTAGATATTTTCTGGCAAGCATTATTATTGTTCTTTATCTGCAGCACAAAAAATGCATGTATAGATAAAATCAATATAGTTAGTTTCCACTATATTATTGTATTTCAATTCCCGCTGCGGTGACTAAATTCTTCATACTTTAAAACAGCTTGAATTATAACTCCACACCCTTACATCGTAATATGTGGATATGCAAATTAGTCCCCGCTTCCATTTAGGGATGTGCAACAGTGATCGAGTACTCGAGTAGTCGGCCGTGACAGTGATGATCGATCATGAAAACGATGATCGTGAAAAAAAAAATCTGATTGGTTATAGCAGCATTTTGGGCGGCACCCTGGGTTCTGATTGTTTAGCTTGCAAGAGCATGCTGTTCAAGAGAAGAGAGAGAAGCTTGGCTTTGAAGTCACGTAGTGATGTCTGGGTTAGCTACATACACATCTGATTAATCTAATATAGGAAGCGTTGGGATATTAACATTTATTTCCATGCTGAATGCACCTTATATTACCAAGCCTATTCAGTTTCATGCTCAAATGCTAGTTATTTGAGTTATTTGAGATGGTCATATTGCTTTTAGATGATTATTTTTCAATAATACTGATCTTATACTGATTTTTTGTCATCATATTTGTTCAACAGTAGGCATACTTCAATTAAAATTGTTTTCGTACTCATGGCTTCGAAAACAGGCAGGCGATTTTAGGAATCACTTGATAATGTAGATGAAAATATAGCACAAATCTGCCATAAACATTAATGACATAAGCATGATAATGAGAACTTTATAGGATGTGAAATCTATAGTAAATTCCGTCCTTACCCGTGTTTCAGCGCACTGTTGAAAGCGCATCACGGCGGGAGCTCTCTATCTCTCTCGCAACTCTCTCTCTCTCGCTATAGTGCGTAACTTAAAGTTCACTGGCATATGCATCCTTTTGTGCAGATACAAGTTGTAATGTTACGTTTATGTTATGTATCTAAGTTATCTGATTAATATCATAGGAAGTGGCATAGAACCTGTTTCAGTTTATTGGCATACAGTCAGCTTCACCTCAGGCAGCTATTCTTTTTTAGATTCTTCTTTTTTTAATAACATTGCTGCATCTTAATCATAATCTAACATCTAATCATGTTCATGTTTTTATAGACATGTTTTCATGTCATATTTAAATTTTTAACATTCATTTTCATAACAGTCTTTGGATATTTCCATTATCTCCATTACGGCCAAGTTGCGAGAGAGATAGAGAGCTCCCGCCGTGATGCGCTTTCAACAGTGCGCTGAAACACAGGTAAGGACGGAATTTACTATAGATTTCACATCCTATAAAGTTCTCATTATCATGCTATGTTTATGAAATTCCAGTGAACTTTTAAGTAACGCACTATAGCGAGAGAGAGAGAGAGAGAGAGAGATGCGTGATGCGCTTGTTGGAAGGAGGGACTTTGTAGAAAACGACGCGTTTGAGAGAGGGGGGGCATAGAGGACCTACAATAATGTACAGTATTTGAAAAATAATGTGTTTTTTTGAACATTAAAGAATGTCAACATATTCTGTTACACCAAATACACCAAATATTGATCTTTAGAAAAGCATCATATGACCCCTTTAAAAACACCAGATAAGTCAACAACATGAATTTCACCACTGGGGGTCTTTCATTATCAAACCCCCTACCCGCACATTCTCCACCATTGTGGATGTGTTCATGTGTGCTTGTCTCATTAATTCCAGAAGACTGACTTGGTTATAGCACATTACTGGTTTAGTGGACTAAAGTTATTCTTGACAACATTTTGTTTTTGAGCAAAGCCAGTTTCAGCAGTGCCCTTTTTTCTCAGTCTGTGGTTTTACTCCCACATAGATTGATTCTTAGGACAGAGAGTTTTCTTTGGGGCATCCAACCACAAAGATATTTAAATATTTATGATTTCCTTTTGGAACCCAATATAATCATCCTTAATGCATTCAACATTTGTACAAGCCTTGAGCATACTGTCTCTATTCTGCACAGTAGTGCCTGTAGGCCCAGCAATCAGGTCCTATTAGGGGTCATGAACTATGATAACTTTATTTTCCCTTCCTCTTTTGGGTTGGTAAGACCCTCTAGCAGAATGGTTCACTAAACTCAATGACCATAGCACATGGCTACAAAACAGCATAGCTAATTACCATGGTATGTCAAGTACAGCTGTTGCATGTCACGTCTCTTTAGCCTCTGAAATTCATTATTACACCATTGGCATTGTGACCAAAGGTGAGGCAATTCAATTGAAGTCACACTGTCCTCTCACTCAAGCTCTCATCTAATGAAGAATGACGGCAAACTGAAACAATGCTGTATCTGTCTGTTAGTCAATCTGTATTTAACAGCTTTAGTTTGGAATCAGAGTTGTTTAACCACTCTTTGTTTTTTGTCACACATATTAGTGGTCAAACTTTAATTTTGTTGGTTTTTCTCACATCACCCTTTTTTCTGCATCACCCTTTTTTCTTTTTTCACGAGTTCACACTTACATGTAATAACAGAGTAAGTTTATGCGTATTTGGCGTGCTGTCCAGGGAGAGGGCTCCGAGCTCGGTAATCATTCCTGAGCCCGGGGTACGACCGGGGAGAGGGTATGAGCTCGGCGTTTAGCCCGGACCCAGAGCGCTCCCCCAAAACGCTATTATCGCGGGACAGCAGCTGAAGAGGGGCTTGATAACCCCCCCAAAACTTGCATGGCTTAGGGCTGAAGGGATGCTGGATACTGCTGTGGTAGTGGTACTTCTGTGGAGTCTGGAAGTAGAGATGAGAGGGAGGTAGAGATACAGGCTCCTGCGAGAGCAGTCACTGCTGTGGCAGTGGAGGAATATAGAAAAGGCTCCTGCGGGAGCAGTCACTGTTGCGGCAGTGGAGGAATATAGAAAAGGCTCCTGCGAGAGCAGACACTGCAGCGGCAGTGGAGGAATATAAAAAAGGCTCCTGCGGCAGCAGCCACTGCAGCGGCAGTGGGGAAATACAGATAGGGCTCCTGCGGGAGCAGTCACTGCAGCGGCAGTGGGGAAATACAGATAGGGCTCCTGTGGGAGCAGACACTGCTGCGGCAGTGGAGGAATATAGAAAAGGCTCCTGCGGGAGCAGTCACTGCTGCGGCAGTGGAGGAATATAGAAAAGGCTCCTGCGGGAGCAGTCACTGCTGCGGCAGTGGAAGAATATAGAAAAGGCTCCTGCGGGAGCAGACACTGCAGCGGCAGTGGGGAAATACAGATAGGGCTCCTGCGGGAGCAGTCACTGCTGCGGTAGTAGAGGAATATAGAAAAGGCTCCTGCGGGAGCAGTCACTGCCGCGGCAGTGGGGGAGTACAGACAAGGCTGAATGTAGTTCTGTTGGGAATGAATGGAGTGGGGATGGGCCGTTGAAGGTGGATATAGGTGATGTTAAAGAGGGGTTGGCTATGGAGGATCTGAAGTTCGGGTTCCCAGGAATGTATGTCATTAGAGGGGTTGGCCGATTAGTGTTTGGTGAGCTTCCTTGATGTGGGAGCGGTCCGATCGAATATAGCTTTTGAAAGCTTCTGACGACCAGCGACCAAGTGCTTGTATCTGCTGCTGGGAAAGGCCTTTATGGGCCGCTGTGGTTGCTGCGCCTATTCGGAACGAATGGCTGGAAAAGTTTTCGGCTGGGGTACCAGATCAGAGCAGGACTGACTTAAGGTGCTTTTGGAACCAGAAGCGAGTGATGGGGCGGTTGGAGTCGTCTGTAAACAGGGGGTCGGATGGGAGTTTGGACTGTGATTTCCTGAGGTGGTGGAAAGCTAGGAGGGCTTGGTATGGTAATATGGGCGATAGGAGGTTCAACATGTAAATGAAGTGGCCTTTCTTTGACTGGTCTGTTTTACTTTGCTTAATGAAGTAAGAGATAGTTTCATCGTCCAGCACCGCTAGATCAGAAATGGTGGGGTGAATGATTGGGTTAAAGCTAGATGTAATAGCGAGCTCAGAGCATCTGAAAAAGCCGAAAAAAGCCAGGATAAACATGGCGTCGAGCGTGCGGGCGGTGTGGACGGAATGGTAACCTCTGCGGAGGGTGGAAATACATTCAGTCAGAATCTTAAAGGTTATTGGTTGCCTGGAGTCTGGGCGGGTGGGATGAGCTTTTTGGATACCTTTGATGAGTAGGGAGGTTTGTGAATTGGCTATTTGGGGGGAAGGGGAACCATATAAAAGTTTGTGGAAAAATTGGATTCCGCTTAGATAACCTTTAATGGAGCTGATTTGGAGCTTTTTGTTGACATTAAGGTGAGAGATGAAAGAGGTGATGGAGAGCAGGGAAAAGTCAGGGAACAGCAGGTTGTAAGCAGACTGAAAAATTTTGAAGCATTTCCATGCTGTTAGGTAAGACTGTAGGGTCCTGGGGGAGACTGCTTGAAGAATCGAATTGAGGGACGCTTCGAGGAGAGGTTTCAGAGGATGATTTACGGGAATATCAGCTCTGAATAGGGAGGTACCGGGGTTGGGAGTGGGTCCGCCTCTGGCGCCAACGTTCTGAATTTCTGGAAGGCAAAGCAAGAGAGAAAGTCTGCTATTAGATTTTTGGACCCGGGAATATGTTTTGCAGTTATGATGAATTGTTCGTAACCTGAAATCCAAATCAGGCGTCAAAGGCATTAGTGCGGGTGAATGGGAACGGCCTTTGTTAATGCAGTGCACTGTAGCATCGTTGTCGCAGTGGATAATGATGCTAGTGGCAGACCACTCTTTGCCCCACAGAAGGGCTGCGACAACTAAGGGACATTAGTGGCTGAGGTAGACTTAGTAGCTGGGGGGGCCATGTAGATGCGAACCAGTGGCCTTGATAAAAACCTCCGAAACTGACAGAGGGTGCGGCATCGGTAAATAATTGGATGTCGACTGGGGAAGAAATCAGGGTATTGTAAAAGAAGGATAAGCCGTTCCACTGTTTGAGAAAGGATATCCATAAGCTGAGCTCGTTGCAGCATGAGTCAGTTAGAGCTATTTGATCCTCAATTGCGTCAAACATTTTGGGGCTGCTTCTGCAGCCGAAGGTGAGGCGGACGGAAAAGTAAAATTTTTCCTGCCAGCGGATGCCGAATAAATGCCAAAAGTCTGGGTGAATGGGTAATACTTTAAAGGCAGAAGTGATGTCGACTTTGGCCAGCCAAGCGCCACGACCCGCGATTTTGATCAGGGTAATGGCTTGGTCAATGTCATGGGAGTGGAGGGAAAATTCTTCGAGCGGAATGAGGCTATTAATGCTCGGGAACGGGGAATTGTATGGTGATGACAAATCAATTATGAGGCGTTTTTTACCTGAAAATTTTCTGGTAGCTATGCTGATGGGGCTAACTCGGAAAATGTTAAAGGGAGGGACGGAAAAGGGGCCGATCATGAAGTTTGCGTCTATTTCTTTTTTGATTAGGATATCGACGGTTTCGGGTTCGGTGAGAGCGGACTGGAGATTGGGGCAATATGAGGCTTTGGGTGGGGAAATTTCCGGCGCCGGGGTGAAAACCGTGTGAGAGACCTGATATGACATAATCAAAGAAATAAGGGTCAGGGTGATGGAGCAGTTCTATGGATAAACAAGAAACATTTACAGGAGTCGATAAATATTTTTTAGTATTTTTATTTGCAGCTTTTTTTCAACAGGACAAATCAAGCGGGCGTGAGCACCGCCACAAAAATTGCAAACGTGTATAAACCGGCATAAACTTGATCTACCCATTTTGAAACTGATGCAGACCTGGCTGTCGGAGGAAAATGGGCGGTGGCGAAGTAAAGGAGATGGGTTGGATGAGACGTCTGGAATGCTTGGCACGTAGCTGGTGGATTTGAGCTGAGATGATTCTGGGCAGGGGGGGATGGATGGGTTGATGAAGGGGCATATGGTGGTGGAGTGGGAAATGGATCGGCAGACCGCACATGTTATGTTACGGCAGCCTAAAAATACTCTGTTGTGGAGTTCGGTGTCCTGGGCTCCCCAGTAAGGGGCTTGATTCCACTGGGCCACTCGAATGGCGCATTTAGCTGCAAATAGTTTGTGGTACGTATAGAAGTGGGAGCCTCCGTATGATAATGCGAGTTTGGCAATTATCGCAAGATAGTCGCCGAGCTCGCGTCTCCTGTGGGGAAACTCGGTGTAGCGGTTGAAAGCGATTGTGAATTCTGTGAATGATAAGACACGTGACGGGTTGTTAGCTGTGTTTTTTAAGGTGACGGAAAATTCGCCGCAGTCGATTTGGCGATCAGCGGACGGAGGTGAAATTGGTGACAAAAGGGAGAAAAGGTCTATATCCGCACCTGATAAGATCTGCGTCCTGATGGAGTTGGCTACGGGGGCTGGTTCCAGTGCGAGCGCATTTGGCGGGATGGGTAGGGGTGTGGCTGAAGAAAGTGAGAATGGACCTTGGGCGGAGGGAAGGGGAAAGGTAGCCGCCGAGGCAGCTAGCGGAGGCATGCTCGTGCTTGGGTAAGCTCGGTGAGCGGAGGAAAGGGAGGGGAAGAGAGGAGGAATGGTGGGCGCTGGAGCTTGCGCCGTGGTTAGCGGAGGCATGCTCACGCTTGGGTAAGCTCGGTGAGAAGAGGAAAGGGAGGGGAAGAGAGGGGGAATGGCGGGCGCCGGGGCTTGCACCGATTGTGGAGGCATGCTCGCTCTATACGTGTGTGATGGGGCTGCTGGCCATGGGTAGGGGAGGGGATTGGGAGTGGGGTGGGGCCGGGGCTTTGGGTGGCTCTTCGCCGCTAGCGGAGGTGTGCTCGCTCTGACGCGGCAGCTTGTGTAGGCGAAGGCCAGCTCTTCGCCAGGATGGGTTACTAGCTCGGTGGCTCGAGGAGGAGGGTGGGGGCTGGTGGCAACGGCATCCGGGGTGCGGCCTAGGCTTGCTGAAGGCCTTCTGGTGCGGCCTAGTGGCCGGAGGCCCGTCCCCGAGGGAGTGGTGAATTGTTTGGGTCGTGAATAAGGAATGCCGTGGCCCTGGCTTGCTTTAGTCACTGCTTTGGACGGAGGTGCAGAGTTTGAAGGCTCCCCGGACTGGAGAGAAGCGTAGAGGGCGAGGAGAGCCGGCTTGGTAGAACGACTTGGGATGATGACGTCGGTGCTGGTGAGTACCTGGCGAAGTCCTGCCACGGTCCAATTTTTTCGCGGCGTAAGAAACGGCTGACGTGAAGGAGGATGCTGGAGAAGGTGGCTGACGCCTTGAAGATGAAGGTGATGGTGTGCCTCAACGCCTGGATATATGAGCGGGTGCTGCGCGGGAAGGCCGGCGGCCCCGTGTTGCAGCTGTGGGCTCGATTGTGATGTCCTGCGGAGCGCTGGTGTATTTGACAGCTGCTGGTGATGCAGGAGGATCTGTGGCTTCGAAGGAATTTTCGTTTGCGAAAAGTTCTATCTCTGACATGTTTCTGCGAATTGGGTGTGCCAATGCTGGAAGACGAGAGATAATGACGGTAAGACTGCTTGGTTATTTATAGGGATTCACTCTCGTGCTGATTGGCTAGGTGGTGTAATTGCTGATGATGAATTGGCCGTGTTTATTATCTGCGCGTGCTCCTCCTGAAATTTGTTAATAAAACATCACTTAAAGGCATAGTTAAACTAAAAAGAATATTACTTTTTTTTTTGTTACCGTTACTTTGTTCCAAGTATGTTTGTGTTATTTTAATATTAGTTTTATTCTACTCTAGAATTTATGTTCATTTATATGAGCTTTTATTTGTGTATTTTCTGTTTTCATTGTACTTTTTCTGTTTCAGTCAATTCATTTATTTTGTCATTTTTATTAGTTTTTTATTTCTATTTATCATTATTATCATTTTATTATCTTATATCATTTATTTTATTGTCTTGGTTTTAGTAATTTTACTACTTCAAACTTTCCACATTTTGTTTCAGCAATTTATTTCAGCTCAGTTAACAAAAATAATTTTTATAATACATTTTTTTGCTAACCATAACAGCACCTATCTGCATGTTTTTCGTTTGTGCAACAAAAATAATGTTCATCTTTTCAATGCAAGGAAAGCATCATAAAAGTAGTCCATAAAACTTTTCTTTTAATCCAATACTATATTTGATGTCTTTTTATTTTTTTATTTTTTTGAGGAACAGATTCAAATTTAAGCAGTTATTCACTAAAAGTCGTGCTTTTCTGGATCCACATACATTTTTATTACATGAAAAAGACTAGTGTGAACATTCTTCAATTGTTCTTATTTTGTGTTCTACAGAAAGAAAGTAATACAGGACTGGAATGAAATGATGATAAGTAAATAATGACAAAATTATGGATGAACTACGGGTGAGTTTATACAAGATTTTTTTTGTCACCTCACCCTACCTCAGTCTTATTTCTCATAAAGCTGCTTATATCTTTTATTGTGCACTTCTGGTGACGTTCATCACCACTCCACTGCCATTATGACATTTAACAAAGCATTCATTTAAAATGTTCTCGTCGGTCTTGTCATGCCACATCACTGTGGTCTTAAAAAACAACTCTAATCCAAGTGAGCTGTTGCGTGCAAAAGAAGAGTTTGTTTCCTGCTTTTTTTTTTTTTAATCTGAAAGTAGGGGATGCATCAGCCGGTTTTCCCCTCCCAGTGACCTGACAAAAAGACCAAGGGCTCTGGGACAAGTCTTCCCACACCTAAATGAAGTTAAGATGTTTCACAAGAGAGTGAGGTCAGGTTCGGATCTCAGTTCACGCTGGGGCATTTGGCGCATGAGACGGGGAGTGGAATGCATAGTGGAGAGCTCGAATATACTGTTGGACCCCTTGAACAGCTTGTAGCAGTTAGTGATGTCAGGAGAGAGAAAAACAAACACAAGGAAGGCTTCAAAGACCAGGCATATCTCTTTCATTAATTCATTTCTGATATGTTTCCCCTCGTTTCCTTCTTGTTCTCACTCATCCTCGCCGTTCTGTGTAGCGACCTTTCGATTTGTTCCTCATTACCTTTGCCAATTTTTTTAATTTAATGTCACACTATACCTCTCATTTCCTATTTAGTCTTTAAAATCTGATTGGCAGAGTTGGGCTGGCCCTTAGATGACTTTTGCCAGGCCTACGTGCTTTTTGAAGTTTTATGTATTGTTAAGCCAGGCCTGGATTGAGGTAATGATAGAACCCTTAAGATTACAACAATGATAATTGTATCCCTTGCCTTTTAATAACTTAAAAGACAGATCAAAGACTTTGTTCATAGTCTATGTTTCATTTTTCTGTCATTTTACATGTTTACAATAAATGCAATGAAATGAACACAAATGTGTCTATCTGGACTTGATTCAGGTATCTGAGGCTGAGGCCATCTGTTCATTTCTACCAATAGCTATACAGCTGCATATAAGACTTTATTAAAGAACTATGTTGAAGGAATATTTAGGGTTACATACAGCTTAACTGTAACAGCATCTGTGGGCTGAAAATAATTTCAACGCAACGCTCCGTTTGGAAGAACAAATAAAAAATGGCAGCGATCTATTTGGCGAATACACACAGCAGTATTAAACTAACACACTCTCTTGGAAATGTGTAACTGTTCTACTTTTACTTTTACGCCCCACTGACGGTTAGATTTAGGGGTGAACATTCATGTGTTGTTTTACTTTTTTTTTTATTGTTTTCACACAAATTACATAATTTGAAGTCCAATGAAATTTCTAATTTGTTAAATAGTTTAGTTTGGGTTATGTCAATCTGTATTAGTATATTCATTTTTTCATAACATACTTGGTGAGTAAACTTATTAACACATGAATTTAATTTTTAGTTTCAATTAATTTTTTCTGGTAAATTTTTCAGAATTATTCTCTAAATTATAAAGTTGATAGGTTTTTTTTTTTTGAGTACTGATAAACAGGGTTATTATTGGTATTATTTAGTTTTACTAAAATTAATTTTTTTAAAATTAATTATTTGAAATAAAACTACACAACAAAATTACTAAACCTTGATTTACTATGATTTACTGAATTACTAAACTAAAATCTAATTAAAAAAAATATATTATATACACTAACCGGCCACTTTATTAGGTACACCTATTCAATTGCTTGGTAACACAAATTGCTAATCAGCCAATCACATGGCAGCAACTCAATGCATTTAGTCATCTAGATGTGGTGAAGACGACTTGCTGAAGTTCAAACCGAGCATCAGAATGGGGAAGAAAGGGGATTTAAGTGACTTTAAACATGGAATGGTTGTTGGTGCC
Organism: Barbus barbus; assembly: GCF_936440315.1. NCBI lineage: Eukaryota > Metazoa > Chordata > Actinopteri > Cypriniformes > Cyprinidae > Barbus > Barbus barbus. Next base: position 18,397,055 of record NC_136762.1, on the reverse strand, counting down.
AGACGGGCTGGTCTGAGTATTTCAAAACCTGCTGATCTACTGGGATTTTCACACACAACCATCTCTAGGGTTTACAGAGAATGGTCTGAAAAAGAGAAAATTGTGTGGCAGTTGTGTGGACGAAAATGCCTGGTTGATGTCAGAGGAGAATGGGCAGACTGGTTAGAGATGATAGAAAGGAAACCGTAACTCAAATAACCACTCGTTACAACAAAGGTAATATGCAGAATACCATCTCTGAACACACAACACGTCGAACCCTGAAGCAGATGGGCTACATCAGCAGAAGACCACACCAAGTGCAGCTCCTGTCAGCTAAGGACAGGAAACGGAGGCTACAGTTTGCACAAGCTCACCAAAATTGGACAATAGAAGATTGGAAAAACGTTTCCTGGTCTGATTAGTCTCGATTTCTGCTGCAACATTCAGATGGTAGGGTCAGAATTTGGCGTAAAGATCATGAAAGCATGGATCCATCCTGCCTTGTCTCAACGGTTCAGGCTGGTGGTGGTGGTGTAATGGTGTGGGGGATATTTTCTCGGCACACTTTGGACCCCTTAGTACCAACTGAGCATCGTTTAAACGCCACAGCCTACCTGAGTATTGTTGCTGACCATGTCCATCCCTTTTTGACTACATCTTCTACTTCCAGCAGGATAATGCACCATGTCACAAAGCTAAAATAATCTCAGACTAGTTTCTTGAACATGACAATGAGTTCACTTTACTCAAATGGCCTCCACAGTCACCAGATCTCAATCCAATAGAGCACCTTTGGGATGTGGTGGAACGGGAGATTCGCATCATGGATGTGCGTGATCACTGTGTGATGCTATCATGTCAATATGGACCAGAATCTCTAAGAAATGTTTACAAAACCTTGTGGAATCTATACCACGAAGAATTAAGGCAGTTCTGAAGGCAAAAGGGGGTCCAACCCAGTACTAGCAAGGTGTACCTACTAAATTATATATATATACAGTGCCCTCCAAAAGTATTGGAACAGTAAGGCCAATTCCTTTATCTTTGATGTAGACTGTAAACATTTGGGTTTGACATCAGAAGATGAATATGAGATGAGAGATTAACATTTCAGCTTTATTTTCATCTGGATCTGATACACAACTTAGAAGATAGCACCTTTTGTTTGAACCCACCCATTTTTCATGTTACCAAAAGTATTGGAACATGTGACTGACAGGTGTGTTTTGTTGCCCAGGTGTGTCCTATTAATTGATTATTCAAACAATAAATAGCACTGAATGTCTGCGCTCAGTTTCAGATCCGTGCAGACTGCATTTATAGTTAGTTAGACGTGTAATCGACATGAAAACCAGAGAGGTGACTATGGGTGAAAAACGAGTAATTGTGAAGCTGAGAGAAGATGAAAAATCAATCAAACCATTGCACAAACACTGGCAATAGCAAGTACAACCATATGGAATCTCCTGAGGAAGAAAGAAACCACTGGTGTACTAAGTAACACCTCAAACGGGTAGATCAATGAAAACATCTGCAGTTGATGACAGAAACATTGTGACAGCTGTAAAGAAAGACCCTAAAACAACTGTTAGTGACATCAGCAACAACCTCCAGAGGGCAGGAGTGAAGGCATCACAATCTACTCTTCGCAGAAGACTTCATGAACAAAAGTACAGAGGCTACACCAGAAGATGCAAACCAGTCATTAGCAAGAAGAATAGGAGACGAGCCTCAGAAATTCTGGGACAAGGTTTTATGGACTGATTTTATGGACCAAAGTGATGGAAAGGCTAAAGTTTGGAGAAAGAAAGGATCTGCTCATGATCCCAAACATACAAGCTCATCTGAACACAGTGTACACAGGTGTACATTATAGTACACATTACACAAGTAATAATGGCTTGGGTTTTCATCGCTTCTTCTGGGACAGGCTAATTAATCTTCATTAATGATGTAACACATGATGGCAGCAGCAAAATTAACTCAGAAGTCTACAGAAATATTTTGTCTGACAATTTACAGAAAGATGCAACCAAACTGATTGGGAGATCCTTCATCATGCAGCAAGATAATGACCCAGAACATAGTGCCAAAACAACAAAGGAGTTCATCAGGGGCAAGAAATGGAAGGTTTTAGACTGGCCAAGTCAATCTCTACACTTAAACCCTGTAGATTATGCATTTTATCTGCTAAAGAAGAGACTGAATGGAGTAACCCCCCAAAACTGAAAGAGGCTGCGGTGAAAGCCTGGAAAAGCATCACAAAAGAAGAATGCAAAAGTTTGGTGATGTCAATGGGTCACAGGCTTGATGCAGTTATTGAAAGCAAAGGATTTGCAACTAAATCCCAAATGTTTACAGTCTACAGCAAAAATAAAGGAATTGCTGTTCCAATACTTTTGGAGGGTACTGTATATATATAACTAATAAAATTGTAGATACAAAATGGAACCAAATGACATTTTGTTTTCTTTAATGGTTTTTGCACTTGAATTTTTGCACAGATGAGAAGGGTGGTTCTTTTTTTAGTGAATACCGTGCAAACAGTGTATTTTGAATCCCAAATTATTACTTTAATGTAATTTTTCTTTTAAGTGAATCAAATTCATACAGCCCAACCAGTGTATTGTGATTTCTCACTGTCTGTGACTCGAATAAATCAGTTATTTTTAGTGAATCAAACGCATAGAACTGTGAGACATAAATAAGTGTAGTTAACTGGTTGTTCTTAAGATAATAAAATGTGCGCATTATGTTAGTTAGGGCTAGATATTAAGTCTAAGCACCTTTTGAAATAATTATTTTAAATGTCGTAATATCATAATTTGGTAATGCAATTGCATTTCTTTTTATCTGTATTCCTTAAAAGTACTAAAAGAATTGTCATTAAGGAACCAGAAGCTTCAGAAGAGGTACATTTACAGTTCCCTTTTCTTCTGTCGATAGAGCCTATTCCTTTAATTCTGATGTAATCAGGGTGATTTGTGGCAAAATTCAGATCTTCACTCTTTTTCTGAGATTCTAGACAGACCAAGATGAAACATGTACCATTTGTGGATGTTCGGACTGTGTGGCATACCACAAATTTCATCACGGTGGTGCGTATAGGTTTTTGGAGTCGTTTTCACAGCCGACTGGAGGCCGATATTTTTGTCAGTGTGTGTTCTTTATCCTCCCTGATGAACACCGTTGGATGTGTTTGTAGAATGTATGCGTGTACGTGACAGGGCAGGGTTGCGAGGTCAGCGGTGGGTTGGCTGGTAGACAGGTGACAGCTGCTCCCACAGCTCAGACTGCAGTGAAGTGGAGACAGCACAGACTGTGTGTTGTTCTGCCCTAAATACAACAAACATGCACAGGGCAACCATAAACAAGCATAAATAACAGACCAAACCTTTGCATATGAAATGGCAATTGACCCTGGTTTTCCAATGATAAAGTAATAAAACTATTAGGTTAGTGCTTGAAATCGTGATCATCAGGATGTACACATTCATGCAACTCGATTACTGCTGTCATTGAAGCAAAAAAGGACCAAGAGTAAAAATGATGTTGCCTTGCATTCAAAGAACTCTAAATCCCTTTGCGCTCACCTGGGCTTTGATGTGGCAGCCTGACATCAAACGTCAGACCACATCTGAAGTTTACCTGGTCTTAAGTTTTGTTGATAGTTAAGCACAATTTTAAGCTACATTCATTGTAACTAGTCATTATAACTCTATAGGTAAAACAGAGGGTTCCTTACTGAACAGCCTCAGTTTTGGTTGAAAGTCACTTTACACACGTTTTATAAGGGGTTGACATTTAAATAGCTACAAATCTTGTAGCATGGAATAGAGCAAAGATTTTTTTTTCTCTTCATTAACATTTGTCAATGGGTATCATTATTTGTTCTGGTTGTAAGTACAGTGGTTCTCAAACTTTTTGACTCAAAGGTCCCCCCATTGTCAATACGATATTCAAACCTTAGAATTAAAAAAGAAATTGCAAGTATTTATATTTTTAATTAATTAACCACAATTCATTTTTGTACTCCAGAAGTTCAAGAACTGTATGTTTTTCAATAAAAGCAATATTTATTGGGATTAAATATTTCTGAATTTAATTAGAAATTTAATTTAGATTAGATATCCTGAACCCCAGACAATTTTCTCTGGACCCCTAGAATCACTACCTTATTTTTATTTAGAGTTATTTAGAGTTTTATTATCATTATTATAGTTTGTATAATATTATATAATTATATAATACTATACTGTAAAAAGCACCGTCTTTCGGATGAGACGTTAAAGACGTCGGATGAGACGAGGTCCTGACTCTCTGTGGTCATTAAAAATCCCATGGCACTTCTCGTAAAGAGTAGGGGTGTAACCCCGGTGTCCTGGCCAAATTCCCTCCACTGGCCCTTATCAATCATGGCCTCCTAGTAATCCCCATCCACTTGATTGGCTCAATCACACTCTCCTCTCCACCTGTAGCTGGTGTGTGGTGAGCGCACTGGCGCCGTTGTCTTGTGGCTGCCGTCGCATCATCCAAGTGGATGCTGCACACTGGTGGTGGTTGAGGAGAGACCCCCACATGATTGTAAAGCGCTTTGGGTGTACAGCAATACACAATAAATGCGCTATATAAATGCATCATTCATTCATTCATTCATTCATAGTTTATATTTTTAGTGATGGTGCTTTAAATCCACTGTTTCCAACAGTACATTTCAAGAAAGTTACTGTGATAGTTTTGTGCAATAAAAGTCTGTTTATTTGTTGAATATCTGTTTGCCAGTGGCCTGTGTGTTCTTGCATTGAGCCTGTGCTATTTTTTAAATGTTGGTCTTTATACACAAGCAAACGTTTTTGTCTATTTCGTCTCACCTTGCTGTTTTTTTCAGTGTCTTACGTTATGAGCATTGCATTTCTAAGACTGACACATTGAAAATGTATAAACACGTTTCGAGACCCTTGCATTCTTCTCCATTGTTGCATTCAGCGTTTTTAACACAAGGCATGTCCGATTTGAACGGACGCAAAGAAATGCACTTGACCCTATTTATATATAGTTTCCTGAATAACTTATTTTTGAATATGCATATGTTGCTATAGAATTCAAACAGATTAGGAATGAAATAAGGGTGAGTAAATTATGAAATAATTTTCATTTTTGGGTGATCTATCGATTTAACACAACAGTACAAACTGAGTCTTACAGGTAAACTGGTGCACCCTATAAGCTCAGTTTGCTGATTGACGTAAATGTCTCTTTAACAATCTCAGTGTGAATTGAAATGGGTGATCCTCTGGTCTCAGCAAATTTGATATTCAAGCAGTCAGCCAGATTGCAGTGTAGCCTCTCTCTCTCACACACACAAACACACACACACACACCCTCCCTCTCTGCGTCTTTGTGTGTGTGTGGTAGTATTCTTGCAATTACAGGGTAGGCAGGGGAACAGGCAGAGGGAGAGCCTGCACCCATACAGGCATGATATAATAGCAGAGGTTTACCACTAGTATGCAGCTGCCAAGGTTTCAAAATATCAGACACTCTTTAGTGCCTCCATATACCCACTTTTTATGATATGGTCTCGTATACCCAGCCTATGTATTTTAAATAGTATGGGTTTTACCTTGTGACTGTTTTGATGGTAGGAATACTTCTTAGCACAGTTATTTGTAAAAACAGCATTAAATGCGCTAACTTCTTTTTAGAAGAGAGGAAAGCTTAGTGTCTCGATTAACAGTTTTTCCATCTGAAATGCAGCCATTTGTGGGCTTTAATGACTGAGGAGATTTTGCCGTTTCTCTCAGAATATGTTTTGCACAGCTCCCATCCTGTAACCTATAATTTTTCTGTGTTTTCCAATGATCTTCACGGAAATGTGTTCTTTTGTTTTGCTTTCAGAACACCATGATTTCTTGCATGGTGCTAAGCTGCAGTGTGTTGTTGTTTACCAAGCAAGATTGACTGTTAAAGGGATAGCCTAAAAATGAAAATGTGGTCATCATTTACTTATCCTCTTGTTGTTCCATACCTGTATGACTTTTTTCTGTGGAAAACAAAAGATCCAGTGTTGTTTTGGACCCCACTGACTTTCGCTTTATGAACAAATCATTGTTCAAAATATCAACTTTTGTGATATTTTCTGATCTTTCCACAAGCCTAGTGAGTTTTGCTTTGTATCCATGCAATGATACTAGGAAAGCACATGGAATGGAAGTGACAAAACTCTCTATAAAGCACTGTTTACAGGAAACAAACAAGAAGTACATTAGTAACACAGCATCAAAAGTTCAACCACTTCAAAAACTGAATAAATATCAACTTTTTTTTACTGAGGAATTTATGTAAATTAGGCTTTTATGATATTTTTTCATAACAAAAACAGGAACTAATTGCATTAATACCGGTATATACTCCCTTTTAAAAGTTTAGGGTCAGTACGATTTTTTTTTAAGGATTAAGTACTTTTTTATTCAGCAAGGATGCATTAAATTGATCAAAGTGATAGTAAAGACTTTTACATTGTTACAAGTAAATGCTTGTAAACTTTCTATTCATCAAAGAATCTTCAAAAATCAGTACAACCGTTTTCAACACTGATACAATGAAACAATGCTTGAGCAGCAAACAACATATTAGAATGATTTCTGAAGGATCATGTGACACTTAAGACTGGAGTAATGATGCTGAAAATACAGCTTTACCATTAGAGGAATGAATTGCATTTAAAATATATTAAAATAGAAGACAATTATTCTAAATTGTAATAATATATCACAGTATTACGGTTTGTGATCAAATAAAGTTATTTAATTAGACAGTTATTTTTATTAGACAAAAACTGTGTAATGCAGTATGAATCATCGATATCTTTTGCCCTGTTTTCCCAGAAGAAAATAGAAAATATTAATTTTGCCAATATTTAGAAGTACACTAACATATTGATAGCTTTAAAGCTAACAAAATTCTTCATCATGATATTATGGTGTCTTTTAATGGGACCCATATGGACCCTGTCTGATCTACTTCTCTTCCCAACACCTTTTTTTAATCTATCTCTTCCATTGTAATTTTAACTGCCAGCTCACCAGAATATCATGTTTACATCAGCAAATAACTCCAGTGCGTTCAAATAAACATGCAAAGGGCACAGGCACAGATTAAAGAGGCCTATTAAATTATAAAAAAAGCTCCTAAATTGGCTGTTGATGTTTTTCATCTTGTTCCAGCAGCTTTTATTAGGCAAGGTGCTCAGACGGTTAACGGTGAGGACAGTCGGAGCTTCCCGCAGTGTGACGCGGGGGTCTGTATGGTGCTCATTATGGATGTGAAGCACGGGCTGTGTGGCACAGCACTCACAGCCTGCTGCAGTAGAGAAGGAAGGCCTCCCGCATGGGGCGTCATTAAGGCTGGGGAAAACACGAGCCCTCATTATCTGTTGTACGATATCTCCCACTACTGTACTTCAGTTATGACCTTTGAAGGTCATAACTGATGGAAGTGATGTCAGCTAGATTAGACAGATGGATAGTGTTTTAAACTGATTCACAGAGGTTTTCTGTGAGATGCTCCTGCAGTATTTGAACAATTAGTCTTGAATTCGGTGAGTCATTCAAAAATGTTTTATAATTAACTTTTTCACAACATTTGAACTTTCAACAGATTCTGTTGACACTGGCAACAACAACTTATACAGTAGATAAGTAGCTTTTCCCTCAGATATATCATAATCAATTTGATGTGCTAAACCAATAAAAAACCAAATAATTCACTCTTAACAATAAAAGTTCTTTATTGGTATTGATGGTTCCATGAAGAACCTTTAACATTCATGGAACCTTTTCATTACACAAAAGGTTCTTTATAGCGGAAAAGGGTTCTTTAGATTATTAAAATGTTCTTCATATAAAAAATGGTCCTTTTAAGAGCTGTTCACTGAAAGGTTCTTTGGGGAACCAAAAATGGTTCTTCAGTTGCATTGCTCCAAAACCCCCCTTTTTAAGTGTTGAATGGAAATTTTGGCTTGTGTTAATCTATTTCCTAAAATCATTCTTCCTGATGATCTGTATCTCTCCAGGTGTGTGGGCCAACAAGGTTGTGGTTCCTGAGCAGGTGACTGCAGTTCAGGGGAAAAACGTTACTTTGACCTGCAGGGTGGAGGTCAGCATAAACCTTAGTCTGACCCAGAGTTCCTGGGAACGCCGTCTGGCCTCCGGCACCGTAACTTTGGCTGTCTTCAACCCCCAATACGGGACCTCCGTAGCTGATGAGTACAGCAAACGTGTGCACTTCATCAAGCCCTCAGTGCATGATGTATCCATTGTCCTGCAGGGCGTGGGATTTGCAGACATCGGGACCTATACTTGTAAAGTTGTCACCTTCCAACTTGGAAACATGCAGGCATCCACAACTGTAGACATTATGGGTGAGTATACCTTTGTGGACAGTTTGTACACTATATAATTGTGTAGGTGTAAATTCCTTGAGGCGAATCATTTTGTAAAACATTAGAATCCTCCTGAACCCTATAGTTGCTGGGTCATAAATCTTTCACAAATTTTCATTCAGTCATTCATTCATGCATGCATTTATTTTTTCCCAGGTTTGTATGGTTTTAAGCACAAAAAAGTGTGTACCTAAAAAACAAAAGTGTGCACAAAAAAACACAATTATTCATTTCTGCATTTATTTATACAAGGCACTTAAAAGTGATTAACTGACATTCCAAAAATTCTCTATTGAAAACAAGACTGGAATTATAGGGAAGTGATTTAGAAACTTCTGTTGAAATGGCTTATTTTTGTAGATTGTAATTATAGAAAGGGCTGGAAACACCCTTCACAGAGCCCCTTTTCTGCTCGAGTGAATTGAAGCGTTGTCAAACGCTACAGAGATGACAAAAATATGTGTCACACACTGGCACTTAGCACATTACTTCTATTTTGTTTTGTGGGGTGTCATTTTTTCCTCCATGTTTATTTCCTGCGGCAAAACATAAAAACAGAAGCTAATCTTTTCCCTATTATAAGTGGTAAAACTTCTGAATTGTATCGATCCAGTCTGAAATGGCATTACTGATTGAGACGTTAATGCAAAGCCCTATTAGTCCTTGGCATTTTCACAGAAAAGAGAGAAATTTACCCAAACCTCTAAAACTATAAAATCACTGGCCTATGAGCTGCTTTGAGTTTGTGTTTTTTGCACACAAGCTTGAAGCCGCCATCCCTATTCCTGTGAATTTAACAATGATGAATCATCAGAATGAATTCTCAATGACCGTGTGAATTTTTACAATAAAACACATCAGATGCTGGCACGCAAGCTAAGCGGTATAATTTGTACCCACAATTCATTCTTTTCCTTTTTTAACATAATTACTTTGCTTTCACTTGGAGTCCATTATAATGACACAATTGTTTGGGGAACTGTGGTTTTGGCGACAGCCCTGGTCTGCAACCCAGAGCTGGAATGTTTTGGGTCTGGATTTGTGTGGGGGTGACAGTGACCCGGCCTTAATTCTTGCCCCGTCTAATGATAAATCAATACCTGGGCCCTCTCCTGGGCCTTCGGCCACCCACAACCTGCACGTCAGATCAGCTGGTTCTCCACTTATATCAGGAGGGTTGGGTGTGAATGAGTTGCCAAGATGCCCCTGCAAGCTCTGAGTCAGCAGAGCTCCAGCGTGATGCAGATGGCATGGAGTTTAGGTTAGATGAATGCAGGGTATGTCTGATTTTGGCATTCGGATGTCAGCGCTCTGTGATGCGCTGTGGGTCACCACCATTCAGGTTCTGCAGGGCTATATTTAGCATTAGGGGTCCCTGGGGTTATTTCGATTTCTCGTATACAGGAGCGGCCTGTAAACAGAGTAGAACAGGTGTGTGGAGCAGACGGCCTTGCGTGTAGGATTAAGTTGACGTTCCTGGCCCACATGGCCAAACTGTTTCTTAAGAGCGCAGCTGTTGCAATTCTCTAGAGAGACTGATGGGGAAAGGAAAGAGGGAAAAGGACAAATTAAAGTAGTATTGATACGATTTTATTAATAGAGGATATTATGGCTGCATTCACAGATCACTGTGGCCCAAAACTCAATTCTGACCATTGCCAGTTTCATGCAATACACTACTAGATTTCTATACTAGGTTTTTTTTTTAATTGTTTTATTCAGCAAGGATGCATTACATTGATCAAAAGTGACATTTAAAGACATTTGTAATGTTACAAAATATTTCTATTTCAAATATAAGTGGTTCTGTAAAACTTTCTATTCATTAAAAAATGAATCCTGAAAAGAATTTGATTAATTCTAAATATAAATGTTTCTTGTTAGAATGATTTCTGAAGGAACATGTGACACTGAAGACTGGAGTAATGATGCTGAAAATTCAATTTCGTCATCTATATATTACGTTTTAAAATATAGCTATTACAATAGAAAATAGTTACTTTAAATTATAATAATATTTCACAATATTACTGTTTTTATTGTACATTTAAACAAAAAAATTCAGCCTTGGTGAGCATAAGAGACTCTTTCACAAACATTTAAAAAATGTACAGACTCCGAACAGTATAGCCAATGTGACAGTGACAAGGACCTATACATTATTATCACTACATTATTATGTCAATAATGTGTTGTGATTAAATACAATTGTAGCTTTATATGTTTAATGTATTACTCAAATAAGTGATACTTTACTCATTTATTTAAAAAAAAAAGGTCTTATAGGTCGTATTGTCAGACTGTGTCTCGTGTTTCCCCTCCTCTCGTGTCCATATTTGGCCTTCCTGTTCCTGTCCTCGTTCCCTGTAATCATTAGTTCATTAGTCCCCAGCCCTGTGTTTAATTACTCCGCACCTGTTTCTGTTCTTCCTCGTTGATTTCCCAGTGTTCTTAAGCCCTGTGTCTCCCTGTCTCCCATGTCCCGTATAAGTTCCACGTTCTGTGTTTTGGATTGAAATAAACCTTGTTGTATGGAATATCATCGTGTTTCCTCGCTCCTTGCTCCGAGAACAGCGTGACATAATACTGGACCGAAACAGCAGTAAGCGGCGTTTCTCCTCCCCCGTTTTGTTTTCCGCTTTTGAATAGTGTTTTGCTTGTTCCTGCCCCCCTCTGCGCCGCCCGCCTCCGCGCCCTTATACCCCGAGATCTGCCGTTCGTGGAGTATACCGGGGAGTTCTGCGGGCTCGCCAAGAGTGCGGAGCTACACGACGCGGCCATCCTCCATCTGTTCCGGCTCCGGGCCTGTTTCCACTGCCTCATCGACCTCCCAGACCCCACTGGATTGACCTGGAGAGAAGGGATATACTGGTGTCTGGGAGACGTCTGAGCCAGAGCCTGCCCGTCCTCGCCCGTGACTCTCCCGAGCCTGCCGCCGTTTGCGGCTCCCCTGAGCCCGCTGCCGTTCGCGGCTCCCCTGAGCCCGCCGCCGTTCATGGCTCCCACGAGCCTATCGGCAGAAGATATGGCAGATAAGGCAAGCCCAAAAATATGGCAAGCCCGCCTGCCGAAGATAAGGCAAGCCCGCCATACGAGAATGTGGCAAGCCCGCCAGAGATGGACAAGTGTCCTCCGGTGCCTGCGCCTCGACAGCGCCCTCCAGTGCCTGCTCCTCGCAAGTACCCTCCAGTGCCTGGTCCTCGCAAGTGCCCTCCAGTCCCTCCGCGCTTCAAGAGCGCCCCCAGGAGTCTGCGCTGTCCGAGCGCCCCCAAGTGTCCGCGCCTCCAGAGCGCCCTCAAGTGTCCACGCCTCCAGAGCGCCCTCAAGTGTCTGCGCCTCCAGAGCGCCCTCAAGTGTCCGCGCCTCCAAAGCGCCCCCAAGTGACCTCGCCATCAGAGCACCCCCTAGTGCCCGCTCCTCCTCAATGGCTCCCAGAGGGGAGCTTCCCCAAGAAAATTTTTTTGGGGGGGGCTATAGGGTCACGGCCTGTGTGGCCGGGCCAAGGCCACAGAATCCCTTTACCTGTCTTGGCTGCCCGAAAAAATAAGGCCGTGGCCTCCCGAGTCTCCAGTCCCGCCATGGCCTCCCGAGTCTCCAGTCCCGCCGTGGCCTCCAGAGTCCCTGGATCCGCCATGGCCTCCTGAGTCCCCTGTCCCGCCATGGCCTCCCAAGTCCCTGGATCCGCCCTGGCCTCCCGAGTCTCCTGATCCGCCATGGCTCCCGGAATGAGCACTGCTCTGGAGGCCGGTAGCCCTGCCCCCTGATCCCTCGAGGCCTCCAGAGCGCCCATCCCCCCTCCCCATTGGATGGTGTATGGCGCGTGGACGCGCCTTCCGGAGGGGGGGCGTAATGTCAGACTGTGTCTCGTGTTTCCCCTCCTCTCGTGTCCATATTTGGCCTTCCTGTTCCTGTCCTCGTTCCCTGTAATCATTAGTTCATTAGTCCCCAGCCCTGTGTTTAATTACTCCGCACCTGTTTCTGTTCTTCCTCGTTGATTTCCCAGTGTTCTTAAGCCCTGTGTCTCCCTGTCTCCCATATCCTGTATTGTTAGTCAAATCCCCAAGTTCCACGTTCTGTGTGTTGGATTGAAATAAACCTTGTTGTTGGAATATCTCCTAGTTTCCTCACTCCTTTCTCCGAGAACAGCGTGACACATATAGTTTAGTATAAGGATATATGGACCACATTTATAAGGTCGCATGAATATCCTCACAATACTGAATTTGAACAGAAAATTGAAATCGGGCACTGTCTTGTAGTGTGAATGTAACCTTTGAGGTGAGTGGTCTCTTAGCTAATGTTATTTCAGAAAAAAAACAATAGGTGAAATTGAATCAGTGGTTTTAATTCAAGCAGTGTGGGGTTTTGTTGCTCAGGGCAGCAGAACATTTCACAATGATTGATTTGGCTGTAATACACAATGTGTATTTCTTTTTCTTCTCTTTAAATCCATGTGGACTCTCAATAATATTAAGATACTAATATGCCACTTTCCTGTAGAGACGGAAGCCACTCAGACTCACTCTGGGATGTTGTTGTACTCCTACCTCAGCCCTCAGTAATTTCAGATCATCCATTTTTAATATGAATTTGTTGGGTTGGTGTAATAAATCAATTCTGAGTGTACTAAGGCCAGTTTCCACCTATTACTTGGTTTCTTTTTTCCCTTCCTTCCTTATTTATTCATCTTGTTGTATATCATCCTGTAGGGTCAATATCAATAACTCATTTTGTACTGTTTTTTTTCTGACCCTTCCATATTTTTATTATTTATTCCTTGTTTTCTCGAGGCACATGTATTTTGAGTAATCTTGTAGTCAAGCATTGTAATATACTTTAATTTTCTTTTAAATGTATCTTTTATTCTTTTTAAAGTGTTTAAAAGCAGTAATATAGTAAAAGTAGTAACTTTGTGAAATAATATTAGAATTTAAATGAATTGCTTTCTATTTGAATATATTCTAACATGTAATTTATTCCTGTGATCAAAGCTGAATTTTCACATGATCCTTCAGAAATCATTTTAATATGCTGATTTGCTGCTCAATAAACTTTTTTATTTTTATCAATGTGAAATCAGTTGTGCTGCTTAATATTTTTGTGGAAACCATGATACATTTTTATAAATGTCATTACTGCCACTTTTGATCAATTTAATGTCTCCTTGCTTCTTTTTTTTTTTAAACTTACTGACCCCAAAATGTTGACAGCTAATGTGTTTTTAAAACAAATATCATTTTTTTTAATACACAAATGCCTATAACAGATGTTCAAAAATAATATTCTTTAATAAAAACAAGATTTAAAATAACATCTTTTATCCTGTAAGCATCTCAGAGCTTGTTGTTCAATTTAGTCTCTTTCTCATTTTCTTTCTTTAGTGGAGCCAAAGGTCTACGTGTCTCCTGGCTCCTTGTCTCTGTTGGATGGAGATGGTAAAACTCTAGTGGCGTCATGTACAGCTGAAAGGGGTCGTCCAGCAGCAGAGGTCTTCTGGGAATCAGACCTGCCAGGCCAGACAACAGTCGTCACACAGCCGGAGCCTGAAGGCACTACCACCACTTTAGCACAATACATCTGGGCCCCCACCCGGGATGCATTTGGCCGGTCCCTCAGCTGCGTTGTACGTCACCCGGCCCTATCCAAGGATTTCCGCGTTCCCTACCGGCTCAATGTGTTTTGTGAGTGTGAATTGCTTTTATCAAAAAAATGTTACTCCTGTTTTGTATTTCAAGATCTCCGTGGGTTTCCTGTATGCTACAAAGAGCGCTGATTGCTCACTTTTGCCTCTCTCAAACTCAGAACTTAGGAGTAACTTTAACGTCTTAATCCTCAGTGTGCTTCCCTTTGGCATCTTGAACTGTTGGCTGCTGTCTGTTGAACGGCATGCTGCTTAATGGAGGCGCTTTATGAAATATCGATCTGAGCGCAGCAAGGGCAGCAACAGGAGCGGAAATACAAGTGAGGGAGTTCATACTGACAGAAGGAGGCTTTAGTACTCAATAAATCACACATTGACTTCCAAAGTGTTTAAAAGTGAGAAAACTACTTTTGAGTTTTACATCCTCATGCATTTATTAATACTAATGGTTTTATCATAGACAAAGCTGACCATGCAAACACTAGAACAATTTTATTGTTCAGAACATAAATCTTACATAAATTTAGTGACATTTATGCTTAACATTAGAACAAAACCATAATGTCAAGAAATCAAAATTTAATGCAAGATAATAATTTTAATATATTGTATTATGAGAGTTTTTAATTCTCATTCTTGCCATGGTTGCATGTGTATGATCACAAATACTGCAAAAATAGTTTAATTTAAAATAACTCCATTTCTATTTAAATATTTTTTATATATAATTTATTATTGTGATGGCAAAGCAGGATTTTACTCGAGTCTTCAGTGCCACATGACCCTGAAATGTAGTGATATTTATGCTTAAACTTAGAAATAAATGACAATCCATCAAAAAAATTCTAAATTCAATGCAAGATATATTTTAATTTAAAGTATGTGTGCTTACAGTGTAATTAAAGTGTACTTACTCAAGAAAGTACTGGTTAGTATAAAGGCCCCGATATACTTCAAACGAAATCGAAGAATGAACTGATATGACGTCATTTTGAACAAAATCAGTTTGAAACAGATTGGTACCCGTCTCACACCATAGATACAACATCATAGCATCGTTATTGTGTTTCGGGCAAACGCGCGGGCCTTGCGACATGTTTACATTAATCTACACCCCACCTCCAGCAGCGCGGGGATGTTGGAACATTCGAAAACAGTATACCGTCACTCAGCCTTTTCGAACTTCTTTTTGCCCCCAAACGAAGAATGAAGTATTGAAGTATTCGTTTGAAGTATATGAGGGCCTTAAGGTTACAACAGGGGTTAATGTTCAGGGTTAGTACCTCGTTATTACCCAGTTATTGTTATTGCTATAATAAGTATGAACACAAGCTACTGTATTTTCTTAATAAGTCTTAACATCTCTCTTAGTCTGATGCTCAAGCAAATTGTTAATAAATTTTAATAAAATGTTTAGTAATGTTTAGATATTTTATCAAACAAGACAGATTTACAGAATCTTAGATTTACAGTGCAGTGTTTAAAAGTGCAACTGTGATTTGCATTGTTCAGTAAGAAACTTGAACACTGGCTATTTTGATGAAAATTTGATCATGTTATATAGGCTGCTGAGGTTGAATCTCAAGGCTCTCGGTTTCACTCCTGAATCTTCTCTCCATATCACACATCAGTTTATTTTCTCAGCCACAGCTCAGCCTCAGTATCCTGAGGTTTCTGTGTAATTGAGTTAGTCAATCACATCTCCCCTTGCTGTTTCTGGGACTCACGTCCATAGTGTTAGAATGGTGTCGTGCTCAATTTTAATGTCTTAAAAAAAATGTTTCATTGCTTAGAAATTGTTCTTTACAGAGTACTACATTAAGTGAATTTCCAAAGTAGCATTTATATGAATTAAAGGGATAGGTCACCCCCCCAAAAAATGAATTCTGCCATAATTTACTCAACAGTTTTGTTTCAAACCTGTATGATTTTCTCTGCCATTGAACATAAAATGAGAACAATTTAAAATCTTTCATGTAGCTATAACTTGGGTTGAGAACAGTTGAGATATGGTACACAAGTCATATTTCCTACTTTTATGGGACTTCAAAGGTGCTTTTTGCCATTTTTAGAATTTGTCAGCCCCAATTTTGATTAATTTTAATTGTATAGAAAAGAACAGCATAGACATTTCACAAAATATTAGGACTGGGTTGACAATATCAATTACTTGATTTTAATCAATATTAATTTTGAAGAATCAAAATCAATTCTTAAATCGCAATAATTCAGTCTTTGAATTATTGAAATCCTTTTTTTATGACAACCACCAAATGTTTTCATTTCAACAACAAATTGGAAAAGATAATTGTATAATTAAGAAGTTGATATAAACTGCCTTATGTTCAATTTACAGTAAAAGCTTATACAAATAAATATTTAAGTGTTGATTATAATATCTAAAAATGAATAGCAAATGAATTTAATAGATACATTTTAACCTTTAACATTAAGGTAATGTACTAACTAGAGGTCCCCTATGTAGTTTACAACATTAGTTAAGAGATATTGAATATATAAATTGACATACTGTATCTGATATATATTCAGATGAAATTAAATCAAGAGTTTGTCAAATTAAATTTAATTGATTGGGTGAAATATGTGTTAATACCCAGCCCTACAATATCCTCTTTTGTGTTCTGTGGAAGAAAGAAAGGGGTTTATGTTTTGCTAAGCACTATATATTTTTATAGCAAGGCGATCATATTATTTCTTCATGCAACAATGATTTCAATTATGTTACAGTTGATCCAGATGTTATGGTGACGGGCCAGCAGGACGCGTGGTACGTGGGACAAGAAAATGTACAGCTGGACTGTAGAGCCAATGCCAACCCACCTGCTCTTTCGTACCTCTGGACCAGGTCTGTACACAAAGTTTACTACTTCTAATATTATTGGACATGGCAGTTCAATGGTAAACTTCAGCTTCAGTGTTTTAGAAGAGAAGGTTCAAGGTTGCTTCAAGGTGGTTTCCTGCTGCAAAACTTGTCAACAAGCTCTAAACTGATAATCATGTGTTTTGTCACTCCTCAGACTGGACGCCCCAATGCCTGCAGGTGTGGACACATCTAATGGCAGCCTGGTGTTTACTCGTCCTTTAGAGCCGAACGACTCTGGACAATATAGGTGTGAAGTTCAGAACGACGTTGGACAGAGATTTAAAGATGTACGCTTCCTGGTACAAGGTGAGAAGTTTCTTGTAACCTTTCAGGTCTACAGATACTAGTGATGATGTTGATGATAGGGGGCTGAAGTTTGAGGGTGGATCACTGGTTGATAAATGATGTCCTGACATTGTCTCTGCCTTCGTGAAACAGACACCATTCATACTTACCCAGACAGTAATTACTCAAGTGAGGCATTGAGGCACAAACAAAATGCCAAGTTGGTGACTCGGTGAAGCTGGATAAAAAATACTAAGTTCAAACATGTTTTTTTTTACCATGGAACCTCATAACTGGCTCATAATTGAGCAAACTCTCTATAGTTCTCCAAAGCGCACTGGACAGTTGACTCAACTGAGTTTGCTGTTCACTTGTGTCTGAGTTAACACAAACATTCTGAGTAAAACAAACCATTTATGATTTCATTGAATTATTGAGTGCGGCAGGAATGGGCCCTAAAACCCGCAAACAAGTATTTTTGGACTTTGAGTTCAAAAGTCAATGGGTTTTTGGTTAAATGCCTAAAATAAGGTTACACACATTTCCACATTTTATTCTGCAACTTAAAATGCATCAATAATACCCAACTCGTGATTTTTTTTAAAGCTTTTACTTTATTTTAAAATGCACTTTTTAATAAATTACTAAATGGAACTACGGAGGTTTTCTGGGACATTAATTGTCATCACACACAACGGTAAAACTCATCTATTTAGTAGTCCACTTTTACAGCCTCATTGTGTTCATACTTTCGCACTTGCAAACTATTGTAACTTAAACTTTCTAACTTGTAGATTTTCTAAAGTATAATGGTCGTGGCTTTGAAGTAGGGCTGGGTGATAAAACGATAAAGATAATAATCGCAATAGGATTTTTCTCGATTAAATAAAAAGAGTTAGATAAATGGACGATATAATGTTTATGCACCAAAAGCGGAATGAAACAGCGCTACTCATTTGAACCACGCTACACAGACTATTTTTCCGCTCGGCTAAAAGTTCAAACGGCAGCGCAGCGCGAGCTCACTAGAGCAGATGCGTTTACTCGCTGATGAGTCTCGGTCATGTGAACACTGAACAGTGCTGTGAGATCCAGTGTGAAGCGCTTGAATTCTGCGAAGAACACAAATGACTTTGCGATTTAAACTAGTTTAAAGCCAGATGAAACCGTTGACAAACACTGTGTGCAACGATACAGTCAGAAGACTTTTCAGTCTACAAATCGCCATCATTTACCATGGATTTACTGTAGTAACACTAACTGCACCATGGTATTGTGGCAGAAATGTGGGATAATCGTTAGAAATTTGATGATTTAATTAATGTCGACATGAATGAAATGTAAGGGAAAGGAGTAAGGGAATATAATTTCAGTATTTTTTGTGATTAAGCTATAGCATATGTGCATATATATATAATAAATATAGCACAAATTACTACTAACCGTATAGACACATTTGTACCATGGTGTTGAGGTGCTATGTGTGGTTTTAACTGTGGGTTAGATCACCCCTGGGTTAGATGATCTAAATGTGACCATCTCTGTGAAATCCAGGCTAAAGTCTCAAAACCTAGTTATGAGATAACAAGCTATTTCACTATGATTTAAATCTTCGACTTGGTCTTACTCAGTCAATATTAAAGATATCAAGGTTACTTTTTAACAGATGTTCTTATGAAGGATGATTTTATGCAGAAAACAGTAAATCACAAAAAAAATTACTTTAGCTGGGTTTTCACAGCCAGGGTCACAAATGTATGATACTATGCAAGACCAGTGGTTAATTTTAATAAAACAGTCAGAACAATTATATTTCACCATATAAAAATTAGGTAAAGATTTGAAATTTATAAATTTTTTGGCCATATCGCCCATCCATACATTGAAGTTATGCTTTTACTTCTTTATTTAGGCTTGAAAATTCATAAAAGTTGTTCATTTGTAGAGTTTATCTGGATGAACAAAACATGTTAGAATCATAAACTTTTGTTGGTCACAGAGCTCATTTCCTGGAATAATCCAAATGTAAAAATTGGCTTAAATTTTGGAACAGCCTGGAAAACCCTGACAAAAGCTCACAAAATGTTTTCTTGTGTTCAACATTTGTGCTGTATCATTGAGTAAGTGTGTATTTCCTGTTACTGAATATGTAAATTCCTGAATCTCTTGTTGAAAATACCATTAACAGAAGCTCTTTCTGAAAGCTGGCTGAATGTGCCAAACGCTCTACACTTGGCCTGTGAGGTTTCTGCAATGACGTAAATAAAATTGGACCAAACTCACAGCAGTTTCAATTCAATCTGCTCTTTGCCACTGTGCTTTTTACCACATATTTGGCTCTTCTTCAGGCTGCAAAACATGAGAAACCTTTATTATGTAGCTGTGTTGTCAAATCATTATCCAAATATTGTGGCAGTTTTGAACTTCATTGGTGCACAAACGTGAATGACGGAAGCATAGAGAAAAACTAAATGATACAGGGAAAATCAGGAACTGGGCTTCTGTTCTTTGAAGAAGTTTAGAGTGACTTTCTTAAAATGAAACGTGTCCCCAGTTGACGTCCCATAATTGATAGACCAAATAATTATTTTATACCATCCAAAAGTGCAATATTTTTAACATCCTTTTTCTTTTTAATGTCCCCTGAAAAAAATTATGTACCAGTCTTGAAGACTTGTTCACTGTTACTGTGTCTTCACAGGCCTCCAAATTCAAATAATTGTGCCCTTTGGTGCCTGTTACATCAGCAAGATTTTGTTTTTCCTTTTAGTCATTGCAAGTTCTGTCCTTTTATCTTCTGTAATAACCTTTAAATAACCACCTGCCTCTAAACATTATTTTCCCTTGGCCCACACAGAATCTACTGACTGTTTGTTTTTGTTTTTTGTTTTTGGGACAGAATTACTGGTACAATAATCTATATATATATATATATATATATATATATATATATATATATATATATATATATATATATATATATATATATATATATTTCAGATATGGATATTTAATTGTTAATTTTACCTATTTTTATATTCAGATTTCTTTTTTTTGTCATCTAGCATTTAAAATGATTAAATTCAGTCTTTCATACTGTAGGCTTAATACTTTAATGCACTTGATTAATTTTATTTGTGTGTGTGTGTGTGTGTGCGTGCGTGCGTGCGTGTGTGTGTGTGCGTGCGTGTGTTATTTGCACAGTTCTATATATGAAGTTGGATATATATTACATCTATCCTTATCCGCATACATGCAGTATACTCACATAAAGCAATATATGCAATATAACAAATCTCAACAGCCTAATTTTTTGTCACAAATTGTAACTACTGTAAATTGTAAATAGTATACATTTTAATATCAACTTGTCAATATTGACCAGAATTTTAATGTTGACGTATATTATTATTTTTAGCATTTTATATTAGTATCATTGAGGTACTGTTATAGTTTTATTCATATTTTGAATTTTTTTTTTTTTTTTTCTGTTGTCATTTTAATTTTAGGTATATTATACTTTTAGTCGTTTTGTTTTTTGTTAGTTCTTTTATATGTCTATATGTAGTTTTCATTTTAATTTTTTAGTTGTAGTTATTTTAGAACATTGACACAAACTAAATAAAAAATGATGCCCTGGTGATTAGCTGAAATAAAAGTTTTAAGTGTTTTTATTAGTACTGTCAAACGATTAATCACGATTATCGCATCCAAAATAAAAGTTTTAAGTGTTTTTATTAGTACTGTCAAACGATTAATCGCGATTATCGCATCCAAAATAAAAGTTTTAAGTGTTTTTATTAGTACTGTCAAACGATTAATCACGATTATCGCATCCAAAATAAAAGTTTTAAATGTTTTTATTAGTACTGTCAAACGATTCATCGCGATTATCGCATCCAAAATAAAAGTTTTAAGTGTTTTTATTAGTACTGTCAAACGATTAATCGCGATTATCGCATCCAAAATAAAAGTTTTAAATGTTTTTATTAGTACTGTCAAACGATTCATCGCGATTATCGCATCCAAAATAAAAGTTTTAAGTGTTTTTATTAGTACTGTCAAATGATTAATCGTGATTATCGCATCCAAAATAAAAGTTTTTGTTTACATAATATATGTATGTGTGTGTGTGTGTGTGTGTGTGTGTGTGTGTGTGTGTGTGTGTGTGTGTGTGTGAACTGTGTATATTTATTATGTATATATAAATACACACACATGCATGTAGATATATAAGAAAAATGTTATGTTTGTATATTAAATATATTTATATAATATAAATTATATGAATATTAATGTATGCATGTAAATACATATAAATATTTTAATATATATATATATATATATATATATATATATATATATACTGTGTGTATGTGTATTTATATATACATAATAAATATACACAGTACACACACACATTATGTAATCACGATTAATCAATTGACAGAACTAGTTTTTATATTTTATTTCATTTCAGTTTAAGTTTATTTTATTTCAAGTGAAAAATGTTTTAGTTTTAATTTAGTTAACTGCTCAATTTAATGTTTTATTCTCATTTTACAGCTAAATTTATAAGAATATTAAATCGGTGCATTTTCTTCACAACTTGTCTTTAATTATGTATCTGTTTACCTGTATTTTAATATTTGTCTATATCGCACCCTCTCAGAGCCACCCCCGACCACTGCAGCCCCCACCACCACCAGCACCACCATGTCCATCCTTCCTGACACCAGCTTAACTATCACAGCTCCCATCAACCAACACGCCCACTTCAGCGCCCCGACTCAGGCCTCTCCGCCGGACGGCGGTCTGGGCACTATCGTGGGCGGTGCTGTCGGTGGGATCCTGATCCTGGTGTTGCTGATGGCACTGGCGGGGGCTTTCTACATGCGTCAGCGCCGAACATTCAGAGGAGACTACTACACCAAACAATACATCGGCCCATCCGACATGCAAAAAGAGTCGCGACTGGACGTCCTTCAACCCCATGAGCTTCAGGACATTTACGGAGACGACTCGGGCAATGGCAGCCAAGATTTGAAGCCTAAACCCGAAGGAGACATTATCTATCCCGATTATCCCAATGACCATAAAGACATGGAGGGCTGGGGAGACAATCTCAGCCTTCAGAGAGAGGGAACGTATTACTCCGACCACCACAACCATCATAACGTGAACCCCAGTGGGCCTCCACTACACAACGGCTCCCCTTACCTGCAGGACGAGTGCAACGACAATGGCACAGACAGCGACTACGTGTCTCATGTGGATGGATCTGTGATTTCACGCAGGGAATGGTATGTTTGAAAAGGCAGGGGAACTTTTACTGGACAACAATAATTTAAAATCAGCAAGAAAGTGTTATTTAACTCAGCAGAGTGAGATAAAGTGTACGTATTTAATGTATTCTTCATGCTTGGTTTATGATTTCATCCTCACGTTTTACACATGGCAAATGGCTGTAATTTACTGCAGATATATTCTGGATGGTTTTCGTTTGGTGGACTGCTGTGACTTCAGGATGTAAAGGGAGAGGTTTACATGGTTTATGATCACAGGGTGGATTTATACAAAGAAAACAAGTCTGCTAAAATTAAGCTACACTGTGTGCGTAACCATTCCAGTTACCACATTGCACATGACTGATAGCTTTAAAACCAGGTGCAGCGTATTCTTGGTTCCTTCTGCTCACTTTTTTTTTATTAAATGTATACATATGACTTCTCCAGTGTAGGAGCAAAACATGACTTTATATTCACATGAAGAGACGCATGAGTTTGAAACGTTGAGTCTTAACGTTTTGATCGCAGATATATATATATATATATATATATATATATATATATATATATAATTTTTTTTTTTTTTTATCTGTATTTTGATCTAGTTTTTGAGAAAAAAAAATCTAAATTTATTATAATATATTAATATTATAATAAATAATATGAATATCTTGAAGATATTGTTTGAGAAGCAAAAATTGCATAAGATAGCATTCTTGGGTGTTCCATGAAAGAAAGTTTTTGTATTTATTATTATTAGTATTAGTATTAGTATTTTAAACACAAAAAAAAATTGGTTTATGTTTAAAACAAGAAAAAATGGCAGTTGGGTAAAAAATAAAAAACATAAATATGTACTATGCTAAGTTTACTTCTCAGCTAAATTTATTTAATATATTAATATTATATATTCTCCAGAAAAATGTATCTTATTTTAAATATTAATGTATTTAAAATAAGAAAAAAATTAGAATTTACATAAATAATATAAAAAAAAAACTTTTGTTGTTCAATGGAAAACAAAAATATTGTTGTTTTTATTAAAAACAAGTTTTGTTTAAAACAAAAAAATGCCATTAATAAACTTAATTCAAGATGTAATATGCTAATTGTACGTACAGCTTAATGTATTAAATACATTTCAATAATAATAATTATAATATCTTTAAAATAAGACACAATTTTCTTGAAGAAGTTGCATAAGATTGCAAAAAGAATATTTAACGATTTACATTCCTTGGAAGAAAGATTTTGTATTATTATTTAAATTATCTTTTTTTAGGTTTATGTTTAAAACAAGAAAAAAATTGCCAGTGGCATTAAGTTTATTAAAATAAAAATGTAATTCAAATATATTATGCATTTTTTCCTTCTCAACTAAATTTAATTCAATTTAAATGTGTAAATATTTTTTCTCTGAAAAAAAGACAAAAATACTGATTAACAAATTGTTTTGTAGAAATACAGCTTGTTTCATTTGACTCAACACATACAATTTTAACCCAGCTGGTCTATATTTTGATGTATCTCATCACACCCCTCCTACAGTAGTGTCTTTTTCATTAATGGATAAGTTAGAGAGCAATGGAAGCAGAACGGTTTTTTGTGGTTGTGCTGAGGACCTGTCATAGGCTGATGGGGGGGTTGACGTTCTCCGCGACAGATCAAAAGGACCACGGTCGGCCCCAGTGGTTTTACCGAAGCCATGTGGCCTTTGCCAATTTAGTTCACTCCTTTTAATTTTATGCTGATTTCTTTTTTTCTCTCCATCTCTCCACCCTTGTTACTCATGCACTCCCATCCCTGTGTCGAGAGCTTCGGATTTCCCAGAATAAACTGTCTGGCGCGCAGCAGACATGTGCCTCATGGGCTTCCTCTAGCATGCCTCACCTCAAAGATCGAACTTTGTAATTAATATTTTCTGCCCTCTTGCAAACAGACCTCGTTCCATTCCGTCTCCGAGTTGTGCCGAGCATCTGTTCACAAGCACGCAAGGTTGTTTTTCTCCATGGGTCTCGATGGTCACACGTTGCATGCCTGTTGAAAAAGATACGGCAGTTGCTAATGCTTGGATTCATTGTTCATAAATCAGCGGCAGTGTTGCTACAGCTGCAGTACAGTCTGTTTTGCGTTTTCAAGACAAAAGTATTTTTTTGTTTAACAGATTGGGCTGCTTCTCATCTGTATCTTAACGGGGCAGTTATTTGTATTACTAATTATTAGAAAGAAAGTCTTGAATACCACACTGTAAAAGAATTTCGAGGACTAAACTCAACATTTTATGTTCATTGTTGCATTGAAAATTGCAATGTGCATTCAACCCCAGTATTTTCATTATTTTAATTGCCTTTTTTTCTCATTTCACCTAGAAAGGTTCAAAACACACACACAAAATCCTTTTTATTTATTATTATTTCTTATTTTATTTTTTTTCTGACGCTTGCATGCGTGGTCAATGTAACTCAATTTCATGAAGTTGTAAAAATGTACAAAGCTGTACATAAAACACTATATTTCTTCATTTTGAATAAATATAAATTTACAAGCAGAGTCCCTTTGGCCGTACATAAAAGCATCAGATATTTATTTTTTCACCATTCAATGACATGCTTTTCTGTTCTGTATTTCCGAAGTGTTATTTGTTGTTCCTGTTATTACTGTATTTTCTGGATTTGTCTTTCTTTAACAAAACGACTGTTGTTTTTGCAAGTTCGAAAGCACCAGCAATGGTGCAAACTCACTGGATATTTACAACAGTAGCACTTGCGACTGTTACGGTGGCCAGTTGCGGTATATATTATTTTTTTGTACATATTCTGGCAGGAGATATTTGTCTACGGAATAAACATATTTTTATATAAGGCCAGAACATCAAGCAGAGGATGTTCACGCTTAGTTAACATGTGCTTTTTATCTTCTCATGTTCATTTTTTTATATTTAGTTCTCAGGAGTTTGAAAGATTATTTTGTACATATTAGAGTAATACAAATGATTGATGACTTGCAAATCATTTTGGAAATGAGGGACAGACGTTGCTTTGTTTTTGATGCCTTCTGTTTATAATAAAAAAGTTTTTTTTAACATGTCAAAGTGTTTGTGATTTTGATATGTTGTGTAACACTAACACTGTGATAAATTGTTTACACTTTGATCCATTTGGTTATTTTGGATAAAAGAAATGAATAGTTCAGCCAGTAATTATTTACTTACTTTCCTATAATTCCAAGCAATTGTTTTTTTCTGGAACACATAAGGATATGTTTAAGGATATGTTTAAGCTGCTCTTTTCCATACAATGATAAAGAATAAAGCTGTTAAAACAGCACTGAACTGAGGAGGGAGTACATCAAAATTGAGCTCTTTTTTCACACTCCATGCTTGCTAAGTATTTTGAGGTGTCAAGTTTGTACGAGTGTGACTGAGCTTGAAAGCTATGATACTGCATTGATAGATAGACAGACAGACAGACAGATGATAGATAGATAGATAGATAGATAGATAGATAGATAGATAGATAGATAGATAGATAGACAGACAGATACAGGTCCTTCTCAAAAAATTTGCATATTGTGATAAAGTTCATTATTTTCTGTAATGTACTGATAAACATTAGACTTTCATATATTTTAGATTCATTACAACACAACTGAAGTAGTTCAAGCCTTTTATTGTTTTAATATTGATGATTTTGGCATACAGCTCATGAAAACCCAAAATTCCTATCTCAAAAAATTAGCATATCATGAAAAGGTTCTCTAAACGAGCTATTAACCTAATCATCTGAATCAACTAATTAACTCTAAACACCTGCAAAAGATTCCTGAGGCTTTTAAAAACTCCCAGCCTGGTTCATTACTCAAAACCGCAATCATGGGTAAGACTGCCGACCTGACTGCTGTCCAGAAGGCCATCATTGACACCCTCAAGCAAGAGGGTAAGACACAGAAAGACATTTCTGAACGAATAGGCTGTTCCCAGAGTGCTGTATCAAGGCACCTCAGTGGGAAGTCTGTGGGAAGGAAAAAGTGTGGCAGAAAACGCAGCACAACGAGAAGAGGTGACCGGACCCTGAGGAAGATTGTGGAGAAGGACCGATTCCAGACCTTGGGGGACCTGCGGAAGCAGTGGACTGAGTCTGGAGTAGAAACATCCAGAGCCACCGTGTACAGGCGTGTGCAGGAAATGGGCTACAGGTGCCGCATTCCCCAGGTCAAGCCACTTTTGAACCAGAAACAGCGGCAGAAGCGCCTGACCTGGGCTACAGAGAAGCAGCACTGGACTGTTGCTCAGTGGTCCAAAGTACTTTTTCGGATGAAAGCAAATTTTGCATGTCATTCGGAAATCAAGGTGCCAGAGTCTGGAGGAAGACTGGGGAGAGGGAAATGCCAAAATGCCTGAAGTCCAGTGTCAAGTACCCACAGTCAGTGATGGTCTGGGGTGCCATGTCAGCTGCTGGTGTTGGTCCACTGTGTTTTATCAAGGGCAGGGTCAATGCAGCTAGCTATCAGGAGATTTTGGAGCACTTCATGCTTCCATCTGCTGAAAAGCTTTATGGAGATGAAGATTTCATTTTTCAGCACGACCTGGCACCTGCTCACAGTGCCAAAACCTCTGGTAAATGGTTTACTGACCATGGTATTACTGTGCTCAATTGGTCTGCCAACTCTCCTGACCTGAACCCCATAGAGAATATGTGGGATATTGTGAAGAGAAAGTTGAGAGACGCAAGACCCAACACTCTGGATGAGCTTAAGGCCGCTATCGAAGCATCCTGGGCCTCCATAACACCTCAGCAGTGCCACAGGCTGATTGCCTCCATGCCACGCCGCATTGAAGCAGTCATTTCTGCAAAAGGATTCCCGACCAAGTATTGAGTGCATAACTGAACATAATTATTTGAAGGTTGACTTTTTTTGTATTAAAAACACTTTTCTTTTATTGGTCGGATGAAATATGCTAATTTTTTGAGATAGGAATTTCAAAAAAATCATCAATATTAAAACAATAAAAGGCTTGAACTACTTCAGTTGTGTTGTAATGAATCTAAAATATATGAAAGTCTAATGTTTATCAGTACATTACAGAAAATAATGAACTTTATCACAACATGCTAATTTTTTGAGAAGGACCTGTAATAGATAGACAGACAGAGATAGATAGATAGATAGATAGATAGATAGATAGATAGATAGATAGATAGATAGACAGACAGATGATAGATAGACAGACAGACAGACAGACAGATAGATAGATAGACAGACAGACAGACAGATAGATAGATAGATAGATAGATAGACAGACAGACAGAGACAGACAGATAGATAAAGTATTTTTGTCTCATTTTCCAGTTAAAATGGCTAAAACCTCTTGAAACAAGATAAACTTACTTGAGAAACAACAAATTAAGACTTATTTTTAGAGAATATATCACTATTTTAAGTATAACCAAGTTAAAATTTAGAAAAATGCTAGTGCAGTAAAACAAAATACACTTCTAAAATGATGAATATAAATGATAAGATTGGGCTGCTTCTCATCCTAATAATAATGGGGCAGCTTTGTAAAACTAATCATCAGAAATATATTCTTAAGAGTGTCGTTTCTAAACCCAGATATTTTCTCATTTCGTTCAGAAAATGTATGTGGGTAGTTGACAAATATAGCCAGTAAAAAATGTTTTTTTTTTTGTAAAAGGCTATTTTTGAATAAGAAATGCTTATATTTATGTACACTGAAAAAAACAATAAGTAAGATTTAAGATTTTAAGTAAAATGTAAGTATTTAAGTAAAAAATCTACTTAACTAAGTTAGGTAAAATTAGCAAAGGAAATAAGTAAATTTAACATGACGAGTAAGAGCTTGATGAGTAATATTATACATAACAAACAATTCCAAGTAAAATATACTTATAAATTCAAACTTTAATTTCTACAAGCTTAAATTGAGTACTAATACTGAATTTACTTACATTTTTTAATTCTTGCCCAAACTAAATTATTTAATGTAGAAATTACATAGTTTTTTATGTAGTATTTACTTCACCAAAAAAAAGCATTTTTATCAGTATAATAGTGCAAAGTCTGATCTTTGAGAAAATATAACGGATCACTAACTTCGCAAATTCTTTCATTGTTTTTTTAAACATTTGTACTGAACTGTATCATAAATTTGTCCTATGGTGTGACATAGCAAAAGTTAAGAAGAAAAAACCCTCTTACTAATATATAAATAGCATGAGAGAGATTTATCTTTATTGTTAGACACTTATTTCCATGTAGCATTATTTACTTAATATGAAATAATTAACATCATTTTTTCCCCATGACTTCTTGGACAATTTCAAGACAAACTTTGACAACAAAATAAACTTTGCTGTCATCCGTTCAAAACCGCTGAAAATTATACTACTGCAATACCAAAAATTTTTATTTATTTATTTTTTTTTGGTAAAAAACAAATCTGTGGTTATTTTATGTGTCACACCATGACATTACATCACACTTAAGGACAGAAATGGTAGTTCTTAAAGTATTTCTATTTAACTTTGAACATGTCAAAGGAGAAAGTTTAATTTTGATATAAACATACATAATATGTTTATGTGTTTTATATGTAAACATACATATAAAAACTGGTTTATACATGATATAAACATACATATAAACAACATGTTTTTTAAACAAAACAAAATAATTTTCATTTACAAAATTCAGTCTCTTTCAATCAGTATGTTACTAAAACTCTTCTAGCCCTCCGGTGCATGTTCGGCACAGCTAAATATGATTGATATTCAAACTATATTCATTAAGATGTGAATAGTTTTTTTATTTTTTTTTACTATATAGCTACTCATTTTAAGGCATCAATTTTGTTCTATTTACTTTCTGCATCGTTGGATCTCTGGATCTCCTCCTTGTGTGGATCCCTGTTAATTTTCTGTCTGTATTTCCTGTCTTCTCTCTTCCACTAATTTCTCTCCCTCAATTTTTTCTCTTTCAAAAACATAGTATCACATACTTATTTTCATGACACTTTATAACAGTACAAGTTTTCTGTAAAAACATCAGAAAATAGTTTAATTCATGTAATTATTGCATTTAAGAACACTGAAAATGATCAAAAAAGAATACAAAGGAGTTCAATAAATCTTATTGAATTATTTAAAATGCTTTTTAAAGAGACCTTGTCCACTGGTGTGACATCTTTGCCGGAGGACATTTTCTGTCACACCATAGGACGGTTTCAGCCGTTTTCTGTCAATTAATGACCTTGCTATTTTGAGCTAACCTGTCATCATTTTCCATGATTATGTAGTTTAACATATTTTTTTATAAAAAAATATAATTTAGGGGTGTCACACCAAAGGACAACAAAACGTAACACTTCAAAAAAAAAAGTTAAATATTTGAACAATTCTGTGAAAAAAATTGACCATGTGCACATGTCATGGGCTTCACCGGGGGCTTCAGTAACACTACCATGAATGGGGTCCTTGGAATTGCCCATTTAAAATCAGGATATGGTGTTACACCATAGGACATGGTTTTCAGAGACAAAATGTATTAAGTTACTACATTTTCAGAAATATATAGATGAAAAAAATGATTGCCATTTACTAAAGTAGACACTTGTACAATTATGCCGGGTGTATTTATTAACATTTTTGTGCTTTTCTTTTTAATTTATAAAAGTTGTAGTTTACTGAACCATGCTTGGGATGGTCACACCATAGGGTAATTTTGACATTTGGCTCAAAAATTTAAAAAAATCAAATAACACTGCAGCTTTTTTTAACAACAGTTCCATGTAGGACGAAGAAATGTTTAACGATTTACAGCATTTTAAATAACGACAATATTCATTTGTATCCTGTGGGACAGTAAAAATACCATGTCACATCAACAACCCATGTATATTTTTGTAAAAGTTATAACTCCTGTATGCAATTCTAATGTAACACACTAATTTAATGAAATCGCAAAACTGTGTGAAATCCGACAGTTATAAAGTTAAGTACTATTTATATTTTAATTAATATATTTACATGCATATTGTATAGTGTCTTTGGCTTACATAAAAGCATATTTTTTTAGCATTCAGTGTCATACTTTTCCCTTCTGTATTCCCCAAACAGAAAAACAAAATATACTTTTATTCAAGATACAATCAATGTAAATAATATTTTATGCAGTGTTGCAGAATAAATTGATCTTGTTTGATGGATTTAAAATTATTTTAGGTCATTTTTGCCTTAAACAATAGAAGACATACAGCAAATACTGACTGTTCCCCACACAAAGCTATTATATGGACTTATATGGAAAATAGACAACTAAACTACCTTTATGTTATTTTAATAGTTCTTTTTTGAAGCTTGACGGCTTCTTGATACTTTTGCAGAATGGAAAAGAGCAGTTTGGACTTTCTCATTTTGTGCTCAGTAGACAAAATAAAGTCTTACGGTAAATGATGACAGAATTTCCATTTTGGCCAAATTACATCCCTTTAATCTTCAAATATTGTCAATAACTAGATAAAGCCGTTGGAGGCAGTGAGGTCCAATCAGTCACAGACCCCAACTTTGCGCTTTTTTGTCATCGATTTGTGTCAGCAGAATATTATGCACCTCTGAAAGGATTAAGGGTATTTGTGATTTGGCATACAAACAAAGAAAAGTCTGTTCCTTCATTGAAAACGTCTACTTTATAGGACCTGATTAGATTTAACTGAACTTCACCACAAATTGGGACCCAAAAGCAACATCCCCAAAGGCCCCATGTGAAAGAATGCTTTGCACCTGTGATTATTGGCTAGTGGCTACTGACCCAACGCATCACCCTCCATTAGGTCCAACTCAGCACCCTCTCCATCACTGGGAGGGAAAATAGATTTCTGGCAATGAAAGGTAATCGATCACATCAGCACAGCCCTGATGCATCATGCTGTCTATTCTTCTCTGTATTGACCAACCACACAAAAACATAGACACAACCCACACACAACGTCAGCTCTGGATCTGCCCCACCAGGACAGTCTTGAGTATTTCTCCCTGCTGTTGATTGATCCTGCAATGCGATCCTGGAAGAAAAAAAAAACAACAACAAAAAAAAACGAGACCCCCTGAAGCTTCGGCCTTATTCCAGTAGCCTTCTCCAATATTTTTTGTTGGAATGTGTTTAGGAGACACTTTCTTCCAAAGTGACCTATTTGGAATAATGTAATTGAAACTTAAAGTTGACATCAAATTAATCCTTGTGGTTAATCAGCAGCTTTCAGGATTTTTAGGGAAAGCTCCAGGAGGCAAGCAGACCCACGGTCACCCCTCATGTCCTACCCTCTGTCATGCTTTCAGCACTCAAGTGGCTCTAGTGTCTTCTCTGCAGCGGGACAGCTTTTGTGTTGTCGTGTTGTTTCACCGCAGTGGCCCCAATCTCATCCATCACTGCTTTCAGCAGCACGTTTGTCCAGTTTGAGTATAAATATCTCGCTGCTGGTGGCCTCAAGTTACCTTCTATAATATAACCTTCTAGTTATAGTTAAAAAACTAAAACTAAAAAATAATAATTCTATTTTGTATTTCTATTTTATTTTTATTACAAATTATATTATCAGCAATAAAATAATAATAATAATAGTAATAATAATAATGAGTTTTTAATTTTATTGTAATATTTTAATTAGATTTTTCTTTAGTAAAAAAATAAAAAATCCTAAAACAGTATAAGGTACGGTGCAAACACATGCAAATACTCGCAACACAACCAAATACAGAAACACGCTGCAGAAACAGAAATGCGCTGCAAAAACATACAACACAACCAAATAGGCTACAGAAATGCGCTGCAAATACATACAACACAAACAAATACAGAAATGCGCTGCAAAAACAGAAATGCGCTGCAAATACACACAACACAACCAAATAGGCTACAGAAATGCACTGCAAATACACACAACACAAACAAATACAGAAACGCACTGTAAATACAACACAAACAGGGCTGGATTGGTAATCGGGCATACCGGGCATTTTCCCGGTGGGCCGACACACTTAAGGGGCCGACAAAATGTTTTTTTGTTGTTGTTCTTTTTTGCCAAGGACCATCACGCAGGGACAGAGCGCAGCCAGTGGCCCATTGGTTTGTCTCCTGTATTGACAGCGCAAACCACCCAATCACAATACGCTATAGACTGAGCGAAGAAGTATTTTGCTCCGCCTATATAAAGATCGCTTCACCCCAACTTCTTCTTCGTCGGCTTTTCCCACGTTTCACAGCAGCATCATCAAGAACAGGCTTGCTCTGCGGTGAGTAGTGCGGGTCAAAGAGCCATGCAGGAGGAGGAGAGGAGAGCAGTTGAATCGGTAAAGTGCTTGATAGGGACTCAGAACGGAGGCAGGCATCTAACCTATCCTAATGTGTGCCCGCGCCATGAGTGTAGAATACGCAAATATTTTTTAATAAAACGAAATTCGTCCCCCGCTATTTTTTTTGTCAAGTCAAGTGTGTTCATAGAGGTTTCCATGGGCCAATGCGAATAAATCTAGATTTAAATGAAAAAAAAAAACACGATATTGTTGGACCTGACGTTTTATTCTTATCTAAAACAGCAATCATAGGGTACATATCTACACTACCAATCAAAAGTCAAAAACAGTAGCCTAAGATTTTGAATGTTTTTCAAAGAATTCTCTACAGCTCACCAAGCCTGCATTTATTTGATCATAAATACAGCAAAATCAGTATATTGTGAAATATTTTTTACTATTTAAAATAACTGCTTTCTATTTTAATATGTTAAAATGTAATTTATTCCTGTGATCAAAGCTGAATTTTCAGCATCATAACTCCAGTCTTCAGTGTCACATGATCCTTCAGAAATCATTCTGTCCTGGCCAAATTCCTGTCATGCTGCTCAGGGAGCAAGGAACGAGGAGACACTTCATTTAGAATCTTCAATGAACAATATTTATTGATCCAACACACCGGAACGTGGAACTTGGGGAGTTGACAAACAATGCAGGACATGGGAGACAGGGAGACACAGGGCTTAAGAACATTGGGAAATCAACGAAGAAGAACAGAAACAGGTGAGGAGTAATTAAACACCGGGCTGGGGACTAATGAACTAATAACTACAGAGAACGAGGACAGGAACAGGAAGACCACGAGAGGAGGGGAAACACGAGACACAGTCTGACAATTCCCTCCTCTGGCCCTTATCAATCATGGCCTCCTAGTAATCCCCATCCACTTGATTGGCTTTATCACTCTCTCCTCTCCACCTGTAGCTGGTGTGTGGTGAGCGCACTGGCGCTGTTGTACTGTGGCTGCTGTCGCATCATCCAAGTGGATGCTGCACTGTGGTGGTGGTTGAGGAGACCCCCACATGCACCTCAATAACTGTCTGGTTCAGCTCAGCTACCAAATCTGACCTCAGAAGACTACGGAAGGTAGACCGGACTGCTGAGCGAATCATTGGTACAACCCTCCCCACTCTCCAAGAACTGTACTTATCCAGAGTGAGCAAAAAGGCTGGTAAAATCACTCTGGACCCCTCACATCCAGCACACTCCCTCTTTGAACTTTTACCATCTGGTCAACGCTACAGAGCTCTGAGCACCAGAACGACCAGACACAGGAACAGTTTCTTCCCTCAGTCAATACATCTCATGAACACTCAATAAATAAACGTAGAACACACAACTAATACATTATCCATTCACCACACTCACTTATTTTATTTTTATTTTCTCATTTCTAATTTGCACATACTTGACCTGTACATACATAGTCGCCTATATTATATATTATATATTGTGTTTTTTTTTTTTTTTGCTGCTTTGTACATTGGTTATTGGCTATTTCCTGTTATTTTGTTTCATTACCTGTGTCCTGTCCTGTTACTGTCTTTCTGTTGCACTGTG
Organism: Barbus barbus; assembly: GCF_936440315.1. Classification (NCBI taxonomy): domain Eukaryota; kingdom Metazoa; phylum Chordata; class Actinopteri; order Cypriniformes; family Cyprinidae; genus Barbus; species Barbus barbus. The sequence goes on along the minus strand of NC_136762.1, from coordinate 18,362,605 downwards.
GAGCTTCTGTCACTATAACAAATTCCTTGTATGTGTAAACATACTTGGCCAATAAAGCTCATTCTGATTCTGATTCTGGTGATTGTAAAGCGCTTTGGGTTTACGGCAATACACAATAAAAGCGCTATATAAATGTATCATTCATTCATTCATTCTAATATGCCGATTTGCTGTTCAAGAAACAATTTTACTTATTTACATATTATTATTATCAATATTTAAAACAGTTGAGTAATTTATTTTTTTTCTGGATTCTTTGATGAATAGTATGGTCCAAAGATCAGCTTTTATCTGAAATAAAAAGCTTTTGTAACATTATACACTACACCATTCAAAAGCTTGGAGTCAGTATAATTTTTTTTTGGGGGGGGGGGGGGGGGGGGGGGTTATAGAAATTAACACTTCTATTTAGCAAGGATGCTTTAAATTGATCAAAAATTATGATAAAAGACATCATGTTACAAAATATTTCTGTTTCAGATAAATGCTGTTCTTCTGAACTTTTTATTCATCAAAGAAACCTGAAAAAAATTCTACTCAGCTGTCTTCAACATAATAATAATAAATATTTTTTGAGCAGCAAATCTGAATATTTTAAGGATTTCCGAAGGATCGTGTGACTGGAGCAATGATGCTGAAAATTCAGCTTTGACATCACAGGAATAAATAAATAAATATATTCAAATAGAAAACAGTTATTTTAAATAATAAAAATATTTCACTCTATTACTGCCTTTGCTGTATTTAGGATCAAATAAATGCAGGATTCTTAAAAATCTTACTGTTCAAAAACAACATTTTTTTGCCGTATATTGATTACCAATTGTATAACCACAATTGTACAAATACCATGGTTAAACTATGGTTAGTTTAGTAAAACCATGGTTAATTTGTGGTTACCACGAAACTACAGTATCCATTTATATGTATATTTATATATATACAAAAATCTCACCTTTCAGAGCAGACATTGATAAGCATGTCCAAGGTTCGTCACTTGTTGCGGTTTTCTTTAACATGTGGTCTCTGTGTATTTGCATTTTTTTTTTTTTGCAGTTATTTGTTTGTTTTTGCAGCACGTTTCTGTATTGGTTTGTGTTGTTTTTGCAGTGTTTGCAGTGCGTTCCTGTTTTTGTCGCATTGTGAGTATTTGCAGTTTTTATTTGTTTTTTTTCTATTTCTATGTTTTTTTGTTGTTGTTGTTGTTGTTTCATTTTCAGTGCGTTGCGCTCTCTCTCAGCCACCACTGCAGAAGATTCTGAAGTCAGATTCTGAATCCCAGAATTTGGCCTCAAACATTTGGGCCCCACTGTAATGCCACTTAAAGGATGAGTAACACCATTAAATATCAGGATATTGTTCACCATGCTCTCCTGTAACTACTTAAGTGTTTTTTTAAATGTTCTCAGTTCAGAAACTGGGTTCCAGCAGCTTGAATTTTAAAGGTTGTAGAGCAGGCTACTTTCATTCTTGTTCATCCTAAAAAACAAATGAGCACAAGATCACACCATTGTTAGCTAATGAACACAACCCATGCATCTGGGAGCTCACATCAAAGGCCACAACTGACACAGCAGACCGCACAAATTGTCTGAGCTCATGGATTTGGAAATAATGAAATGCTTCAGAGGGGGAGAGAGTGGGTGATAGTTAAAACACAAAGTGGGGTCCTATGGAAAGAATGCCAGGTTTGGAGAATTCATCCAGAAAACGAAATAGAGTTGCAATACTTCTGTCTTAAACAAGTATTCCCTTTGGGTCAATGCTTCACATCTGATTATGTGAGCGACTCTGGAGGTAAATGCGGGAGTGTGGGGGGTTTGAAGAGGTTCTTCTTACATCAGCAGAAAAATGCAGTCTCCATAGAAACTTGGCTTGTTGCACTCTGTGAATGAGGACAAGTCATTGAGCACGACAGGCCTCTCCAATATTTACCAAATGACTCCCACGACTGTTTGTTGTTTAGTGTTTCTTCACTGAGAGAGAAACAGCAGCCAACTGCATGCTCAGAAACTTGTTAAGCTTGTTAAATCGACAGTAAATGTTTAGCAGCTGTGTTTACCATAACCTTTGTACTAAATACAATGACAATGTAGTGCAATAGCTTACAGTAATAAATAACTAGCATACAATAATAGTGACAATGTGTAATTAATTAATTTATTCATAATTGATTCATTAATGAATGTATAAATAATACATACATATATACATATATATATACACACACATTGTTACTGTTTTCTATCTATCTATCTATCTATCTATCGATCTATCTATCTATCTATCTATCTATCTATCTATCTATCTATCTATCTATCTATCTATCTATCTATCTATCTATCTATCTATCTATCTATCTATCTATCTATCTATCTATCTATCTATCTATCTGTCTATCCACCCACCCACCCATCCATCCATATGGTTGTGTATACAGTCATAGAAAGTACATATATAATAAAATTTTATGAATTAATATTAATATCATAATTTTAATAAATAGCTTGAGATAAAGTAACTTTTGTATAAAATAACAAACAGTATTGTGCTGTACAGTAAAATTAAGTATTTTTCTCTTGTTACTGTAAAAAGACTATTTTTACCACACATGCTAAACTAACTTACACTTAATTACTGTAAAATTTGTACATTCTTTTCCTGTAAAATTTTATTTGTTTTTATAAAACATTTAAAGGGTACTGTCTCAACTGTGTAACTGAAACTTCATGACTATAAGGCAACAAAAGACTGTTTGTTATTATTGAACCCCAGTGAGAGTGAGAAGAAAGACAGAATGGGTTATTTTTCATCATTGCGTTGAATTCTGGAGGCTTCATACGGTAAAGACAAAATGTGAGAAGTTACTACAGAATCCACGAGAAACCTCAGATGTCTTGTGCATATTGGCTCCAGCCATTCGACTAGTCTTGGGATCTGTTGAGAGCCAGCACCTAAAAATACAGTTCAGTAGTTTGTGGTTTTGCTAATGAGAACGTGTGATTTACAGTAAGGCTTCTCTCATGACCTGGGCTCTAATTGGGATCGTGGCATGTAAGCCCTGTGAACAATTTGGGTGGGCAACAATTTCTTTGAAAACTGACAGTGAAACAACAGTCCTGAAGCAGATATAATCCTAAGTGAACTGAAATCCTTTGAAACAACGTACAACCCCCAATTCCTGAAGTTCTGGACTTTCGGCTTCTTTAATGATTTCTTTTCAAGCCTAAATCTTTTGATTGTAATACCATGTGCGGCCATCTGCCTCTCTTGTAATGTTTCTTTTGCCAGTGAGGCACTTACTGCTACAGTTTCCTTGTGTCGCTAAAGGCATTTTGATGTGTTTATCCCACCTGTTGAGCTGCTAACAGGTGGACAGTAACCAGACAAGAACCACAAGAAAAGACAGAGGATTTCGCACAGCGGCGTCTCAGAATGGGCATTATGTAGGTTCAAGGACTGTATAATTGGAATATACGAGAGTATATTAATAGTGTGTGTGCACATGGTCACTCATCAACACTGCCGCTATAATTAAAACATCTATAAGCATCTGGTTTTTAATTTCCCAAAGTGTCTGTAGTTGCTGCCATATTGAGACTTGGAGAAAGATTTTACATTGTTCTCTATATCTCACAGATTGCTACAAATCGAACTGTAGTCTTTGAATATTAGAAATATGTACACTGCTGTTTTAGGGGTTTTGAGTATGAGTAAGTTTAACTCATTTTTATTTTATTCATTTCATTTGTTTATTGTAATTTGTATTATTATTTTTTATAATTGTAATACTTTTATTCAAGGATGCTTTAAATTGATTTTTTAAAATGACAGTGAATATGTTGCAAGTGTTCAAATAAATATTAAGCAGCACAACTGCTTTCAACATTTAAATAATAATAATAATAAATGTTTCTTGAATGTCAAATCATCAACTATAAATTACTATTTAAAATATATTTAAATAGAAAACAGTACTTTTAACTTTTATTGATATTTCACAATACTGTTGGTTTTTTACTGTATTTTTGTTTTAAAACGTTTTGATTGAAATGGAGTAATGAATGCTGAAAATTAAACTTTGCCAAAATAAATTCAATTTACATATATTTAAATAGAAAACAGTTACTTTAAATTGTAATAATATTTTCACAATTGCTGTTTTACTGTAAAAATGCAGTTTTGTTGATAAGACAGTTATTGTAAAAACATTAATAACAACAGTAAATGTACCACTAAAATATTTATAATAAGAAAGAATAATATAATATAATATAATATAATATAATATAATATAATATTTAAAGCTTTAAATAAAATTTTAAAACGTTAAATTTAGGCATACAAAAACAACTAAAAATTACCTCAAATACATAAATAAATCGTTTACAAAATAATTGTTACTATTTCACAAAGCAGAACAATTATATTTCAATACAAGTTCAATACATCCATCCCACCCCTCAACCCCCCCATCTGTCCTACTATAAGCAAATTAGCAGCTGTTCAGTAAAACGTTCTTGCCGCAGTCATTCGCTTTGATTAATTGCTGTTCCTTCTTGATTCTTTTAATGAAAGCTTAGGAGACCAGGGATTAAGGCATCCCAGTTTTAAAACGGTTTTGCTATATTTTTAAAAGTGGTCCACCACAAAATGCATTTCTACAATGGCAGGGAGGAGGATGAGGTTAAAGAGTCTAATAAATTGCTTATGATAGAATGTTAGGGGAACAGCCAGCCTTTAAAAACCATTAAAGGCAAGCAGCTTGAAGCCCTAATTACAGGGACATAACATCGGGCTGTGCTGCATTCATGCTGTGACGGTCAGAAGTTAGCCTCTGTTTTGGCCTGCTGCGCTAGAGGAAGCAAAATAGACTCTCCCTGTCAAAGCGATGAAGAGTTGCGTTGCGCAAGATTTTCAGTCACATTGCCAAGAAACCAAATGAGAAGAGAAAATGGTAATAATGCAAATTCAGACTTCAGTGTTTAATAGCACTTGACGTTATCCATGGTTACACCCCAAAAAGCCATTAAAACATATAATAAATAAGCCTAAATTGCCCCTGAATGCTCTATTATGTGTCTGTGCCAACTAAAATTCCACAGGAAGAAAGATGAACTGTGGAGGAGACGGAAAAAAAAGAGCTAAGCTTTTCTCTACGAGTCGAAAAAGCAACTATAAGGAAGTATTCACGTAACACCTCTTAACCTTGGCCTGGTCTGTTTCCTTCAGTGCAATTTCTCCTCTGGGTCCCTGCTGCAGTTTTCTAATCAATACCACATTGCAGGGAAACTAATGTCATACTCTTTATGTAATGTTATTAGTTGCCAGATGTTTTAGATGGTGCATTAACTAAAGTTATTGAAATTCTGTACACAACATACCCTGAAAAATTACTCAAAGACAAAATATAAAAAATATATTGTCTTGTTCATCATAGCATTGTTTGACAAAAGGATACAGGGGCTAAACGTTTTATAGCAAAATGCAGACGCAATTTAATCTTGCTGTCAAAATAGTCTGTTAGGCTTAGGTTTTAATTTGTCTAATGGCTGATGCAAGCAGCACTGTGTTTGATCTTAAAATGTGCACTTTGTTTGTAGAATGATATTAAATTCACAATGTAAACGATGAAAATTCAAATTCTAATTAGTGGAAAGAGAACAAAAAAAAAAAAAAAACAGAAAACTAAACAACTTTTAAGGCCTAAGGGGCCATTCACACAGAACATGTTTACGCGGTTAAAAAAACACAAGACAAATGGTCAAAAAAAACATTGCATCATGCCGAGACACTGCAAAAGCTGCAAGGCTCAAGCACAATCGTCAAACACATCCGTCTAGTGAGTGTTTACAAAGAAAGTTAAAGTAGTGCAGTGGAATGGAAAAATGTGTATCCACAAGTGTGTACACGGAGGTCTTTTGCTACGGAAGCCTTTTTTGGGAAATATGTACTTATTGTACACGTTGTATTCTCTACACTGCCTCAAGGGGAGCTATAGCGTAAGTATTTACTTGTGGTCAGTTTTGTCTCTTTCATACAGAAGCGCGTTACCGCCACTGATTAAAACATTTAAAAAGGTAATTGAGACTTTAAACATTTAAAAAGGTAATTGAGACTTTAAATCTCACAATTCTGACTTTTTCCCTCACAATTATGACTTTGTGAGATATAAACTTGCAATTGCGAGAAAATAAGTCAGTTTAATTCTGAGAAATAATGATACATGATATATACTGATATAAACTGGGAATTGCAAAATATAAACTCGCAATGGCGAGAAAAAGTTTATATCTCGCAATTCTGACTTTTTCTCTCAATTCGTATAATTGCGAGTTATAAAGTCCAGTTCTTCTGAGGATAAAAAAACTATTTTCTTACAATTGCGAGCTTATATTCTCCAATTCTGACTTTATAACTCGCGATTGTGTGTTACAAAGACATAATTGAAGAAAAATCGGAGAATAAATAATTGGAAAAAGTCAAGTTACTCATTAGTACAAATTTTTTTCTCGCAGTTGCGAGTTTATCACGCAATTCTGACTTTATTTCTCTAAATTGCGACTTTAGTTCTCGCAATTGTGAGTTTCTATCAAGCAATTCTTACTTTATAACTAAATGAATTCACAATTATGAGACAAAAAAAATCATTACCTTTTTTATTCGAGGGGAAGTCGTGGCCTAATGGTTAGAGAGTCGGACTCGTAATCGAAAGGTTGCGAGTTCGAGCCCCCGGCCGGCAGGAATTGTAGGTGGGGGGAGGGAATGTCCAGCGCTCTCTCCACCCTCAATACCACGACTGAGGTGCCCTTGAGCAAGGCACCGAACCCCCAATTGCTCCCCGGGCGCTGCAGCATGGCTGCCCACTGCTCCGGGTGTGTGTTCACGGTGTGTGTGTGTGTGTGTGTGTGGATTTGTTCACTACTCACTGCTGTGTGTGTGCACTTGGATGGGTTAAACGCAGAGCACCAATTTCGAGTATGGGTCACCATACTTGACAATACGTCACGACTTTACTTTTTTTTTACTTTACTTTTTTTATTCAGTGGTGGAAATAGGCTTCCATACTTTCAACTTCGGTCATGACACAACAACAGTTTGATGAGTCTTGCTGAGCAAGTAATGTAGCTGCATTGCACCATTAAGTACCGAGGTATGTCCAAGGTTTGCTGTATCGCGTAGGCTACTTGTGTAAAGTATATTTCCACCCTCAAACAGCCAAGTGATTAAGTAGCCTGTAAGACTGCAAGACCTTAAAGTTATATTTGTAACCCCACTGACTGTAAATCACAGAGTAATATAGTGCTTTCAATTAGTTCTGTCTCGCTAGTGGCACCTCTGGTGTCTGAGTAACAAAAGGCCTTCTGACAGCTCCTCAGTTCCCGTGTTGCCCTGGCGTCCAGTCACGTTATTAAATTCACCACTGGCAGCGATACCTGGAGGGCTCGTGCATTCATGTCATTCCGTCATTGGGGATAAAGGCTCTGGAAGCCATGCAATGCAATTTCATTTCTCCCTGCTTTTGTAATGCCAGAATGCAATAAAACTGTCTGGCCTCATGTCTGGCTCCAGTCGGACTGTTTTACTGACCCAAAATTCTATCCCTGAAAACTATTAGTAGCGAAATGTCATGTAGAATAATGGCGTCTTGTTCCTTGTAGGTTTAGCTGTTGGACACCATAAAGCAGCTGCTGATGAACAAGTGAGTGACTAACTACCCGGGAGGTAAACCTCACATGTTTTAATGACTAGCCTATACTGAAATACTGGTTGGGCTACAGGTCAAATCAAATATCTGCTTATTTGATTTGGCAGTCGTAACTTTGGTGTAAGAGGTCTGTGTGTGGGTATTAAATGCCTCTTATCTGTAAAAAGTTTATAGAGTCATTTTGGTTTCTTGCTTTTTGGTAGAAGAAAAGATTAATTTTCCACTGTAGCCAGTTTTTATTTTGGTTGATTTTTTGGGAAGCTGCAGTTACTAAATGTCTGCCTTTCAATATTTCCATTGCTATAAGCACGAAAGAGCTGCAAAGTATCAAAATAAATAAAAAAAGCTCTTATATATCAGTACTTTTTAGCCTCTCTTTGCGGTTTTATCTCTTAGATAACCCAAGTGATTAAACGAACCAATTTATTTGTTAAGTCAGAACGCCCTTGAGGAGAGAAATATATTTACTGGGCATATCAGCCCAACTGATGCATAACATTTGCTTTTAATAATTAAATTTGTGGGAGTGTGCTGTATAGAGATGTTTTGACTGAATTATAGCTGGCTTTTGCCTGAATTGCAGACCAGGGAAGGTCGTTCAGAAGGTGTGTAGTACAAAATAAAGAAATATAACTGAACTGATTTACTACCCATTGATGAGAACTTCAGCCACTGCTGTGACAAAAAAAAAAAAAAAAAAAAAAGTTACAATATTTTGGATTTTAAATGCTATAAAATGCTGTTGAAAAATCAAAACATTGGGTATTTGAAGTGATGGTTCTTATTAATTTGTTTATTAATTAATTTTTATTTATTTATTTTTGACAATCTCATCCTTAACAGCTAAATACTGGTTATCTTTGAACTTTAAATTTATTACTATTATTTTCTATTATGTATTTATTGTAAAATAAAAATATTTACATTCTTATTTAGCATTTATTTATTGCTTGTTTGTTTATTTTTATTTTATTAGACCATTTTTATTAGTCATCATGCATGACTAAATGTATTTTTGTAATTATTTGTAAATTTAACCTTTAAAATTAGTGAAATGTACACACACACATATGTATACACATACACAAGCTATGTGTACATTTTATTTAACATTTAATGTTTTTTATTTGTTTATTTTTTGCCGCTGTATATATGCATTTATAAATGATTATATTTTTATTAGTAAGTATTTTATCAATTCTACTGTATAAAGAGTTGACTGTTGTTGATTAATATGTAATACGTTTTTCTCTTAACTATTTCTTTAATTTTCCTATTTATGTTTCAGGTAAATTTTCTGGACGAAAGTGCATGGTTGTTTATATCTTGAGCTGAAACGACCTCACATTAAGCATTAATAGCACAACTAATTACTTGCAATTAACATGGGCCTATTAGGGAAATTGATCTCACCATCGGCAACGATTTACTACAGCTGTTATTTATAAACATCAAGGGCAAGGGCTTCTGACTGATACTCCTGGCCACATGTATTTCTACAGTCAGCACAAGCAAACAGAGAGTAAATTGAATCTTTTGTCTCTGTTGTATCACATTAAAGGTTGAGCAGTGATTATGTGGCTAAAGCGGTTTGGCAGGAAGCTACAAAAGCGGACAACGCTTCTACCTTGCGTCCACCTCTTTCTAAACTTTTATTTGAGATAAAATCAGTGCAGGGTCCTCATTTAGCTGTTTGACACTATCAGAAACCTAACTGTGCAACTAATATAAAGTGCATTTAAAACATCGGAGCATACACAAGGATGCTGAAAGCAAAGGCTGACTGTAAGGTCATTAGAGCCAGATCAATAATGTAAATGAACAGACAGTTGCAACAGCAAGTGTGGCAGACCATTTTAGATGAACACCACTTTGAACCTATTAGATCAGCACAGAGACAGCTCCCCTGGGAAGTGCAGCTTTAAGGAGATTTTATTTTGGTTTGCATTTATTTGTGCATTTATTTATTAGAATTTGAGGGTATGAGATGGAAAGAATAAATGTGTTTCTTTATTCTAGCCGCACTGCTCATTACACCTAATGTGCAGTTAATACTGTTACAACGGCCAAATTAATAAATGTAAATGTAGCTTCCAAAAGTTAATTTAATGCACTTTTGGAAGGGTTCCTAATAGACATCTGGGTTTTTATACTATACAATACAATTGGGTTTTTATTGTATACAATATTTTATATTATACATATACAGGTATATTTATTATTATTGGCATATTATTTATATTCTGTTTCTATTCAGTTTTTATTTTTTATTTTCTTGTTTTTTATATGTATTTTCAGACAATCAAACAGCTAAATATTTGTTATAATTTCTTCTAACTTTAAAATTACTGAAATGTTATTAATATACTTTTTATACTCTTAATAGATAGGCTCCCTCTGTGTACATTTGATATGTGTGTGTGTGTGTGTGTGTGTGTTTAATTAAGGAAAACATTTATTTATTTATTTATTTGTTTAGTTAGTTGGTTAGTTAATTATTTATTTGTTTTTATTTACTTGTTTCATGTTATATTTTCAGAGAATCTTCTCATCAGCTATTTATTCAAATATTTTTAATTTAAATATTTATTGTTGTTGTTATTATTATTATTATTATCATTATTATAGTTTTTGAAAAGTTTAAAAAATGTATTTATTATTTATAAATTAATTGAATGCATTTTTGTTTGTTTTTTTAAGTCTGTCTAATGAACATCTGTGTCACTGTGTTTTTACCCTTAGATGGCAGCCATGGGTTGTGCTTGGCACTCTGCATGAGTGATGACTTGTTTTACAGATGTTTCCTTACAACATTTATTTTCCTTCTAAAATTTCCCTCAGAAAGTGACACTAGTTCAATTAAGTGCTCATCATAAAAGACACATTTCGGGAATGATTAGACCTACTGCTAAAAACAATAAAAAACATAAAATTTTAATGGCCTCATAAAAGCATGATATCTGGTTGGCCGGTCAGGTGGAATGCTGACTATGCTTAAATTTGATTCCCCAGGGCACAAATATAGCACACTTAAGTGAGCATTTAGGTACGATTCGGCTTCAAGAAATTTATTGATTATTCCCTCCAATGTCGTGTCTCCACACGCAGCACTTTCTGCTCTCATTCACAGGTTGCGTGTGGATTTTCTGTTGTGTCAGCTTGAAGAAATAATGCATGAAAGGAGATGTAATTGTAATCACTTGCCACTTAATTAATAGCATTCTGTTCCCAATCTTCATAAGATCATTTACTCAGCATGCAATACTTTCATCAGAACTGGACTTTCATCTTTTTACAATTTATATGAATGAGTTTGTTTTTTATAATCAAACTTAGCATGAAAGTGCAACCCATTTTACTTCTGGTATGTAAGACTGATTGAAATTTTCCATCTGGAATGGAGTATTCATAGTAAAATTCCCTTGAGCTCCACAATAAGAAGGATGTTCTGCTGACATCATCCCTTGGCTGGAGGAAATTTGGACTCCCCAAGGTTAGGACATCAGTGCTTGTTGGCATGGAAAAGCTTCCTAGTTTGCTAGTTTTTTGTAGTGACAGAGAGTGGTGGATAGGTTGCCAGGAGTGGTGGGTGAAAGTTTGGCTTCCTCTCAGAAGCGTAGCGTGGACATCAAATCATCTGCCATCTGTTATCAATGCCATCAGTATTAGATGTTTCTATGTAAGCATCATGCTTCCTTTAAAATTCTAAGCACAAGTTTAAAGGTGCCATAGAATGGAAAACTGTCTTTACCTTGGCATTATCAGACTAACATTATCATAAAACACAGGTGACAGTTACCAGGAAAAATAATAATAATAAACTTTATTTTATATAGCGCCTTTAAAAGTAGCATCTCAAAGCGTTTTACATACAAATACAAATATGAAGTAAAAAAGATACACACAAGAGTACAGGCAGTAAAAAACAAATAAAACAATACAAAGCCAATATAATAAAACAAAGTATTCCCATAAATCACATAAAAGCTACCCTAAAAAAGTAAGTTTTAAGGGACGATTTAAAAACACTAAGAGATTCTGCATTTCTAATCTCAGAGGGCAGGGAATTCCACAATTTAGGAGCCAATGAAGAGAAAGCCCGATCACCCATAGTTTTAAGCCGAGTTGATTGAACAGTTAAAAGACCAGCTTCAGAGGAGCGTAGAACACGTGTAGGTGTGTAGGGGGTTAAAAGCTCTGACAAATATTGAGGAACCAAATTATTCAAGGCCTTATAAGTAAGCATGATAATTTTAAAATCGATACGAAAACTAACAGGAAGCCAGTGCAATTTTTCACAGATAGGTGTAATGTGCTGCCTTGCACTGGTCCTAGTCGGTATTCTGGCAGCTGAATTTTGTACCAACTGTAATTTACTTAGGGTAGCTTTTGAAACTCCAGCCATCAAAACATTACAATAATCAATATGCGAAAACACAAAAGTGTTGATTAACTTTTCAGCCAACATGGGACGTAATTTGGCAATGTTTCTGAGATGAAAAAAGATGCTTTGACTGTATTACGAACATGCAGATCAAATGTTAAGTTGGCGTCAAATATCACCCCCAGATTTTTTAGTTTAGTTTGAAACTGTAAAGCAGAGCCATCCAGACCTACAGTTGTGGCCTCTGCTTTGCGCAACTGGTGAGGGGAACCAATAAGCATCACTTCGGTCTTATCACTGTTTAGACAAAGCAAATTTTCAGACATCCATTTTTTTTATATTGACATCAGGTTTAAAATGTATGTAGATCTGAGTGTCATCAGCATAAAAGTGGACATTAAGACCAAGTGTTCTTAAAAGTTGGCCAAGAGGAAAAATGTAAATACAAAAAAGTAAAGGGTCCAAAACCGATCCCTGGGGAAAACCCAAAGTGCACCACACTGACCTCAGACCTGCAACCACCCATCGCAACAAACTGCTTTTGATCTGAGAGATACTACTTAAACCACTTCAATGCAGTATCAGAAACTCCAAAGACAGTCTCTAAACGGGTGATTAAAATAGAGTGATCTATAGTGTCAAAAGCGGCACTAAGATCAAGAAAAATCAGTTTAGATAGACAGCCAGAATCAGAAGCCATTAACAAGTCATTGGTGACCTTAACTAACGCTGTTTCAGTACTGTGGAGTTTACGGAATCCAGATTGAAGTGGCTCAAAAAGCTCGTTAGAAGAAAGATGTGAAAGCAATTGAGAAGCCACCGTTTGTTCTAAAATTTTGTCAAGGAATGGAAGATTAGAGATGGGACGTCCATGTTGTTAGTTTTTGGTACAGGGGTGACAGCAGCAATTTTAAGTGCAGCTGGCACAACACCAGTGCACAAAGAGTCATTGATAATACTCAAAACAACAGGACATAGGGAATCAAAACATGATTTAAACAGACAAGAAGGAACCTGATCAACTCTGGAAGTCGTAGCTTTCATTTTCAAAAACATATTACAAAGAAACTGGGAGTCAAGAATTGCAAAATTGGAGAGAGAAATACCAGAGAATGCCAAAACACATAAGGAAGAAGCAGCCGAAGTATGAGTATTGATAATGTGGTTACGTATATTATCGATTTTGGTGTTTACTCCAAGAACTTGTTACAAAGGTGAGTTGAAGCAGGAACATTAGAATTATTTTTAAGCAGCTTGTTGATTGAGTGAAACAGTTGTTTAGGGTTTCTCTGACTGCTAACAATTATCTGTGAAAAATAAATTGATCTAGCTGACACAATTTCAGCCCTGTACTCAAGTAAGGTGTCTTTCCAGGCCTGGGGCCGGTTGCATAAAACTGTTTTAGACTAGTTTTATAAGTTAGTCATCTAATTTTTTTATTTAAGACTGGTCTTTACTTTGTAAGCCAGTTGCATAAAATCTTAGATTGGTCTAATTTAAGACTAAAAATTAAGACTGATTACCCCATGGCTAACTTTTCCTTACAATCTATGTTGCCATGGAAACCAACTGTCAGCTGTGCCAGATTCAGAAAAGTGGCCAGACTTTTGTTTGTCTTGTGCTATGGCAAATTTTAATCTTTGGTTTTATGAACGTGCAATAAGACGAGAAAGGGTTTTCAAAGACCGTTCAAATCCACTGGAAGTCCTTTCTGAAAAGGAACTGTTCGAAAAATTGAGATTTCCAAGACATGCAATTCAACAATTAGCATTTGACTTGGAGGAGCAGCTGAGGCCCGAAACTTCAAGAAATTGTAGCATCCCTCCACTGCTACAAATATGTCTAGCGCTACGCTTCTTTGCCACAGGATGTTTTATTAATGCAGCTGCAGACGTAATTGGGGTACACAAGTCTACAGCATCAAGAATCATTCATAGAGTTTCCTGTGTGCTGTCAGGCAGACTTCCACTGTATCCGACTGATGTCTCTACCTTGAATAAGGTAAAGGTGGATTTTTTTGACATTGCCGGATTTCCTAATGTAATAGGGGCCATTGATGGAACACACATTAGGATTCAAGCACCTTCAACCCATGAGCCATTGTTTGTCAATAGGAAAGGCTACCACAGTATTAATGTGCAGGCAATCTGTGATGCCAAACTCAGAGTGCTCAACTGTGTTGCTCGGTGGCCAGGATCAACCCATGACTCACGAATTCTATTGAATTCCCAAATTCATGATGCATTTGAGAGAGGAGAATTGCAAGGGGTGCTTTTAGGTGACTCTGGTTATCCACTAAAACCCTGGCTTCTCACGCCCTTCTTGAATCCAGTCACTGCAGCTCAAACTCGTTATAACACAGCCCATGCCAAAACAAGGAATGTCATTGAAAGGTGTTTTGGAGTCCTGAAACGACGGTTTCATTGTCTGCATGGAGAGGTCAAAATGAAACCAGAGAGGGTTTGCAACATAATCTGTGCATGTGTTGTTTTACACAACTTAGCAAGGTAATAAATACGATTTTAGCCATAATTTCAACTCCTAGCTACATTTCCCCAACAGTTTTAAGTTATAGTAGTAAAAGATCACTTTGCCTTTAATAGAGATCTTGCACTCCCAGACCTGGAGGAAGACCAAATGCTTGAGGAACCAGCTTTGGAGATCACTGAGGCAGGAGATGAAGATGGATCTGGGCGTTATATTCGACAAATGATTGTAGAAAACATTTTCTCTGTTTGATTGAGAAAACTTAAAGATTGACTATTTTGAAACTTGACATTTTAATTTATTAATCAAACAAACCAATATTTACAAAAAATGCATACAGAGGATCAGTAGTAACTTCTGAAATACAATATAATCTTAAAATCACTTTAACAGAACTACCTTAATATTCACTCAAATACATGTCAAATCTATTAAATACACAAAGATATTTGTATACAAACATTGCTTTCATTTAACTATTATTAAGTAGTTAATTGATTAATTATTGGATATCAATGAGATCTACAGTTCATGTCCAAGTTTCTGTAGCTCCAATGTTAGCTTAGTTTTCTCTAATTCCAGTTTTTGTATTTCTAATTTTAGTTTTGCTTCCTCCAGTGTTAATACTTCATATTGTTTTTCCAGTATATGGTTCATGGTTCCCTATCAGTCAGTCACGTTCGACGTAACGTCAGTGTGACTGACTAATGGGAACTCGCTCGAGAGCCCAATCATCTTCGAGTGTTAACAAAACAAGCCAATGACAGTTGGCGTGCGTGTTTCGCCACGCGCACCCCGCCCCGCAGTGCGGGTATAAAAGGAGAGCGCGTGCAAACGCACATCAGCTTTTCGCTTCGGAGCCGAGCCTTGCTGCGAATCTCCGAGAGTGTACAAGACAGCTTGACGAGTGTTGGTGTTACGGCGCGTCAGCGGAGGTTGCGATCCAGTGCTGCTGCTTCATCTCGGCGTGCTGCAGCTCTCATTCTGCGGTCGCGCTGCGACCTCTCCTGGGCGCTTCAACACTTTTTCTAAAAGAGAATTTCTTTCAAAAAAGAGCAAATTCTGAAAGAGCTCCACGAGCGACGGGCGTCTTTTTAAAGATGGCTTCCCGCTCGTGTGTTTCTGGATGTGGCCGTTTCCTGGCTTCATCTGATGGTCACGATCGCTGTGTCTCGTGCTTGGGCTTTCAGCACGCTGAGGCAGCGCTCGTGGATGACTCATGTTCTCTGTGTGGGAACATGACCATCGCGATGCTGCGCTCCAGATACCTCCTCGTCAAGCGGGGGGGTATCCCCCTTGCCATGCCCCGTTCTAGTTCCTCCGGTTCTCGGAGGGCTACTTCGGCTCATGGTCAGGGTGACTTGAGGATCACAGTGAGAGCTTCCCCGTCGAGTGCGTCTCCGCGGGCCTCTCACTCCTCTAGCGCATCGCACCGTCTGGGGTTTCCGGACGAGTTTGTGGAGTCCTCGGACAGGGCGGGGCCCAGCATCTCGTTCGGAGCTCCAGCAGATGACAGGATGTCGGTCACTGCATCGGGGGATGAGCTAGGTTCTGGAGATGATGATTCGGCTGCGCTGCCTCCATCAGGAAGAGTGGCGTTGACCGAGTCAGATCCAGAACTGACTGCTATGCTTTCCCGGGCCGCTGAGAGCATCGGGCTGCACTGGAGGCCTCCTCCTTCTCCCGAACGCTCAAGGCTGGACGATTGGTTCCTGGGGGCGCAGGCCGATCGCAGGCAACCGCCTCCGGTTCCATTCTTCCCGGAAGTGCATGAGGAGGTGACTAGGTCTTGGAGGGCACCTTTTTCTGCCCGAAACAGACCTAGTGCCTCCTCCGTCCTCACCACCCTCGACGGTGGGGCGGCCCAAGGGTATGTGGAGATCCCCCCAGTTGAGCGCGCCATTGCAATGCAGCTCTGCCCGCAGGGCGCTGCCGCCTGGAGGGGTAATCCACGCCTTCCGTCCAGGGCCTGTAAGTTCTCGTCCGCTCTGACGGCCAAGGCTTACAGTGCTGCTGGACAGGCCGCTTCCGCCCTGCACGCCATGGCCCTCCTGCAAGTCCACCAGGCCAAGGCGTTAAAGCAGTTGCACGAGGGTGGTGCTGACCCAGCCGGATTGCAGGAACTGCGCACAGCGACGGACCTTGCCCTACGGGCGACGAAAGTCACGGCGCGGGCCCTGGGTCAGACGATGTCCACGTTGGTGGTCCAGGAGCGCCACTTATGGCTGACCTTGGCGGATATGAGGGAGTCTGACAAACACCGTTTCTTAGACGCCCCGATCTCCCAGGCCGGCCTATTCGGCGAAGCGGTGGAGGGCTTTGCCCAACAGTTCTCCGCCGCACAGCAGCAGACAGAGGCGTTTCGACACATCCTGCCCCGGCGGTCCGCTGCTGTCTCCACCCCACCGCCGGCTGCAGCTCCTCCGTCTGCTCGTCGCCGAGGGCGCCCTCCTGCGGCCTCCACCTCCGCTCCAGCTCGGCCCCAGCAGCAGCCTTCACAACGGCCGCAGCGTGGAGCTGGCCGCAGGAAAGCGGCGCAGCCCGTCTCTGCCCCTGCCAAATCTGTGAAGCGCCAGGGCAAGCGGCGGCCCTGAGACGGGCGACCCGGAGTCTCTGGATCCTGCTCTTCAGGAGATGGTGACTGCACCACTCCTTCCCCCGGAGGAGGGCCGGGTGGAGAATCTTTTGTTCCCCTTTTATTCTGTTCCGCCACTGGCTCTCCAGCCAGTGGTACCCAAAACCTCAAAAAAAGAGCAGTTTCCTTTTTCTCCGGGTCCCAAGAGGGCGAGGATGGCAGTGCACGAGACCCCGTCTCCACACTCCCGTCCCCCTCTCCTTTCGCCTATGAGCAGCAGGGTCCGGTCCGAGGACGCGATGCCTTCTCCCGCGCCCCCTGCTCAGCCTTGGAGCCAGGTAAGTGTCGCACTGCACACTCAGACCCCACTTCGGAACGCACTGCCTTCCGAGGCGGGCCCCTGCGCTCCACTTCGCTGCCCCGCCGTGGGTACGTCCGTGGCTCCCTTGGTCCCGCTTGTACGGTTTCTGGGGGCCTGGCTAGCGCTCCCCAGGCTGTCTCGCTGGCTCATGAGAACCATCAGACTTGGCTACGCGATTCAGTTCGCCCGGCGTCCCCCCAAGTTCAGGGGCGTTCGGTTCACCTCTGTGTTGAGCAAGGATGCCCCTCTCTTGCGTGCGGAAGTCGCGGTCCTGCTGGCGAAGGACGCGATAGAGCCGGTCCCTCCAGCCGAGATGAAGTCGGGGTTTTACAGCCCGTACTTCATTGTACCCAAGAAAGGCGGTGGGTTACGACCAATCTTGGACCTGCGCGTCCTGAACCGGGCCCTTCACAAGCTCCCGTTCAGGATGTTGACGCAAAGACGCATTTTTCAATGCATCCGTCCGTTCGATTGGTTCGCAGCGATCGACCTGAAGGACGCGTACTTTCATGTCTCAATCCTGCCTCGACACAGACCGTTTCTCCGCTTTGCGTTCGAAGGACGAGCATATCAGTACAAAGTCCTCCCCTTCGGGCTATCCCTGTCGCCTCGTGTCTTCACCAAGGTCGTGGAGGCAGCCCTTGTTCCATTAAGGGAAGCAGGCATTCGCGTTCTCAACTACCTCGACGACTGGCTCATACTGGCCCAGTCTCGAGCACTGTTGTGCGATCACAGGGACACGGTGCTTGGCCACCTCAGCCGGATGGGGCTTCGGGTCAACTGGGAAAAGAGCAAACTCTCCCCTGTGCAGAGGATCTCTTTTCTCGGTATGGAGTTGGACTCGGTCAACCTCACAGCACGTCTCTCAGTAGAGCGTGCTCAGTCGATGCTGAACTGCCTGGAGTCTTTCCAGCGCAAGACAGCGGCTCCACTGAAACACTTTCAGAGGCTCCTGGGGCATATGGCATCCGCAGCCGCTGTCACGCCGCTCGGGTTGCTTCATATGAGACCGCTTCAGCATTGGCTTCACGACCGGGTCCCGAGATGGGCATGGCGACACGGCACTTACCGGGTCTCAGTTACCCCGTCCTGCCGTCAGACCTTCGGCCCGTGGTCGGATCTTGCTTTTCTTCGGGCAGGAGTTCCCCTAGTGCAAGTATCCAGGCACATTGTTGTCTCAACAGATGCCTCTGCCATGGGCTGGGGAGCCATGTGCAACGGGCGTGCAGCTGCAGGGCTCTGGACAGGGTCCCGGTTGCAGTGGCATGTCAATTGCCTCGAGTTGCTAGCAGTATGGCTTGCGCTGCGCCGCTTCAAAGGGCTGCTACACGACAAGCATGTACTGGTCCGTACGGACAACACTGCGACCGTTGCGTACATCAACCACCAGGGTGGTCTACGCTCCCGTCGCCTGTCGCAACTCGCTCGCCATCTTCTCCTTTGGAGTCAGAAGCATCTGAGGTCGCTTCGCGCCGTTCATATCCCTGGCGAGCTCAATCGTGCAGCCGACGAGCTCTCACGTCAGCCCGCCCTTCCGGGAGAATGGCGACTCCACCCCGAGGTAGTCCAGCTGATTTGGAGACACTTCGGGGACGCTCAGGTAGACCTGTTTGCCTCCCCGGACACGTCCCACTGCCAAATGTTTTACTCCCTGTCCGAGGGTACCCTCGGCACGGACGCGCTGGCACACAGCTGGCCTCGGGGCCTACGCAAATATGCGTTTCCCCCAGTGAGCCTTCTCGCGCAGACCCTGTGCAAAGTCAGGGAGGACGAGGAGCAGGTCCTCTTGGTGGCGCCGTACTGGCCCAGTCGGACTTGGTTCCCAGAACTCATGCTCCTCGCGACAGCCCCTCCTTGGCAAATTCCTCTGAGGAGGGATCTCCTTTCTCAGAGAGGGGGCACCCTCTGGCACCCGCGTCCAGACTTGTGGAATCTCCACGTATGGTCCTTGGACGGGACGCGGAGGTTCTAGGTGGGCTACCTCCATCGGTAGTAAACACAATCACTTCAGCTAGAGCCCCGTCTACAAGACACGCTTACAGGCTGAAGTGGAACCTGTTCGTCGATTGGTGTTCTTCCCGCCGGGAAGACCCCCGGGGATGCCCGATCGCGGTCGTGCTTTCTTTCCTGCAAGATGGGTTGGAGCGAAGGCTGTCTCCCTCCACCCTCAAAGTGTATGTCGCCGCTATTGCCGCACATCACGATGCAGTAGACGGTAAGTCTGTAGGGAAGCACGACTTGGTCGTCAGGTTCCTCAGAGGGGCGAGGAGGTTAAATCCTCCGCGCCCTCATCTGGTACCCTCTTGGGATCTCCCCTTGGTCCTGTTGGCCTTGAGGGAGGAGCCCTTTGAGCCTCTGCAGTTAGTAGAGCTTAAGTTTCTGTCGTTGAAGACAGCACTCCTCACTGCATTGGCCTCGGTCAAGAGGGTAGGGGACCTGCAGGCATTTTCGGTCGACGATTCGTGCCTAGAATTCGGGCCGGATGACTCTCACGTTGTCCTGAGACCCCGGCCTGGTTATGTGCCCAAAGTTCCCACCACACCCTTCAGGGATCAGGTGGTGAACTTGCAAGCGCTGCCCCGGGAGGAGGCAGACCCAGCCATTGCTCTGCTTTGTCCCGTCCGCGCTTTGTGCACTTACGTGGACCGCACGCAGAGCTTCAGGACCTCAGACCAGCTCTTCGTCTGCTTCGGGGGACAGCAGAAGGGGAAGGCTGTCTCCAAACAAAGACTTGCCCATTGGATAGTCGAGGCTATAGTCTTGGCCTATCAGGCCCGGCGCTTACCGTGCCCCCTCGGTGTGAGAGCACACTCTACAAGAGCCATTGCTTCCTCTTGGGCGTTGGCGCGGGGCGCCTCGATAGCAGACATTTGTAGAGCTGCCGGCTGGGCGGCACCTAACACGTTTGCGAGATTTTATAATCTCCGTGTAGAGCCCGTGTCCTCCCGTGTACTTGGCTCAGACGGCCAGTAGCACTGGGACACTGCTCGGTGTCAATCCCGCTTGCTGCGCCATTCCCCTCTACGGACCGGATACGTGCGCTTTGTTGCTTCTCAGTTCAGTTCCCCATGGCGAACCCTGTTGAAGTTCCTCCCGCACCCTCGGCAGTCAGGCGTGGCGGAACGCCAGACGCCAGGTCCAGCACTCGTGTGTTTGCCCAAGGTCAGCCCTTGTGCTGGGCTAGGTGCCCGTGTGTAGTGATTCCCCTTCGGGTGGTCCCACATGTGTATTCTTCCACGGTACGGTTCCCCTCACGGTGAGCCCGTGTCTTTCCCTGGCAGAGACCTTCTGCCGTCTCTGCTGTGTTGTTATCTCACCCCAGGCTGGCTGAGTCTACCTCAGAGACTTCCATATGTAGTACTGCCCTTGGTCAGCCCATATGTGTAATTGCCACGTGGTACCTCCTTACGCAGGATGTGGCTTCCGTAGCGTTCCCCTACTTGTGGTACGCTTTCCCAGTGTTATCCATACCCACTGTACGGAACAGCAGTGGCTGTCATCCCTGCCTAAGCCTTGTCCTATCTTCCACCCCAACTGGTGTGGGGGGACTTGCCGGCTTCCGCAGGGCACTGGAGGGGGTCAGCAATAGTGGCGTTTTCCAAGGGATCCCATTAGTCAGTCACACTGACGTTACGTCGAACGTGACTGACTGATAGGGAACGTCTCGGTTACGTATGTAACCCTCGTTCCCTGAAGGAGGGAACGGAGACGTAACGTCCCGTCGCCATAGTTGCTGTACCACCGCTGTACGGCCGGGGCACACAGTCTCGGCTCCTCAGCGAAAAACTGATGTGCGTTTGCACGCGCTCTCCTTTTATACCCGCACTGCGGGGCGGGGTGCGCGTGGCGAAACACGCACGCCAACTGTCATTGGCTTGTTTTGTTAACACTCGAAGATGATTGGGCTCTCGAGCGAGTTCCCATTAGTCAGTCACACTGACGTTACGTCTCCGTTCCCTCCTTCAGGGAACGAGGGTTACATACGTAACCGAGACGTTATCTTGCTTGCCGTGCCTTTCTGTGACTCTGTGTCTGAGCCACTTCCCACAGGTGCCACTTGGGTGCTGTCCAAATCATCTCCTTTAATAAAAACAAAACAAACAATATGAGTGACAGAAACAATTTCTTTGTCGTAAATATTTCCTGTAGTCTTCAGTAATTTTAGAGCAAAAAAATTGACATTCTGTTTTTCATTTATTTATTTTTATGGGAATGGTAGGAGACATGGTGACTTTTGTGGCATTGGCTGTGTGTAAACAGACACAAACTGTAAACATGATTTGAAAAGGCTAGATTATGGGTAACAAAATGTTTTCTCTTGGTTCAAAATGGACTGTAACAGTAATACAAAAACTGATAAATTAACATTGCAATAAAAAAGTAGAATTTGACAAAGTAGTCTTTGATAATGTCTAAACATATACAAAATCAAAACCTAAAACAGTAAGCAGTTCACTATGTTTGACAACACTGTCCTCAGAAACTAAAGGATGCTCATCCTTGTAAAATATAGAGAGCTAGAGGCATAGTGGCTACACCATGGTATTACTGATGAATTTCTAAGTAAGGATTACCAGAAAGTTAACTTGGCGAGTTATATAGCTCGTTGTTTTAAGATTGTAAATATGTGTTTTACCTTCATTTTGTGTTGTTTGGTCCTGGATTGTCACAGGCGGTTCTTCAGTGACCAACGTTAACGTTACCTCGCAATCTACTAAAAAAAGACATGGTACTCAATCCAAAACAGCAGAATAGTACTTAAAAGGATCCAAATAAATAAATAAAATCTATCACTTTCTAAGCTACAGAACACTTAACAATAGA
The DNA here is from genome assembly GCF_936440315.1 of Barbus barbus. Lineage (NCBI taxonomy): Eukaryota > Metazoa > Chordata > Actinopteri > Cypriniformes > Cyprinidae > Barbus > Barbus barbus. The sequence goes on along the minus strand of NC_136762.1, from coordinate 18,340,266 downwards.
AACGTTAGCAAAAAAAAAAAAACACTACTACTTACGAGACTGTTCAAGCGGAGCTGATGTAACAGCTGTATGAGGCAATTCTTCCCCTGCAGTGGGTGACATCGTGCAGGAAACTCCGCTCTCCCTCCCTCCGGCGATTCCCCAAAACATCGGCGATTCGTCTCCATATATTTCAATTATCATTTCCGTTGTTCTTTTTAATTTAGGAGTTGGTCCTCCTCCAGTTGCTGGGTTTTTTCGTTTGAATATTTCCTTCTTTGCTTCCTGTACCATATTTTTAAACCGTTTCTGTACATCTTTGACGGTTCGCGGGACCGAGGGATTTGTACTATTAACTTTATCCGTTATTGTGGCCCAAGCCTTGTGTTTTTTCTTGTTTGAATTGTAATCGCTAAATTTGTTCATTAAAATCGATTTGACAGCATTGTATTCCTCCAATATGCAAATGTTTTCAGCAAAGGAAAACTGAGCCGAGCGCCCACTGTCGGCCATTTTGTTTAAGCTGTTCAGCGTCTTACTTTTCCCACAATGCAGTACGAATTAGACTGTCTTACTAAAGACAACCATGGACTTATTTTATGCAACAGTCTTTCCCCACTGACTTTAGTTGGTCAGGCTAATTCTTAGACGCAGTCTTAAGACAATGGCTATGTTTATGCAACCGGCCCCAGGTGATGAACAGTTAAACCTGACATACGCCATCTACGCTCCATTTTACGACACAAGGCCTCTGTAACGATAAACAATTTATCTCCAAAAGTAATTGTATAGCGGTTTTACGATACAAATGTTGCAAAGCAGCTCTACAGGAAATTAAGTTCCCACAATATATTTATATATGGCAGAACCGTAATATATATATATAACTTATGGCAAAATTTGGTAATTCTGTATGTTGTCTGAGCTTTATACTGCAGATATAACTGCAATATAAGATTATTAGATGCATTATGTGAATGCTTGGCTAAAGAGATGTGTCTTTAATCTAGATTTAAACAGAGAGAGTGTGTCTAAAAAAATTATTTATTTTTTATATATCTATTGTTGCTGCTGTTGTTTTTGTTGCCTGCCGAATGTACTAAAGTGATTATTTCCGAATTCGCCATTCAATATTAAAACTCATGAGTAATAAATCATGAGTTGGTTAGTCTTGACTGGCAAGGCAATTCGCCTCGCGCACGCTCTGTGCATTCGCGTGTCCGCCAAAAGGATGTGAGACTCGAGAATGGAGTGGAAGTGCCCAGGTGGAGCAGAGAGGCTAAACTGTCATGTTCAGGGCAGTTCAGGTCAGTTACATCTGTAAACAGACTATTGTAGTTTTGTCTTTGTTTACTTAGTTAAACATTAAACTGCTAGCAAATGTTAGCAGTAGCAGTCAATTACTGAAAAATTACCAAAAGCACGCAATTACTATTGTAAAGAGTAGGAATAGCAGATAAATATTTACATCTTTTTATAACGGGTTTAGAGGGAGCTAAGGCAGACAACAACACAACCCTTACGAAAATTAACCTGGTTTTACTAAAAATAAAAACAAAAACCTTGGTTGCTATAGTTAAATTACACTCTTAAAAATAGATGCTTCATTCATGATGCTAAAAGAACCCTTTTTTGTCTACATGCTTCCATAAAGAACCTTTAACATCTGAAGAACCTTTGTTTCACACGGTGAGGGACGTCACGGGCGAGGTGACGTAATGACCAGCTGGTATAAAAGCACGTGCGGTGAAACCGGCGTCAGCTTTCTGTCATTCAGCTAAGCGCTCTGTGTCTTGTAAGTCATATTTACCGTTGACTGTCCATTTTGCAATGTCCAAGAGGCTTTGTAAAACAAAGTTTGGGAGGAGTGAGGCGCAATACAGGCTGTGTGTGCCTCCGTGCAAACGTTATTTGTGTGCGGAGGATACACACAGCTTGTGTTGGCTTTGCTTGGGAGCGAGGCACGCGGAGGCAGCCCTCGAGGGGGCTGACTGACCGCACTGCGAGGGTTTTCCTCTGCGTGTGCTTCGCTCCCGAAAGGCCCTCTTTTCAGGAGAGGGTTCTTTCATTGGCGTTCCCCACGGAACTGGGGCGGAGCGGAGACGGCGCTTGTGGGGTTTGCAACGGGATCTGGCAGAGGGATCGGAGACGAGCGAGTCTCTATCTCCATCCTCACCTGCTGGATCCCGCGACCGCTCCCCGAGTCCGGAAGCAAGCAGGGTGGTTACTTCCCCTCGGGCAGCGGCCGCGGCGCTTCTCTTGTCTTCCTCTGATAAGGTTGACATAGGAAGCGCCGAACACGTCGCACACAAATACGGCGGTGCCTACGTGCCTTGGACATGTGGAGACAACCTTGGTTCTTGTCCCAGGGCCTGGTGTTGGGAGCTCCTTGTCGCCGCATAACGCTAGCGACGGACGCATCCCTCACCGGTTGGGGAGCGGTCATGAGTGGCCGTCCTGCCCACGGTCGGTGGAGAGGTCATCATCTCGCCTGGCACATCAACAGGCTCGAGATGCTGGCTGTGTTTCAGGCTCTGAAACACTTTCTCCTAGACCTAAGAGGTCACCATGTGTTAGTTCGCACCAACAACACAGCGGTGGTCTCTTATATCAACCACCAAGGAGGTCTGCGGTCGCGCCCCCTGTACAGGTTGGCACACCAGATCCTTGCGTGGGCCCAGGGCAAACTCCTCTCACTGAGAGCGGTTTACATCCCTGGGCATCTAAATATGGGAGCAGACACCCTGTCGAGGCAGGGGCTGTTATCCGGGGAATGGATGCTTCACACCGAGGTGATGAGGCAGATCTGGAGAGTGTTTGCCAGGCTCAGGTGGACCTCTTCGCCACTCAAGAGTCAGCGCAATGTCCCCTCTGGTACTCTCTATGTCATCCAGCTCCGTTGGGGCTGTATTCCATGGTACAGACGTGGCCGAGGCTTCGTCTGTACACCTTTCCCCCGATTGCTCTGCTCCCCGGAGTTCTGAGAGAGTGAGCCGGGACGGACTCCGGCTGCTTTTAGTAGCCCTGTTCTGGTGGGGCCGAGTATGGTTCTCGGACCTGATTTCCCTCCTCGACGGCACTCCATGGGAGATTCCAGTCAGGAAGGATCTCCTCTCACAGGCAGGAGGCACCATTGTGCATCCCCGCCCGGAGTTGTGGAAGCTGTGGGTGTGGCCCCTGAGGGGGCACAACTCATAGCTGCCGGTCTCCCAACTGAGGTTGTTGAGACCATTCTCCAATCCAGAGCTCCCTCTACGAGGAAACTGTACGCCCTGAAGTGGAGACTCTTCACTTCATGGTGCGGAGATCGCCAGCTCAACCCAGTTAACTGCCCGGTTGGCACAGTGCTGGAGTTCCTGCAGGCTCGACTCTCCGCAGGGTTAACCTACTCCACCTTGAAGGTCTATGTGGCGGCAATCTCTGCTTACCACACCCCTCTTGGTGGACTGACAGTGGGCAGACAACCCCTAGTTACACGTTTCCTCCGTGGTGCACTGAGGCTAAGGCCTCCGGTACGGTCCCGGGTCCCCCCCGGGACTTGGCTGTGGTGTTGAATGCTCTCTGTAGGCCTCCCTTCGAGCCTACTGAGGAGATCTCAGATCACCATCTCACCCTGAAGACCGTGTTTCTTCTGGCGATCACTTCTCTGAAGAGAGTTGGGGACTTGCAGGCCCTTGCTGTGACCCCTACCCATTTGGACTTTGCGCCTGGCATGGCCAAAGCCTTTCTATACCCTCATGCAGGGTATGTCCCCAAGGTTCCTTCGGTCACACCACAGCCTGTCGTGCTGCAGGCATTTAGTCCTCCTCCCTTTCGGGAACCTGACCACCTGAGACTAAATCGTATGTGTCCAGTGCGAGCACACACATACGTCCACAGAGCTGCCTTGTGGAGGAAGGCGGACCAATTGCTTATTTGCTTTGGTCCCCCTAAAAGAGGTTTTCCTGCGTCCAAGCAGACCCTCAGTCGGTGGATTGTGGATGCCATTCAGTTGGCCTATGAGTCCTCTGATCTCACCTCTCCCTTGGGAGTCAGGGCTCATTCCACTAGGAGTGTGGCGGCCTCCAAAGGCCTCTCTCGCAGGTGTCCCTATCCAGGGCATCTGCAACGCAGCGGGTTGGTCCACGCCTCTGACCTTTGTCAGATTTTATGGCCTGGACATGTGAGCCACTCCAGGTTCTTCCGTTCTCTTGCCCTAGCTGTGCTCCGTATGGATACACACAGGGCAGGGATTTGGAAGTCTGGTGCCATGGGTATCTCGATCCCCAAAGCGTCTCCTGACGCATCTCGAGCTCCTGAAGAGCAACGTCTTAGGTTACGTATGTAACCCCATTTCCTCGAAGGAACGAGACGCTGCGTCACAAGCCCACACTTCCGGCATCCCTGCCAGCGCTTGCTTCAATCTAGAAGCTGACGCCGGTTTCACCGCACGTGCTTTTATACCAGCTGGTCATTACGTCACCTCCCCCATGACGTCCCTCCCAGCCATTGGACAGATTTCATTGGTATTCAGAGCCGGTTACGATGAAGGCGCTCCCCAAAGCATCTCCTGATGCAGCGTCTCGTTCCTTCGAGGAACTGGGGTCACATACGTAACCTAAGACGATTTGCTACACTGTTTCACCATGGTATTTGTAGTAAAACTTTGGTTATACAATGGTAATCAATCCGCCAAAAAAACATGGTTACTATACTTTTACCATAGGTCTAATAACACCATGGTTTATTTTACTTATGACAAAACATGATATTGCAAAAACATGTTCAGTGTTAAGATTTTTCTGTGAAGATATATTCAAGGTGTAGCTATTAATGTACTAATTTTGACAATTAGGTAAGATAAAACAATACTATGTGCAAACTAATTACAATGAGTTGGTTGTTTTGCAAAAAGTTGGAGATGTTTATGAAAAAGTGACAGGTACAAGAAAATTTGTGAAAAAGTAAACACATGAGGGACAGAGAGATGCCAGAGAAAATGAAGAGAGTAAAAAGGAAAATGGAAGTTCAAGAGATAACATTTAATTATTTTTGCACGGCCCCAGCCTAGGGATTTAAACTTTTTTTTTGGTATTTGGTATTCATCCAGAAAATGTATGGACAATTGAAGAATGCATAAAGGTACTAGGAGCATGTATTCGCAAGAACAATGTGAAAGGCATTATCTGCTGCCACAGAATTTGGTTTAGCGCTAGCTACACAACAGGCTCAGCGCAACTCAGAGCTAGAGGAACAGAACAGAGCTCCGTGCTAGAGTATCCTCTTTGACTAACAAATTGAACCGCAACAAAGCTTCAGCAAAAACTGATGTGGAAGAAGTTAGTCAGCCTGATAACAATTATCCTGACTTACAAGCTTTCTTTGAAACAGATGTAACCATCTAATCAGTAACTGATGTGCCTGTAGATTCAGTGAAGGTATGTGGCGTTAGGAGAAGATCTCAGGGAATTGAGGGAATTGAAAGTGTTCCTCCCAACTCTTCTGTTGTCCAAGTACAAACTGTTGCCAAAGCGCTAGGACCTAAAGATATAGACAGACTATCCCAGAGCTTACCCTAAGCACGCACAAATTTTTCTGAATTTAGAAAAGCATTGATTAGCAAAATGCGTCTCTATGACATGTCATTAACAGAAGTCACACAGCTGATGTCACAAATTCGAACTGAATCTGAATTCAACAGTTTTGAGTCCGCTGTTACTGTGGAACTACAACATGCCAGTAAAGGCCATTTGAGAGAAGGTGTTTTAAAAATTCTAAAGAATAACATGGGACCCAAATTAGACTGGTCCAGAATCACTAGTTGTGTACAGAAGAAGGATGAAACTGTAAGTGAGTACACTGAAAGGTTTTGTCAGTCAGCCGCAGCAGTGGAATAGCTTACACTCCAGAGAAGGTACTGGATCATAAAGGACCACTAGTTTGAACATGGTTTGATGGCCTTTTATCAGAGTACAGATATGCTTTGCCATTCTTAGATCTCACATGGTCCACTGGAAGCCTGCAAAACAACTTGGACAGGTTAGCTACTTGGGAAAGAGACTCTGATGTTAAAGCCAGAATAAAGATTGCAGCATCATCCTATAAGGTCAATACAGAGAACTACCAGAAATGTAAATGTCCAAAGAGGGAGGGCAATTGTCATTACTGTGGTAAACCTGGACATTGGATGAAAGAGTGTAGGAAAAGCAAAAAGACATTAGGAGAAATTAACAGCTTTACTCAGCTCCTACTTCACCGAACTGTTGGAGCAGCTTGCTCAGGTGTTAACTGTTAGGGCTGTGAGTGCTTAACTTCACCAGTAATGTACAGCAAAGATGAAAGATCCTTTGTAAATTAAACTACAGGAAGGTAACTGTCACTTCCTTCCATTGAGAGAACGCTAGCTAAGTACACTCACAGCCTTCAAAGCTATACTACAGCAAACTCCAGTCACTCACCTATCCTCTCTGGGTTATGATGTTTGTTATGACTGATGTTCCATTAGAGGATGGAGATGTCGCACAGTAAAGTTCGTACACCAACTACAGGGACAGACTAGGACACACAGACCAGTGAGAAACCCAGGGAAGAACCGAAGTGCAACAGGCCTCATGGGGCCAACACTGCGGTGAAGACTCCCTCATAGGCCTTCCCCATCCACCAGTCCGTCCTTACATTTAGTCATTTGGCAGACGCTTTTACCTCACTGTTCTGTAGGTGTCGCAGCAATTAAGAAATAGGGAAAGAAGGAACAACAATAGCAGACTCAGATTGAACAAAGGATACAACCCTAGTCTTTTACAACAAATACTGCTCTGTCGTTTTTTGTTTTCTTTCTTACTCTGTGCAGATACCACTTGATGTCTGTCCCGAGAGCCATACGCACCGACCTCCTCACCTGCTTATGAAGCCATAACCTCTAAAAGACAACTAGACCCACTGCCGAGCCAACTGTCAGGGAAGACAGAACAAAAAAAATAAAAATACAAAACGCAGAGCATCACATACGAAAAATTCAGTCATCCATCAGCATGATCAAGATTGCGTGATCTTTCAGCAAAATTACACCAGATGACTGAAGATAATTCTTCATGGTTTGGAAACCTGTTAGTATCAAGTGTTTCATTCAACAAATGACCCACGCCCATCACGAGGAAATGACAGTTCCAACCAGAAAAGACTATTACCCGTAAGAACTTCACTGCACCAAAACTGTAGGAAACTTCACAGACCCTAGCTGCATGTTTGTTTCTGTGTCAGCATGCTGTTTGTCATTACAGACAATCAACACAGAGCAAGTGTTATGTGCCTATAACGATCACAGGTTACAAGAATGAACTTTTAAGTAAATTAGTATTTTGTGAGAGTTATTAGAACTCTCAAAAGGGGAACTGTTGGATTACAAATTCATAAAATGATAAATCTAGGTTCCAATGTAATAGTTGTAGAATATCAGAGACTGAATCAGACAAATTAAGATGCGAGCAGAACAATGAAACATGAGGAGCTGGTATTCCACAGAGAGGCCCAAGGAAACAGGGTGCCGTAAATCAGATTCCTAGCTCCAACTAGTCTGAAGCAAGCAAACTAACCAGCAAGCCTCTTTCACAGAACAGCTTACAATCTTGAGACAAAAGAACACTTATTGATAATTCCAATTCAGGAAGGAGACCGTCAAATTTGGGGCAAGTAATCAAGACTGATGGCCAAAGAGATTGCCGTCACATGTAAACCTGTAATAGAAAATCATGAGCTACAGACTCTCTTGGGGAGGTCTTCCCCCATGCAAGACAAAGACTGTCTGCTTCCATACGCACCTAAAATCATCTTAAAAGAATTTCATTTTCAATTTGTAATGAAACTAATCATTTCTATGCATAACTGCATATTATGTATGTAACCCACACATTTGACTATCCTTGTTTTAATCACTCATTGTGTATATCTTGCTTTTAATAAGCATTGAATAGCTTAAGCCTTAAAGGGTAATATTCATGTTTGGTATGTATGAATTTGAAAATTCATGCTTTAAATGTTTCTTCCAATTAATTCTTTGTAAAATGTATCATATTCTGGTTATAGAAATCACATTCAAAAGTATGCTTTGCAAGAGCTTGTAAAGTTCGGACATGTGACTGACCATTTAACATGTTGATTTATTTATGGGGTGGAGAAACAAAGCAATACCCCGAGCAAGGACAGTATCTAATTGGTCAAGAAGTCCAGATGGGACGGTCTGAAAGCCGAGTTTAAAAACTCAGGACACCATCAAACTCTTCTTGGTCCTCTTGGCTCTCTTGGTCCTCTCCCTTCTCCTCTTCTTCTCTTTTGCCACCGTGTTTTGACGCTGCTCTTTGAGCGTGCTCTGGCCCACATACCAGCTGCTACCACAATGAGAAGAAAACCAACCTAGCCTTTTTACATCCTTTTATTCTTTTACTTTAATTTATTTTATTTTCCGTTGTGAGTTTCGTCTACTCGGTTAAGTTTTGCCGCCACGCCTCGTCTTCGAGTTCAACTGGAGTCTGTGACCGCCTCAAAACTTCTACCAGCCACAACTCCATTGGCCTCCCAAGACATCACTTCACGACTACTGAACTCTTAACCAATCAGACACTTCGGGGAACCCCCTGTCTGCAAGACAAAAAGGAAACCCCTTAACACAGGCATAGCAAGCAAGTAACACCTCCAGGTTCTAATTGAATTGGTGTATTTAATATAAATTTTAGCCCCATTGAGAAACTCAAAGCGAGGGTTAAATAAGTGATTGATGGTTGATCAGGTCTATGCAATAGCACATATTGCTGTAAACTTGGGATTTCACATTTCCATTCTCTTAAACTCGTCCTTTCCTTACTTTCTCTCTTTCTGCAACATGTGAATGTGTGAACGCTTGTGTTCATGTGTTAGATTACTTTACATGGCTTATGTTTATATAAATAAAATCGTATTTATATTGAAAAGAGAAGTATCTTGTGTTTTGTGCTCACAAGTTAATGTCTTAAACTGCCGATCTTGTTAATGTGCTATTAAATAGTGTTTTCACTATATTTTGGATTTTAATATCCAGTGCAGAATTTGTTATACAGGTCGTTCAGTGAATTGCCGTAACAGTGAGTCTGTTCAAATTCCTTATAAAATCAAATTCTAAAAAATCTAAATTAAACTATTTCTTTAAATTACATATTAATATTAAGTTTTTTTTTTATTACGTTACATAGTATATAAACTGAAACATTGTGTTTTACATTTTGGAGGTAAAGATGACCTTCTAAGAAGATCAAGTCAGGCAGCCCAGGTGTCTGAGACATTAACGTTTTGTCTTTATGCACTTCCTGACCATTTGACAGGGTCCCAAGTTAAAGGTGAATGCTAAAGCTCAGGCACAGCTGTGCCTTTGTCTCTGATAATGTGAAGGTATGGGCGATACTGTCAGGCTGATTGGATTAGTACCTATGCATTTGAATGACACTGTTATGCTGATGAGGTCAGGGCTGTGGAAATTCTGGTAATGGGCTGATTCCTGTACTGCATTTGCATGCTTTGTTTAGATTGTCTCCACCTCTATGTATCCATCCCCCTTGAAAGGTATAAACTCTACTGTGCTGAGCTATAGTCAGACTTGGATGATTGCAGCGACGCACAGCGAGTTCTCAATAAAGAGTAACTTCTACTTGAAAGATATCCCAATGTCACCTGGTCTCTACTTCGATGAGGAGAAAGTTTCCTACAGAAGGTTATACCTGCATACTCGTTGCAGTTGACAGATTCTCCAAAGCCTGCAAGTTAATTCCCCCCGGGGTTTACCCACAGCTCTCGAAACAGCAGAGGCCCTCTTCCATAATCTCTTCCGCACCTTTGGCATCCTGGAAGATGTCGTCTTCGACCGTGTGCCACAGTTTGTCTCCCGTGTCTGGAAGGCATTCTTCAAACTCCTCGATGTCACTGTCAGTCTCTCCTCAGGGTATTACCCCCAGACTAACGGCCAGACTGAGCGGAAGATTCAGGAGATTGGGAGATATCTCCGGGCCTACTGTCTACTACTAACCCCCTCTGTTTCCCCGGATAGAAGAGCCCTCCAACGTTCCAGCTGTCAACCACTGGTTCCGAGCGAGCGAGAGAGTTTGGGACTCAGCTCATGTCCAACTCCAGCAGGCAGTCAGAGAGTCAACGCAGTCTCCACCAGCTGCACTCACCAGATCCCAATCCCCTGATTCCTGATCACCGCCACCTGTCAGCACTAATCAACAGCACTATATCCCTGCACTCCTCTGGTTCACTCACTGTCTGTTCTCAAACTTTCCATGTTGACTAACCTGACCCACTTACCTTTTGTCTACTTACCAGTTGCTCCAGTGTTCCTATCCCTGTTCTCCACTGCTTCAGTTCTCCACCGTCTCTCCTGTCCACTGTTACCTCCGGATCCCCTGGAAAAGGAAAAAGGATATTCACACTCAGATAAGCCCCTAGAGACATTCCCATTCCCCACCTGCTTACCTGGACATTCTGCTCATCTCATTCCCCTCTGCTACTACTCAATAAACCTGTTGATTGTATTGCACTTACCTCTCTGTCCTGTGTCTATCTGCTGACAAATTGTCTTTGATTTTTAGAAGTGGTAGCTACAGTATTCGATTTGAATTACAGTCGTTCCAAACTATAAGGTGCTACAATGATACAGTATCATTATTGACCAATCTAATGACATTTCAAGCATTATTTTTTTAGTAATCATACACTATGTAAACAGCAGAGAGTCAATATGTGATGAATACAGAGGATTTTGCACAAGCTCCTCTGACTGCCTTTAAAGGAGATTTTAACAGTGACTAACAGGAACCCTGCACTGAGGTTGGTGTCTGGCTCATAGTCTTCCTGTTTACCTTGATAACTGTCATTCTGTGGTGTAAACGTGTGAGAATACGTGTCTGTGTCTACGATTGAACATGTCAGTTTTTCTGTGCCCATCTGAGACTGTTTTTGCGCACAGTAATACTCATAGCAAGTTACAGTTATTCCTACATCTCAACAGAACAGACAGCAAACAATCTGGCCACCTACTATTTTAAATAGGAAACTGAGAAACCTCAAGTGAAGTGTCTGCCGTGGACTGAAACTGCTTTTTCATTGTTCAGTGAATGAGTAAAAAATGTTGTTGAAACCTCAGTACCCCATAACCCAATGAGTCAACAGTTTTAGTGCAGTTTCCTAAGTGGTGACCTCCATTCTCTACAATTTACTTGTCAAACAGGACTGAAAGAGGATGTATGACTAAGAATGATAACTGACAAATTGACACTTGTAAGCGAATAGAGGTTATACTTTAAGTGACAGGGGCTAAAAAGCTGTTTTGACAGCTTCTACACAGTGAGAATGATTTTTTCCGTTATATTTAATCTGTTAATCTGGTAATTTAATGTAATTTTGATGATTCATATTTAAAACACAGTTATTTTAAAAGGACCAATCTTAGGACCAATCTAGTTTCTCTAATCCTATGACTTTAGTCTCAACGGTTGGCAGTAAAATGTCATCAACATGTAAATGGAAACTTTTGTGGCGTTTCTTTCTAAATTTGTGGTTTTATCTTTTTTTTTTAAATACAAACAACTCATCTTATTATAATCTCATTATCATAAGATCATTACAGGTTGTCATACCAAAACATACTGGAAATAGATACTATTTCATGTCTTTGACCATAATAATTGGGCAAGAGATTTATTTTTTAAGTAATGATCTAAAAATGTAGTGTAGAGAAGCAGATTGTGGGTTATTCAAAGCTTTACTATTTTGGGGTTTGGGGTGAGGAGCGCACACACACATTCACACACTTCTTTGGCAGCTGACTATGACCTCTTATGCCCCACAGTCTAGCAGATTCAACCACACACACACCCTGGCACACACATTCAAGTGTTTTTTGCTCCAGTTGCCTTCTTTAATGACTTCAGCATGAGTCTGCCAATATTTTTTATTTTAGCAATGGTTCTGAATTTTGCTCACAGCAAGGACATGCAAGGTAGGTTCATATTGTCTCAGGTTTAATTATTTTTGCTTAATTTGATCAAAAGATGCTGTTATGTTTTCTAGCCCCTTTGAAGAGCTTGCATATTTTCTGGTAGGCTAGATACAAAAACACATATTTTGGATGGAATAATGTGAATTAATAGCATTTGATAAAAAATGTGAGCACAGTCTGTGCATTTCATTTCAGTCTGTGACTTTGCTCACACTGAGAAGACATTTCCTGAGAAAAGGGAGGGAATGAGAATTTCTGGCGTGCTTTGCAATTGTGCATAATAAATATTGTTATTGTTTTAATTTAGCCTTTTGTTTGAATTATTGTTATTGTTATTTTGAGCTTTTTGAGCATTTTAAGTATGCGATGATGATGAAAATAATAATGATAAAATCTGTTGAATCTGTTGCTCATTGAGAAGACCTGCATGCAATGAATGAAGATTCTTTCACAAATTCTGCTTTAGGCATTTCCACTGTCCTTCGCCAGACATCCTTATTGAGAAAAACATTTAACCACTTAACCTTTCATTCTGAAACCAATAAATGCTGGGGCATGGAAACAATCAATTCTGGCTTGTATTTATTTGGTAGGACTCATGAAATTAGATTTCTAGAAAAGATTAAATTCTTTAATAAGAACAATGTGGTTTAAATTGTTCAGTAGACATACAGTGGCAACAGAATGCAAGATGCGTTTTTAGATGGCAAGAAAATGCTTATTGCAATTGTATGTTCTGCTGGCTTTTTAAAATTATTTATTTTTTATTTTATTTTTCTTGCTCAAGCCATTATTGTAAGATTTGTAACATCATCAGATCAGGGTTGTAATGATGCATTCAACAGCTGTGATTTTGAACACAGAATTGTGTTTGCATGTAATCAGTTAAATGACGTACAGTGGTATGTGTGTGGTTTAAAGCAGCACGCAACATGTGTGTAAAAGAGCTGTGCTGGAAAGTCTTGTCACATGACTGAAAAACCAAAAACATCTGCTTCCTTTTGTGCAAAGCAGCTCAATTTCCATCCCAGACTCTATGCACGCTGCATGTTGATGTCACCTTTGCTATTAGGTCCAAATGCTTTTTTTTTTTTTACATTGTAGAAACAGTTTCTTCCCTCATGCAATCCATCTCATGAACACTTGACACTAAACGTGGAACACACAACTCTATTATACATTATTTATTCACCACACATACTTATTTTTTCATTTAAAATTTGCACATATCAGACTTGTACACACATAATTGTCTATATTATATATTGTGTTTTTGCTATTTTGTACATTGCCTATTTGTATATTTGTAAATTATTTTCTTATCTGTGTCCTGCCACTTGTGCTTCTGTCACTATAACAAATTCCTTGTATGTGTAAACATACCTGGCCAATAAAGCTCATTCTGATTCTGAATATTGCCAATGTACTGCATTTTTACGATAATTTTAGCTTTTCTAAATTCAAAATTCAAATTCAAATTCTTTCATCATATACTGTATTTACCCTCATTTCAAATCCTGGCTGACTTTCTTTCTTTCTTTCTTCTTTGTAACACAAATGGAGATATTTTGAATAATGTGCTGGCCTCTCTTTTCCATTGCAATGAATGGGTACTGCGTGCAAAAAGGATGCAGAAGCACCATAAAATTAGTCGTCCCTAAAAGTTTCATGAAATACTTTTTAAGTATTATGATGGTGCTTTTAGTTATGCTTTTAGTTATTTTTGGAGTTTAACAGGCCCAGTCCCCATTAACTTTAATTTTAATTAAGTTTAATTATATGGAAAAGAGCAGCCAGGACATTCTTCAAAATCTCTTTTTTTTACCTAAAGTAAAATAATGAGTAAATAATGACAAAATTTCTATTTAGACTCTCCTTTTAAGAAAGTGGTTTCTTAATTTACTTTGGGTTACATAATATGTGCCCTTCAGGATTAATTTCACAAAATGTTAGGGGGTGTTAAATGGACGTGCCAAGAAATCCATTTGTTGGCCGCCCTATCACAAATGAAGAAATCTGTCAGAGTTTATTAAGAGCGCCAAGTGCTGACACTTCCCCCGACTGTACTTTATATATCTGGGTTTACAAGGGAACACAATGGACATAAACAACAAATAAAATTAGTTGTTGTCGTAATGATTACTGTAACTATGTCCTATGCCATTAAATCTTTGAGTAATGTTCATCCCTCTCTCTTTTTTATAGACTCAGATACCAGAGACTTGGTTCTTGACCAAACAGTGACAGGGATTTTGGGGGAGGAGGTCTACCTGCATTGTCTATACACTGGACAAAGTAGCATCTCCTTCTCTTCCTGGAACCGTATCGATTCTACAAACAAGGCAAAGAAAATGGCAGGCTACAAATCCAGTAAGAGTTCTTTCAACAGAGAAAACTTTGACATCCCGGCATCAATTACAAACCTTACTGTAAAGGTGAATGTGACAAGTTTTGATCAAGCGGGAGAATACACATGTGTCTTTGACTCTGATGAGGATGCAACAAAGGACATCATGTTTCTCAGCGTTATTGGTGAGTATGCAAAAATTAATTTTTACCCAGAAAACATATTGGTTTGAAATGAGTGAGTAAATTATGACAAATGCATCAATACCTCTATTTTGTCTCTAAGCTCGGCCTGATGTTGACATAACTGTGAAAAAGGAAGTTGTGAATAGGACCCTCTACCATGTTGTCACTTGCTCTGCCTCCTGTGCCAAACCTGAGGCTGTGATTAGATGGGAGATCTCTGGTGCCCTTCCAAGAGATGACATCTTCTCTGTGAACATGATTAATCCGGTTCATCCCAATGGCACAACCAGTTCAATCAGTGTACTTCGCTTCCCCCTAATTATGAATAATGAAAGCACTGTTACCTGTGTGGTTGAGCATCCAGCTTTTACTGAACCCAAAAGAGCCAACATAGAGGTGGACACATTTGGTAAGTTCTGTTCTGGAGGGTTATTAGGAAAAGCCAGAGAGTGCAAGACAACATAAGCTACTTTTCTGTTCTTTAGCATTGGCTAAGTTTGCTCAGGATGAAACCTGAAAGAAAGAACTGAGAAATCAAGTTGGTATTATTCTACTGCCTGCTCTTTGTGCTAAGGTTGCAAGTGTTTCCTGTGGTACCGTCAGATTTGTAGCAGCTGTCTGACCACAAATGTAGCATACTGTGGAGATACAGTATAGATGTGTTCCTTTTAAAATACAAAAACAACTAAATTCTGTCTTATTTACCACTTATTATAGAACAAAATATATTCAAAAATGACTGATAAAGAAAACTTACAAATACGGGTGAACTCAGCAAGATTGTTCTCACAGTTAGCAGTTAATTTGCTTGTTTTCAAACCTGATTCACAAAAACAGTTATGCAAATTGAGAACAATACCAGTCCAAAAATGTAGTTCTGAACATAATCTGCACAGTGCAGTTCTTAATCTTGAAAACGTGTTAGGATTTTATGTTATTGAAGATGCAGCAGTCTACAATCTAGCATAATTTTTGGAACCATACATCATCTCTTCACTGCTATTCCGGCTTTTTCAATGCTGAAGTCTGTTATGGTTATAACATTTATGAGTCTGTTCTCCATCATTTGTTCAGCTACCTAACCCATGATTACAGAAAATTACAGTAATACAGTAATAGCTCAAGACAGACATTTACCTTGTAATTTTTATTTATAAGACAATCAGTAAAGGCCTTATTGACATATAAAGTGTTGGCTTATGGCTGTAGTGTTGGCGCTGAAATAAACAACAGCTTAATTTAAATCCTCAATTGTTAAATGTTAAACCATGTTGCAAGTGGTTAATGAACAGGTTTTTGCAGAATACTGAAATTGGCACAACTATTTAGTGAATTCACCTTTTATCTTTTCTTGAATCATGACATCTTAACCAAGTGTCTTTCATCCTCTGAGAAATACCTTGCTTGGAGCTATAGTTAGCATTTCCAACAGCTTGGTAAACAGACAGAACAGCTGTTTAAACTCCTCAAATGTATGCTTGTTTAACCTTGAGATTGAACTCATCAAAAGAATAGTCTCTTTGTCATGAACTTCTCATGTTCTTATTGGCATTTTTCTTCTTTTTAACAGTTTCTCCTGTTATAAAAATGACGACCGTCCTGGTCCAAGAAGGAGGAGAAGACTTTCAAGAGGTCATCTGTACAGCAACAGGAGGGAGGCCAAATCCAAATATCACATGGATACTGCCTGAATTCAAAAACACGCCACCTTTACATAGAAATGTCTCCAAATCAGATTCAGTTATCAGTTCTTATCGATTCCCATCAGACCCTTATGAAGGAGAAAATATCTCTTGTGTCTTTAGCTATGCGTTTTTCCCAATCATAAACAGAAGGACAATCACTTTGCCAATTTACTGTGAGTACCAGCACTATTTAACTGAATAGATACACATTATGTAGAACATTTAAAGCACTTTCTAATTTGAAAAACTTTTTTCCATCTAGATCTTTCCTCACTTCAGCTGAAGAACCTTGATTATGCCATTAACAGTGAGAACCATACTTCACTGGCACTTTTGGAGGGGGACACAGACATTACAATCAGGATGGATGTTTTGGGAAATGTACCAAGTTATAGAGTGAAATGTTCAAGGTAAGATGTTCTAATATCATCCCTGAAGGCCTTGAATATGAGCATAAAACGAAAATTTTAAATGAGCACTGATACAACACAATGATACTGTCAATTTCATCCACAATTAAAAATTTTAATATTGGATTCTAGTGTGTTGACTACAGAATAAAAACAATGAAGCAAGTTGTAAAAAGCTTGCTTTGCACTTTTGTATCACTTGATAAAGGGAAGGCCAACCACTACCTGAGGATGTGGATGTGGTTGGCAACAATCTCTTTGTCAGAGGACCTGTTGAGCTGCACCTTGCTGGGCAATATCTCTGCCAGGCCTCTTACCGTAGACATCAAGTTTCCCTGCGCTTTACAATTGAAGTAAATCCAAAAATCCTACTGCCAGGTACTATATTTGCTTTCATAATATCATCCCACTGTATTGATATTCTACATTCTACAACTAAAGATTGTTAACTAGAGTATAAGCTTGATTTATTTTCATTTTCAGTGACATTTCCTCCAAATATCAGTGTGAATTTAGTAGAGATTTCAGACTACATTCACATTGAGTGTTTGGCCTCCAATGCTGTACCTGCTGCAAATGTGTCCTGGGTTCTTCCAAACGAGATTAACAGTACAATACAGTCTGAAAACACACACTATAATGGATCTTATTCTGTCAGAAGTGTGTTGACTGTGCCTAGCTGCATGACCCGCAAATACGTAATTGAGTGCGTTGTCGACCATCCTGACTTCATGGAAGAAGAGAGGCAGCAGATTGCTCTTCCTGTGTGTGGTAAGACATTGTTGGATAGATGGATGGATGGAGTAATGGATAGATGCATGCATGCATTGGATGGATAGTGCAATGATGATGATAATAGAATGATGAATGGATGGATGGATGGATAGGCTAATGAATGGATGGATAGTACAATGATGATAAAACAATGGATGGATGGATGGATGGATGGATAGTACAATAATGATAATAGAACGATGGGTGGGTGGATGGATAGATGCATGCAAATGGATAGTACAATAATAATAATAGAACAATGGACGGATGGATGGTTGAAACAGTATATGGATGGATAGGTTGACGAATAGATGGATGGATGAATGGATGCATAGTACAATGATGATTATAATAGAACAATGGATGGATGCATGGATGGATAATACGATGATGATGATAGAACGATGGATGCATGGATAGATAGATCGATATGAACAATGGATGGATGAATGGATGAATAGATGTATGAATGAACAACAAATAGATGGATGCATGTGTGGATAGAATGACAGATGGATGCATATAACAATGCATGGTTGAATGGATGAATAGATGCATGAATGAGCAATAAATGGATGGATGGATAAGTGGATGAATAGATAGGTGGGTGCATGGATAGATAGATAGAACAATGGATGAATGGTTGATGGATAGAAGGATAATTTATAGACGGATGAATGGATTGGTGGATGGATGGATGGATGGATGGATGGATGCATGGATGGAACAATAGATGGATAATGGAAGGATGGGTGGTTGGATGGATGGATAGGACAATGGATGGATTGATGATGATGATAGAATGATGGAAAATGGATGGATACATTGATGGGTAGATGGATGGAGGTATGGATGGATAGAACAATGGATAGATAGATGGATGCATGGATGCTGTTGACATAGGCGGCTCACTAGGTTTTAAAACACAGCTATCAAACATTCTGACATGTAGTTTATGTTTCTTGGTTGTAGCATCACCAAATATTACCCTGCAGTCTAGTGTTGAATGGGACAGTGGCGTTGCTTACACATTGCTGGTGTGTTCAGTGCAGAGCCAGACCCCAGCAGCGGCCATCACCTGGGCTGTAGAGTGCCGTGGCAGTGATATTAGCTCTAGTGAATTTGTAATTACTCAACCTGAGTTTCAGCAGAGTCATATGGTTGTCGCTCAGAGCGCGGCACGTATTCCTATTTACTCACATGCCGGATGCACCGTGACCTGTGTGGTTGAGCTTCGAGGGTTAGAGAAACCAGAGAACAAGAGCATCGCTCTCCCATCCTTAGGTAAGTTTTACAATTACATTAACCCCAAAAGTACACTGACGCTTGAGCCAGACTTAGAAATGAATTAATGTGATTGCATTAGGAAGTTAAATGTCAGTTCATTCATACATTTTAAACATGACCTAATTGTCACTGTGAAACTGCTATGCTTCTTATTGCTTGAATTTAAAGAAATAATCTGCGTTCAACATAAATTGCGTTTAACCCTAAAATGTCCACTACAAAATCGACACATCAAGTAATGAAAATCTCTTTGCTTTTAGGGCCGACTGCAAGCCGTGCATTTCTGGGTGACGAGAGGGACACTCTCTCCTGGGACACTCTTATTTGGCATGCTGTGTGTGAGTACAGTGGCGATGCGGTGAAACCCAACATCTCCTGGGTCTTTCCCAATGAAGACACTGTAATACTGGTGACTACTGAATCCAGATATGATGGAATTAAAGTAGAAGTCAATTTAACTCATGAATTTCAACTCAATCAGTTTGAGGGGAAAGATTTAATATGTCTGATCCAGAACAATCTCGGCAGGGATGAAAGACTGACAATACACGTTCCAAAATACTGTAAGCTTTTCTCAACCCTAAAATACTGACTGGCATGAATTTTAGCTATTCATTCTATAAATGCAATCTGCTTTTTCTTTCACTTAGCTATCTCATCTATTGAGGTTTTAAACAAAACCACAGTTGATCGTAGAGGTCATGGCCAGAATGAGCATCGTTTAGCACTGCACGAAAATCTCTCGAATCAGAAGATACTTCTCAGAGCCCACGGCAATGCTCCGTCGTACAAGACAACATGTTACAGGTATGTTGAAAGGGATGGATCTTTAAAGAACCTTTGACTGAATGGTTCTTTGTGGAACTAAAAATGGTTCTTCTATGGCATCGCTGTGAAGAACCTTATTAAGCACCTTTATTTTTAAGAGTGTACTAAAGAATTGAAAGTTACAGAAAAACGCCATGACCGTATCACAGCCTGTTATACAGTTCAACAGCACTCTCAAAACCTAAATGCAGCACATTGATTTTTCTTTCATTTTAGACACCCAAAGGGATAAATAGAGAAGACAAGGGCTAGCTAAAGTTTTCACATTCATTTTTTTACTGCATCAGGCTGTGAAGTTCTAAAGGATTATTTTTGCTTGACAATAAATGCGGCAACATTTCTCATTTTTGTTTAGTTTAACTTGAAGTACTAAAATAACTAAAGCTAAATTAACTAAAATGAAAATCTTAACTTAATTAAAATCTATATAGACATATTAAATACTAATAAAAAAAGACAAAAGCACAACAAAACTACGGAAAGTGAAAACAAAAAATATAAAACACTAAAATTGTAATAGCTATAATTATGCTGCGTAGCCCAGTAAATATCCCTTAAATCTGTCATTCTATAAGAACACATACCCAAAATGAATATTCTACATATCATTTACTCATCCTCCTCTTGTCTCAAACCTTTATGACTTTTATGACCATGTTTATTCCGTGGAACACAAAAGGAGATATTCAGAAGAATGTTCATGCTGCTCTTTTCCATACATTGAAGGTGAATGGTGACAGATGCTGTCGAGCTCCAATAGTGTAATAATTGTTAACTAAAATTAAGCATAAAAATATTTTATGTTAATTGAAATAAAGCTAAACTATATTATAATAATTAAAATAAATAAAATATATTAGATAACACATTTAAACTTGAAAATTAGAAATGCTTACTGCAGCTAATGAAATAAATAAAAAGTTTATGAAATACTAAAATGACTAAAACAAGTAAATAGTAATATTAAAAATTAAAATAAAGCTAAATAGAAATATTTAAACACTAATAAAAATGACAAAACCACAACAAAAATACAAATGAAAACTTGACTTTTTTGAAAAGTCACACTTTTTGTGTTCAGAGCTTTAGAGTATGTGCCAAGATTCAGTTGCATTGTATTGATAAGAGCAATGTTAACGTGTTCCTAGAAAGAAAGAAAGTCATGAGTGAGTAAATTATCACAGTTTTCATTTTTGTGTGAGCTATCTCTTTAACTTTTCAGACATCCATTGTAATGTAGTTTTGTTTGTGCTAATTTCAGACATATTGATCAAAACTCTTCTAAATATTCCATTTACCAGTTTCTAGAGAAAAAGAGCCTTTTTAAAGTTAAGACATGCCTCTGAATTGTTCTCAACCCAGGGAGGACGGGTCAGCAGCTGACACAGAGGGCATGGCATTAGTTTTTACAGAGCCAGTGTCTGAACCGGATGCAGGATTGTACATATGCCACGTCTCGTACCACCACCACACAGCTAATGTTTTCATTCGGGTGGATGTAACTAGTGAAGAAACTCAACACAGTGAGTTTTCCTCATATCAGGCCTAGATTATCAATACTGGTAGCATATAGAAGTGTGGTGAATTGGTTTGTAATGAATGTTTGTTTTCCACAGTGATATTCATCATTATTTGCTTCTCGTCAGCTGCTGCAATCACCCTCATCTTGATTACCGTTTTGGTTGTCTTCTGGTGAGTAGACTCGCTTTCTAACAAACTTAGGTGAAATTCCACTGTTTTCTTTTTTGATATTACCATACAGGTGAGATCTGTGCAGGCAAACAGGAAGCTAGGTAGCTTACCTAGACCAATGGCATGCATCGTGTTCATAAACAGGATACATGGTGGCTGCACAAAACACTACCACATCTACCACAGTTGTGCTTTCACGACATAAACAGATTCATGTTCATGTCTCAGCAGCGGAGAATGATGTCAATTTAAATTGCAAATGTATCTGTGGCTTTGATTTAGAAAAAAAAACCCTTGACGTTTAAATTTCCTATTGTTATTTCTTTCTAGTAAATGTGGGAGAAGTCACTCATCACAAAAGGTAGACAAAGTGTTATATAAACATTTTGTCCAATAAATGTCAATGGCTCATTTCATTTTTACTTTTATTTTTCCAAAGAAAACCAGGACAGAGCGTGAGTCTCTAGCAGCTCTAATGCAGGATCCTCGCTGCCCAGAGAAGACAGTGATTCCAGGCACGTCTGGGCCGCACTATGCTGAGCTTGTGCACTATTCCATTGTATTCGATGCTAAAAGCACCGTGTGACACACCTGTTGGCTTTTACGACTGCAATATATCAGTTTTTGAACATACTTGTGGAGTTTGTGGCAGCTTGAGTGCATGCTTTTAAAAAGGCGACATGATTAAGAAATTCATTCATTTTTAATCAGACTGTTATGCTGATGATGTCATTTGTAATGAAAAAAGAAAATGAAAATTAGCTTATTTCTCAACCCAGGCCATCCAAGTTTGTTTCTTCAACAGAACAGATTTGGAGAAATTTAGCATTGCATTAGTTGCTCACCAATGTATCCTCTGCAGTGAATGGGTGCCGTCAGAATGAGAGTCCAAACAGCTGATAAAAACATCCCAATAGTTCACAAGTAATCCATACGACTCCAGTCTATCAATTAACATCTTGTGAATTGAAAATCTGTGTGTTTGTAATAAACACCTCCATCAGGTTTCTCCGAAACTTCTCCAAATCCATTCCAATGATGAAAAAAAAACCCCATAAACATCTCGAATGGCTGAAGAATGAGTAAATCTTGAGCAAATTTTTATTTTTGGATGAACTATTCCTTTAATATGAATATTTCACCAGTGGTCTCAGGGTTTTGGACCCAACTGTATACACACATTGCAGTTGGTGTTTTTGATATGTAGTTGTTCTTTTTCCTCGACTACAAATACCGATTGTAAGGAAAAGATTGAAGTAGCTTGGTATTACTTTCAGCATTATGATTTATTTCGACAAGTAGCATTGTTTTATAAATATAAGCACATTTTTATTGTTGTACTACTTTTTAAGATTGTTGCTTTGTTCTGACTTACACAGAGATACAATTTAAAAGTCTGGTTGGTGTCTTCTATCTTGTTTTCGTTCCAATTGTACTTGTAGCCCACAAACTGACTGAATTTGTAGCGCCCTCTGGTGATCCTACAGTATATAGCGGGAGAATCCCCATCTGAGCCTGTAGAGTCCAGTCTGATATTTTGGTTATAAGATTTTACTCCCTTCACAGTCTTTGTATGAATGACGACTGGTCTTTCCTTTGTGTTGCTCTAAGATGTTTACGCATCTCCAGGGTAAATAATGTCACTGTGATATTTGTAAAAATACAATAAAATACTTGACAAGTTTAAATACTTACCTAGTCCGTTTGTTTATCAGGTAAAAAATATTATTCCAATCATAAGATGATATATGACAAATACAGTTTTCACAAAGGACAACATTCTTTAAATATCACATTATAAAATGTACTTTCCTGTTACACTGATTCACAAAACACATTGTTAAGAAGAGATTTGACTCTTGAGTTAAACTGAATTATTGCTCATAAACATTTCATACACAGTCCATACATTAAGAATCAAAATATTGACTTTATGTACATTTATCGTTTCTTGTACAGACAAGGTTTAAGTTGAAGACCAACTTTCTTCATGTTTCCAGGTGCTTTTCCTGTCTTTATGAATTCAAATGAGTAGAAGTGGCTGTTTTCTGTGTCCTAGGGGAACAAAAGATGAAAATAAATAGCTTGTAAACAGCTCTTTTCTTTAAATGGTAAATTAAAGTACATTTTGATTACTAAATTATGACCTATTTTACTGAAAAACAGAATGTAGAACATTTTATGTTAGTGCTGTTAATATATTCCATTATTGATCTCCATACTTGCAGAACAGCCCAGTTCTAGTCTGCAACACTGCGCACTTGGCCTGACTTTCCATCTCTAGTACAGCATTAGACCTGCAACTAACAATCATTTATGATAATTACAGAGGAGATTATTCTAATGAATTAATAGATTTTTGACAGCAGTCCTTACTTGCATGTTTGTCAGTTTTTAACAGTATGTCTGCAGAAAATGTTTCAGTGAGTTTTGCACAATCATCTAAATAATAAAGTATGATCACCAACTCCAAAATATCAGTTTTCCAATTACTATTTGCCTCATTTTCTGCTCCGCACCATGGTTATTTTAGTATTATTTATGTACTGTTATAGTTCAAAATATTTTCAAAGAGCTTATATTTTGAGGTTTCAAAAGTAATGACAAGAACTGCATATTCTGAGTTTTTTTGAGGGGGAATGTATGATTAAGCTGATATTTAGAAGCTGCTTGTATCCAAAGGAAGTACAGGAGATGAACATCCTGGTGTAAAAAGCATAAAACCTGATCCTGGAAAATCATATTTTATCCTGTTTTCTCTATGCCACAGGGTACCTTCAGTAGTGTGCTTGACAGTGTAATGGTATGTCTCGTGAGAGTTATTAAGCAGACAAAATATGAGGCCATTTCACAGGACCAGGTGAATGTTATGCTGGAAACATGTTTTTTAAAGCTCACCAAGGCTGTATTTATTTGATGAAATATAGAGTAAAACCATAATATTATGATATATTATTTAAATAACTGGTTTCTATTATAAGACATTTATTCATTTTATTCAAGCTGAATTTTCTGCATAATTACTCTAGTCTTCAGTGTCACATGATCCTTCAGAAACAATTCTAATTTGCTGAAACATTTATTATCAATGTAATAAACTTTCCTGTAGCTCAAATAGTAGAGTATGGCGCTAGCAACGCCAAGGTCATGGGTTCGATTCCCAGGGAAAGCAAGAGTTAATAAAATTTAAAAACTGTAACTTGAATGCAATGTAAGTTGCTTTGGAAAAAAACAGAAAACAGTGATATTTTTCATAATTCCTTTATGAATAGAAAGCTTAAAGAACAGCATTTATTTGAAAGATTAAAAATGTCTTTACTATCACTTTTGATACATCTAATGCATCCTTGTTGAATAATTAATTTCTTTAAAATATCTAAACATTTGAATGGTAGTGTATGTTCACTGAAATGAATTGCACATTACCTTATGGACTAACTTGAAGCCAAGACTTGACAATGCACTAATGAACAAACGCTCATTTTCAAATCTGCTGGCCACTTCAGCAATTTTAAGAACACCCCTGCAAAATAAATAAATGGAAAGAGGATATAACAAAGTCATGGCCAAAAATATTGGCACCCTTGGTAAATATGATCAGAAGCGGCTGTGAAAATTAATCTGCATAGTTCATCATTTTGATCCTTTATTTAAACAATTCACAAAAATCTAACCTTTCATTGGATAATAAGAATTTAAAATTGAGGGAAATATCAGCCCGGGGAGCAGTTGGGGGTTCGGTGCCTTGCTCAAGGGTCTCACCTCAGTCGTGGTATTGAGGGTGGAGAGAGTGTTGGTTATTCATTCCCCCACCTACAATCCCTGCCGGACCTGAGACTCGAACCCACGACCTTCCGGTTACAACTCCAACTCTCTATCCATTAGGCCACGACTGATTATGAACATGAAATGATCCAGCCATGGCTTCGTGTTTCATAGAAATATAAATAGGAGGGAAAACAAAGCCCAAATTCCCTTAATCATCCATCACAATGAGAAAAACCAAAGAATATATTTCTGATGTACAGCAAAAGATAACTGAGCTTCACAAATTAGTGAAGTGGCTTTATGAAAAGAGCTAGAGAAGTGAAGATTCCCATTTCCACCATCAGGGCAATAATTAAGAATTTCCAATCAACATAAAATGTTACGAAACTGCCTGGAAGAGGACATGCGTCCTAATGCATGGTGAGAAGGAGAGTTTTATTGGCTAAAGACTCCCCAAGGATCACAGCTGGAGAATTGCAGAAAATAGTTGAGGCTCGGGGTCAGAAAACCTTTAAAAAAAAATAATTGTCAAACAGCACAGCATGTTGTTTGGGAGGGTTTCAAGAAATATTCTCCTAGCTCATCCAAAAGTAAACTCCAGCACATTCAGTTATCAGACACGACTGGAACTTCAAATGGGACTGGCTTCTATGGTCAGATGAAACAAAAAAATTAGCTTTTTAGCAGCAAACACTCAAGGCTTGGTGAACACAGGGATAAAAAGTACCCCATGTGTACTAGGGCTGCGCGATATATCGCATGCGATTGTCATGCACATCTCGTCAATAAAGCCGGTTCCTTGATTAGCAGTAAATCTCCATCACCTGTTTTAAAATGGAGCGGCATTTAATACACTGAGCCGTAGATTGACAAGTTACGCAATATCGCGTTCATTATCGCAGATGAATCGCCTTTGATAATGAACGCGACATTGCCTAGCTTGTGTCAGTGAACTACGGCTCTTATTAGTAGTAGTAATAATAATAATATTATATATATATATATATATATATATATATAGCTCCTAACTTTGTTTTTCTCCGCTTGCAGAAGCGCTGCAGGTGCGTGATGTGATAGCTTGAATCCTCATGTTCTGTTGTTTGCTGCTTTTTGCGCATGTAAAATGAATCCCCAGAAAACAAATGTTAGTATTTTTAACGGGTGACGACAGACACTTATTCTAATTTAATTCAATTCTAATTTCAAATAGTCTTGTCGGTTAACGGTTAATCGGTTAACGAGCGTCGGTTAGGAAAAATAACCGAAATGAACATCCCTTAAATGGAGGTTTCAAAAAGTATTGAATAAAAGGGTGCCGTTAATTGTGTATTAGATAAAAACATTTATTTCATAATGATATTTCCCCCCATTTTAAATTCTTATTATCCAATGAAAGGTTAGGCTTTTGTGAATTTATTTATTTTTGAATTTATTGCAGATTAATTTTCACAGCCTTCTTTGATCATATTTTGAAAATAAGTATTGGTCTTTTATTGATTTTGAAATAAACTTTTAAAATAAAGGCAACTGTTCTAAAAAAAAAAAAAAAAAAAAAGAAGAAAAAAGAAAGAAAGAAAGAAATAAGGCAGTTACCCCATCACCAGGACTCTGTTTGCTTCTGCCAAAAAGTCTCCCAGATTTGTACCCATCAGAGAAAGACAGAAAACAGTAATATCTACAGTAGAATCACGAAGCGGCACCTGTGAAAAGGTAATAAACAGTGCTGTGAAAAGGTAATAAACATTACAAATTAAAGCATTATTACAACAATAACTTACTTTTGCCATGTCACATGCCGTGG
Organism: Barbus barbus; assembly: GCF_936440315.1. Classification (NCBI taxonomy): domain Eukaryota; kingdom Metazoa; phylum Chordata; class Actinopteri; order Cypriniformes; family Cyprinidae; genus Barbus; species Barbus barbus. The sequence continues at coordinate 18,313,509 of NC_136762.1, read as the reverse complement.
CAAGATCACAAACCGGAGCCAAATCAAAAGAATGCACTTTATTCTTTACACTCCGAGCAATTTTACAGTCTCCACAGCCGAAGTCAGCAACAACTAAAGAAGCTGGTCTGGGGAAAAAAAAGGAAATAGAAATTCATTGACTTTCAGTGCCTTCCAAAAATGCTGTATTTCTGTAGTTCATTCATGGAAGATTACTCTGTTCTTCTGATTATTCTATTATTTCAGGAAACTACAGCCATCTCAAAACAGCATACAAAGCTAAATTATTATTATTATTACTGTTGCTGATATTATTATTATTATGCCAAATAACTTCTTCAAGTCTTTTTAAAATATAGTAAAATTAAAATACAAAAGCATGTTGTAATAATTTTTTAAATAAATAAAGTTTAAAGCATATATATATATATATATATATATATATATATATATATATAGGTGTGCATGTGTGGGTCTAAAAGTAACGTGCATGCTTGCATACCCAGAAACAAAACCAAAAACACAAAATAAAAAAACCACTGCATAAAGGAATCAGCAAAAGGAAGGTCATCTCACTTTTTACAAATATAGGAAATGATTGCATCCACAGGGTTTGTAGGCCAGTGCTGAACTTGTGCCGTGTAGCCCTTGTGGTAAATTGCAATGGCCTCTGGGTCCTGCTGAAACATGCGTTTGGCCTCACCGCTGGTCGACGTGTAAAGCTGCTCATTGATGTAGCGGAATCGAGCGGCTTCTAACCGCTTCTCCATCTTTGTCCTTAAAACAGTCGAGGGGTCAGGAGCCACTTGCTCTTCATCTCCTTTCAAACTTACTGTTGTATCTTTGGGTTCTTCTGGTTCCTCTGAGGCTTTATTACTGTCATCAGGAAGCTGCGACTTTAAAATGCGACGCAGTTTTTCTGCCTGTGATTTATTCAGAATTTTTGAAGGCTTCCCTTTATTTTCCACTTTATTTGAGACTGTATTGTTGCTTAGGGAGTCATTTACTATTCTAGTTCCTGTGCTGGGCATTTCATCTATTTTAGAGTCTTTGAAATACTCAGCATTGTCCAGAATGGAAGATATACCATTCTTTTTATGAGCTTTCTTTGTTTTTTTGGATGCCTTGTCATGTTTCTTCACTTTCTTGGATTCTTTGACATTCTGTGTTTGAACTAATGGTTCCTCCTTTGCACTGGCATCATCAACACCTGTCGTTTTTGGAAGATATTTGTTTTTGCACCTTTTTTTGTTTTTCATCTTTTTCTTCCACTGCTTTCTGCTTAGCTTGTTTTCTGCTTGACTTTCAATTTTCTCCAATTGAGGTCCGTCTCCTTTGTCAATCTTATCTTTTCTGGACTCTTGTGACACCTTAGAATCTGCGAACACAAATTGACGTGAAAAAAGTCAATAATGTTTAAGAGTGTAAACATAAAATGACTATAACATGTTCTCACTTGTTTCTTTAATGGTCTTCTTTACTGGCTTCTTCTTCTTCGTCTTCACAGGTGGTTCAGAGGAATCCACTTTATCCTGCTGCTTCCCTTCTGCATTAGACGCTCTTTTACGCTTTTTGCACCTTTTCTTTTTTACTGTCTTGACTGCAGTGGAGGCGTCTTCCTCCTCATCGCTATCCTCTAAAACATTCCCAGCTCCCCAGTCTGGAACTGAACCCAATGTTTGCAAGGTTCTCAAAAGACTTTGTTTACCCACAATCTTATCCTGTCGGGATAAAAAATGCTAGATGAAAAATTAATGTGACAGACCAATACTTAAATAAGAGGGGGGAAATCATAATACCTTGCCAGAGGCAGGAGGCATGTTAGCTGTGTGAGATGATCCATCTGGTAATGGAGAATCAGTCCATTCCTCTTCAGCAAACATGTTTGTTAACTGTTAATTTTGGACAAACGCTGTAAACCGTCACAATGATACCTAACGAATTTGAAAGCTATGCAAGCTTGTAAGATGATCAAATTGATAATAGTGCTGTTAGAAATTATTGTTGACATCCCCCAGTAACCTATGATAGTATCCTACAACGCATTTCAGATTCATTTACGGCGTAAAGTTACTTAGTTACATCTTACTCTCTCTTCTACACGTGCGAAGAACCGTCACGTGGTTTTGTGTACATCCGGGTTTACCGAGACAACTTCCTTTCCAAACTACTCGGCTGCTGGGTTCTCCAAATGCGCCCAATCTATAACTATTGTATTACATTGTGAAAGAAAAATGGTCCATTGAGTGAAAATCATGACCGTTTTAACACTTAGATGCCTACAGTGTAGAGATGGAAGTAGGACTCGTTTTCGCGAATCGGTTCTTTTGAACAGTTCGTTTTTAATAAACCAGGATAACGATAACTAGTCATTTTGTTCAAACTTTTAAGTTAAAATTTCCCCTCGCTGTTAATTTCGTGTGATTTTATTCTTGGGTATGACTGATTGTTTGGACCAATTGTAATACACACACACATATATATATTGATATTCTATTTGATTGAATTTATTGACCCTGGTGAACTTTTAAAAAGAGCACTTATCACAGATATAATATACTTATGTGTGTGCAAAAAAGAATGTGTGTGTGTGTGTGTTATAATGTGTCATGAATGTTTTTGGACACTGGCATATAATATGCAATTAAATGAAAATGTATTATTGTTTAAATTAATATTAAATGGAATTAGTTGAACTTAAGTGTGCTTTTTGACACACTTAAGTAGGACATAAGTACATCTTTATATGTAATTGCATAATTACTTCTGTTGTTTTTGAAATAACAACCAAAAAAATAATTATTAAAAATGTATTAATGTACTGACAAGCATTTATGGTAAGCTAAAATATGCTTTAATGTCATTTCAAATGATTGATTTCTACACTACAGTTAAAATTAGAATCAAGTACATATATTGGCTCTAGTGTGTCCGTCAAAGGTAAAACCTTTCATTTGACATTATTTGACACTTTTTAAAAGTTTACTTAAATGTGTTAAGAAACATAGTCATGAAAAAGAGATGTCTCAGTGGCATCTTTCTTTCTTTTCAAAAGATACACTTATTCTCCATCTCTCAGATAACTTTCAGGGTACAATTAACTGTACATGTGTTATAGCTTTATACATCCATTTTGTAACCATATCTATTATTATTATTAAGCCTTTTCAAATACAAATGTGTATAAACTAGTTTTGATTAAGTATTAACCCATCCTACCATATCAAATATCATTTGGAAATGTCTAAGGCCTCTAAAATCACAACTTTGCTGAAAACCCTGATGTCCACATGCCTTCTGCCATCTGATAGTTTATGCTTCTTTTTTTAGCAAGTAAAAGGCTTTTTGGTGTTTATGTAAAAATGTCCCACTTTTTTTCCTTACTTATTTTTATTAAATAACTGTAAGAATAACTTTTATATAGTTAGTAATATTTTAAACAACTTAGGTTTACTTGATTATCCATACATCTTTTTGTTCATATGAATGCCAAATATGATAGCCTACATCAGGCTTTTGAGGAATGTTGATTTGTGCATCTCTTAAAGCATTATTGCATGGCATTGACATGTTTCGATTCAAATAATAAACTTAATAATTAACTCGTCAAAAATGTTTATTGCATCCATCATATTTTAAGCAGATTATGTAGCCTCGATTCTCAGAAAAGTTCGCAGTGCCACAAGCTGTCCTCTAGATGGCGCCATTTGCTTTAATTTCTACCACGTTGACTTTTGTTTGACCTCCCACTCATAAGTAAAAATGCAATTTATCAGATTCTGAAATCTAAAATCTAAATTTGACTACTTTTACACGCTGAACTAGACCAATATGATTCCTGCCTACATTCTCAAATAATGAAGTTATTACTTTCGTCATGCCCGAAACAGGCGGTTGTTCGAGTGACCTAATGTTATGATTATGAGAGTTATTTTGAGGGATGTGTGTGTGTAATATATATATATATATATATACACACACACACACACAGGCCACTTTATTAGGTACACCTTGCTAGTACTGGGTTGGACCCCCTTTTGGCTTCAGAACTGCCTTAATTCTTCGTGGCATAGATTCAACAAGGTGTTGGAAACATTCCTCAGAGATTTTGGTCCATATTGACATGATAGCATCACACAGCTGCTGCAGATTTGTCGGCTGCACATACATGATGCGAATCTCCCGTTCCACCACATCCCAAAGGGGCTCTATTGGATTGAGATCTGGTGACTGTGGAGGCCATTTGAGTAAAGTGAACTCATTATCATGTTCAAGAAACCAGTCTGAGATGATTTGAGCTTTGTGACATGGTGCATTATCCTGCTGGAAGTAGCCATCAGAAGATGGGTACACTGTAGTCATAAAGGGATGGACATGGTCAGCAACAATACTCAGGTAGGCTGTGGCGTTTAAACGATGCTCAATTGGTACTAAGGGGCCCAAAGTGTGCCAAGAAAATATCCCTCACACCATTACACCACCACCCCCAGCCTGAACCGTTGAGACAAGGCAGGATGGATCCATGCTTTCATGTTCTTTACGCCAAATTCTGACCCTACCATCTGAATGTCGCAGCAGAAATCGAGACTCGTTTTTCCAATCTTCTATTGTCCAATTTTGGTGAGCCTGTGTGAATTGTAGCCTCCGTTTCCTGTTCTTAGCTGACAGGAGCTGCACCCGGTGTGGTCTTCTGCTGCTGTAGCCCATCTGCTTCAGGGTTCAACGTGTTGTGTGTTCAGAGATGGTATTCTGCATACCTTGGTTGTAACGAGTGGTTATTTGAGTTACTGTTGCCTTTCTATCATTTCTAACCAGTCTGCCCATTCTCCTCTGTCCTCTGACATCAACAAGGCATTTTCGTCCACACAACTGTTTTTTTTTTTTTTTTCTTGAAACATTAATGGTTCTAACCAAAGTCCCTCTACAAAACAAAAAATAAAAAAACATATGTTGTCTTCGGAATTATACAGTTATTCGCTGTATAGTTGGACCCTATTGGCTTTTATTTGTCAGCTTTTTAAGTAAGTTAAAGCAGTGCAATGCTCCTGTTACTTTCCTCAGCGCTGGTCAGGGTTCTGTCGGCGTCTTCTAGCGCCCTCTGTAGGAAGACGACATTTTTGTCTCACAGCTACCAACTACTAGCTAGCAGCGTTTGCTACATAGCTTCTAGCGGAAGTAATCAAGTTTCTTCCTAGTCATATGAACAATGGCGTCGCAGCAGCAGATGGTCGCTAACAGTGTTCAGATGGGCGTCCTACAGCAACCTCAATCTCAACAACAACAACAGCAGCAACAGCAGCAGCAGCTCAGTCAACAACAAGATTTTGATCCAGTTCACAGATTCAAAATGCTGATTCCTCTGCTCAAAGATAGTTTACAGGTTTGTTTTGGTGCCTTTCATTGAACATGGGAGCTGAAAGTACGGGTTTGAAATAAAATGCTAACATTCATTTACATTTTTATGTTTTCAGAACGTCATGGCCATTGCTTCACTAAATTTTGGACACAATGCAGTTATTGACAACGGCTTAAATACAACAGAGTAAGATGCCCTTATTTTTATGTAAATAAGTTGTTATTAGCACATACTTATATGTATGTATACTGTATGTGTGTACATGTCTGTCTATTCTATCTATTAATGTACATAAATATATGCAAGCCTGTTTTTGCCACAGAAAAAAAAAATCATATAATTGCGACTTTTAATCTCACAATTGTGACTCTTAAAAAAAATAGTCGAGTTTATATCTCGCAGTTCAGACTTTTTTCTCCAAATTCCAAGTTTACATTCTGTTTTGTTCCCACCACAGACTGAAATATAAGAAAGTAATTGTGATTTTTCATTTGACTTTTCTGCTCAGAATTGTGCATTTATAGATCTCACAGTTCCCAAGTGTAAGCTATAAACTAAATTAAAAATAAAATTTAAAAAGAATTGCAAGAAAAATTGATTGAATTGTGATTTAAAATCTCAATTATATAAATTATTTATTAAATTTTTTTTTAATACTGTGGCACAAATAAGCTTCAATAGAAAGATTTATGGATGCTTAAACCAAGAACTAATGTTTAAAAAAATATATTTCGCCTCTCAAAATATAGGAAGGGTAATGATGCAGCAATTCAGCGGTTTGACAAAAGTTTAGAGGAGTTTTATGCTCTCTGTGATCAACTGGAGCTCTGCCTGGTAAGCACCTGCTGTGATTCTGTTACATTAATGTCATTCAAAGCTTGATTTCGATTAACATTGGCATGTTGTTTTTTCAGCGGCTGGCCCATGAGTGCCTGTCGCAGAGCATCGACAGCACAAAGCACTCTCCAAATCTCGTACCTACAGCCACCAAGCCAGACACAGTGCAAACAGAGTCTCTGTCTTACTCTCAGTATCTCAGTATGATAAAATCACAGATTTCATGTGCTAAAGACATTCATAATGCTCTCTTAGAGTGTTCAAAGAAGATAGCTGGGAAGGGTCAAGGAGCTTGTAATTAGTAGCTGCCATCTGTATTTAGTTCTGTACTTATATTTAGCTTTTTTATTTGTATTTTACATAGCTTTGATTCTGATTAAAGAATATATTTTGTTTTCAATTCCTTTTGTCTGTTTACTATTGTGACAAATTTACTTGTACAATTAAATGTACATATTCTTGAAAATAATTTGTGTGTGTGTTATAATGTACTTTTTTGATCTAACAAGCTACTTATGGGTCCTGTCTACTAAATTGCCAAAAATATTTGTATTTATATAATATGGTTATTTAATATTATTCAGTAGTATTTATTCATATTTACAATTAGCTTTTATTCTGTTTGTTTTATTTTTGATTTTTTTTTTGTAACTTTGTCCTGACATTTTTATTAATTTTTTTTTATGTTCTGTTTAGCTTTAACGACATTTCATTTTAATTTTTGTTGTAGTATTTAGCATTTCAACATTTATTTTATTTCAGTCATTTGCCAAGGCATTATATCTAAGTTTGGTATTTGTTATCCAATAATGGTATTTAATTTCAGCTTTATTTGAATTAATTTATTTTGAATGATTTACATTTCAGCATTAACCACACTCTTGTCGGTTAATACTTTTACTGTACTCCAGTCATGCTTCTCTTTTAAAGATCTTTAAAATCTGCCTTTTTTTCTCCAATAAATGTTAATAGAGATCATTTGAAACCAACTTACTTGTTATACAGAAACATCACTTATGCAAACAAAATACAACTGAATAGGACACACTGAACACAAGGATCCTTCGACCAGATCCATTATATGGTGTGCATTTATTTGTTCTGCAGTAATTTGAATCCCACTGTTCAGCACAAGTGTGTTTTGAGTGGATTATACAATTCAATAAATCACATCATGAATCAGCCTCTTTTCATTGATGACCTGCACTCTTAAGGGCTCACTAAAATTGGAAGAAAAAAATATATATAATCTGTATAATAAGTAATCCTGATATTACGATTACAATTTTTTTTTTGTTGCATTCCTTGTAATTTCCGATCTTTCCTTTAGAGGCGCTAGAAACCCTTCTCACTGCTTGTCAAAGCAAAGCGAAGAAGTCGTTCCGGGCTCTGATTGGTCGAGCCGTTGCTGAATGCAACTGTCAACCAAGTTTGCTAGCTTTGATTCATTAATAACATTATTTAGTACACTCTCGATGTGAGGAATGAAGAACAAAAAGGTGAAACCCTCAAAGGGTAGAAGCAACAGAAACAGAGGTAAGTTACATTTGTTTGAAGGTTGTATTCTTTTAAAGAGAAGACAAAACCTGCGTCTAAATAGTAATCTGCCTAAGTTACCTAGAAAGCATTTTAGGGCTCACTGTATTTTAAGACAGCCGAAGCGAAGACTAATGTTAAAATGAAACCGCTGTATTCCAAGTATTGAAACGCTGTTTGATCTCATGTCTTTGTTATTGTCCATATTCTGCAGTGCTCAGTGATGTGTCTCCCTCCAGCAGTATTCCTCCTCTGGTGGAGGGTCAGCTGAGATGTTTTCTGAGAGTGACCGTGAGTAAAGTGCTGTGGACCATCACCAGACCTCCTCCTGTGACTCTGATCAGGCTCAGATGGTGGGGAGAGTCTTCCAATGGCACCTTCTTCAGGCCTAGAGATGGACATGTTGAACAGAAAGGGGTGAAATCGACAGCCCGCTTTCCAGTTCGATGTGGACCCAAACAGCTGACTTCTTATTTGACAGGTTAGACCTGATCGCTATGTAGTTGATGGCTGATTATTGGCAATTCCTTTCTAGAGAGGCATATTTCAGGGTTTTAGCGGGTCTTACATTTGTCTTTGTTGAACCTGCAGAAGCCCTGCGTTTATTCTTGTGATGCCTGAATATGATACGTCTTTGTTCACAGATATGGGCTCATTGGTGCTGGATGTGCTTACAAAGGTTGATCATTTGCCTGTAGCTCGAGCTCAAATTCCTGGGATTGCCCGGCTTTCTTTGTCTCACTCCATAAATGGATATTTCACTCTTGTTTCCCCGTCATCAGAAAAACTTGGAGAGCTTCAGGTGGGTGTGATGCTCAGTTCACATTTATTCAGCTGATCAAATTTACTGTGAATGTTGTTTTTTTTCTCAGGTTTTAGGTTCTCAGTTTAACTGTATTCTGTTCATTTTGACCCTTTTTTTCATTTCCTTTTTTTTTTTTTTTTGAAAACCTTAGTTAATGTTATCGCATTGGAATCAAACTTACTTCACACAGGGTACAGAAACTTCCCCCCAAAAAAATAATAATGTATAATCTTTTTACTTGTTTGAGTATTTTCCCCCACCTTGTTACGTCTATGGTGTTCCCGGTCAAAAACAAAATTGCCTGCAAAAAAGTGCTAATAAATCTCTCATAATGTATTTATCACCAAATATTGTATTTAATTTTTTTGTCATCTTGTTTTCTTTCAGTTAGCACTATGTTTTGTATTTCGTTTTGGAACTGAGTGATCTTTGGACTTATTTATCTGTGCTAATGCACCCCATCGCCGCCCGTAATTATCCACAAATACATTTTGTTTCCCACTCAAAAACTGAGGTGCATAAGTTCTGTGAATTTGGACTGGGAACACCAAATTAGATAAATGATTTTGAGCACAGCACAAGGGTTAATTATGTGTTTTCACATGTACTGTAGGTCACACTTGCCCTGGAAGCGTTAACAGAGGGATATGACAGCAGTAGTTCAGTACCCACGACCGATATGAGCCTCGATGCACAGGCTCCTGGATTAACAACTGACCAGAACATGCCTGTACATTCATCTCTGGATCAGGCTCTCCCGAGTGTGAAGGAGACAGCTGGTAGCAGCTCTGGCCACATGCTTAGGTTTGTTTTTGTATTTTGGATGGTTTGTGTGTTGAATGAATAATGTGAAACTAAATGTCATTAGAGCATTCAGTTCAACACTCACCCTTATGACTGACCTTGTAATTAGTTGCAGACTTGACTATGAACGGACAAGTTAAATTAAAATACTAAAGAGTTTGGATAAAATGTCTTAAGTAGTCTTATTAAAATGTTTGTTTTAGGTGAAAAATGTTTTAAGTAGTTCTGTTTTCACAGTTCTTCCCAAATGTTATTTTAATATTATTTATATAATATTTATGATTTTTTAAAACTGTTATTACCTTTCTAATATAATTTTTTAAATATCTCCTTAACAACAATAATAGTAATAATAATAATAATTGTTATTATTATTACTATATGCTATTTATTAATATTTCTTAATGTTTAAATTAACATTTATGTTTTCATTTTAAGTTTTAGTGAAGTTATGTGCCTGTCATTTTTTTTTTTCTTGTTTTTTTTCTTTACTTCAATCATTTTTAATTTTAGTACTGTTACTTAAAGTTATTTTCTTTTAGTTTCTAAATTATTTTTTTTTTAGGTTCTGAGATTTTTCATTTTAATTCAGTAAGCATCAACAATAAACCATTGTTTTTGTCCAATATTCTTGTTTTAGAGGGAAGGATTACTTGTATTTTCAAGAAAAAAATAACGTCATACCAGGTTCTTCTACTGGAAAACCTAAACCTGCTACCGCCCAAGCTCTTTCAGCACATAGCCACGCACCTGTTGACCTTTTGTCAGGTAAACCTCATTAACTTGATTTACTGAATTCATTATATTGACTTTACTGTTGAACTCAGCAACATTTTGGCTGAAATACTTTGTGTCATAGATGATTTCTAAGAACTGGTCAAATTAAAGAACTGTCTGTCAATCGCAATCTGAATATTGCCAAATTCTGCTGATTGATCTTGAGTTCTTTTTAAACTTTAGTTAATTCTGTCAGTTTTAAAACTTTATATTGTGTCGGTACAGCACTATACAAATTACACAATTTTTGTTAGAGATGGTTGAGGCCATTGTGGAAGTTCTGTTGGCAGATCTGTAGACAAAAATGTAACATTATTTTTACATATATTATTACATATATTTATTCGTTACTTATTGTCCATTATATAGTTTACTTATTTTCATTATTATTATATTACTTTTGTTTTTTGTATTTTTCCAGTTCTTCTGGAGCGTGGCAGCAAACTGAGAAACGCCATGGTGGTTTCAGCCTTAAAATCTGATGTGGAGTCAGATGTTCCTCTGAAGGGCATTCCCCTGCCTCTCTCCAAAGACAACACTGATGCCTTGTATGAACTCCATTTATTCTTTCACATACCTATGAGGGGGTCAAAATAGACAGATGAAATGGCAGAATGTTGATGATTATACATAGTGTTAAACATAATCTTCCTCCTAAAGGCCAGCCAGGCCCTCACCAGGACAGTTTCTGGAGAACATCCTTCAAGTAGAACACCAACATCCTGTTCAGGACCTTGAAGAACCAAGTCAGGGTAGAGTCAACACAGAGGACATGGCTGTTGATCTGCTGCTGGGAAGGTAGTCAAGGCTTCTGATTGCTTTAGATTAAGTGACGAAAATGGAACTTTGCTTATAAATACTTGATGGAAATGTGGGAAACTTTTAGAGTGAGAAGAATGATTGTGTCTGTGTTTGCAAACTGTATGCTTTAATGTTTGTAATGGCTCTGTTCCTCAGTGTTAATGGATCTGTTCTGCAATTCTGGGATGGAGAGGGTTCTTTCCTCGATTCTCTTTCTGATCGCAGTAGTGTGCTCATGGACAGTGAGCTCAACGACCCTCAGTATGATCAGAGTCTTCTGGAGAACCTCTTTTATAAAGCTGCTGTAAGTCTTACACTGTAACACAGCAAGCTGTTATATGTAGTTTAGTTTCCTTAAACATAACTTTGTGAATAAATTTTTCCCTTTTTTTTTTTTTTTTTTTTTAGATATCAGATGAATGTTTGGAAGAGGAGCATCAAAAGAAGGATCCAGCAGAGAAGCCATTACACACAAGACCAACTAGAAATGCCCAGTCAGTTACACCAATGCAAAAAGAAATGCTCAAAACTCATTCACTTAAGATAAATACATTAAAAATGAATTAATAAATAAATATATGTAATTGTTTATTGTTACATATGTGTAAAGGTACAGAGAAATAAAAAATAGTTTAATTTTGAAATACATTTTTCAAATCTGCTGTTGTTTTTTTTTGAAGGCCTGATTCTGAAGATGTGGAGCATTCAGAAGCAGGAGATGATTTCTCTGGACTTAGCATGGATAAAATAGCTTTGCTTGGAGATATTCGTTTTGCCAGGGTCACCATCAGTGAGTTAAAAGTTTCCACTGAGAGTATTTCAAGAAGTTTCTCTAAAAAAGGAAGACCACCTCGCCCCCTCACCACAAAGAAATGGTACGACATTTATGATATTTCACACCTGAAAATATTAATAGATGGTGGTGACTAGAAGATAGTCCATTTATAAAAATTAACCTAGTAACCTGATGTAAATATTTTGTTTATCTAGCTTTTATATCATAGAGTACCTCTTTCCACTGGTCTCTGCTGGGTTTGAGGATGTTCAACGTGTACCTTCAGAGATTACAAAAGTTGTCTCTAGTAAAGTGTCAGAGGGCGGTGAGTACATTTGTTTAAGAGAACTTTAACAAAAGAGAACTACGAGAAAGCAGAAGTAGTGTAATAATCTGGTGATTAATTTTTGTTTTAGTCGTGATGTTTCAGCACCAAAGTTTGTTTCCAGTGAGGTTCAGTAGGTCGTCTACTAAACAATGGTGGGAGATGAACGTCACATTCAAGATCTACTCCAGAAATAGCCTTCAAAAGACAGTGAGTGCAGTGTGTTCCAATCACAAAATCAAACAAACCTCAAAAATAAAGGCTCTTTTTGTTTTGTCTGTTAGGAGCCTGATCTTCTCATTTGTTGTTTAGCCCATTCTCATTGGATCAGCAATCTTTCCTTTGAGCTCCCTGATGCAGAGTGAATCGCTGAGCATTTCTGCTGCCCTTCCTGTTCAGAGACCGGATGGAAACACTGATAAACAAGCTGTTGGTCCTCTGAAGGTAAAGAATCGATCAGAAGAACCAAATTTGGGAGATTTTAGTTATTAATTCTTTGTCCCTTATGTTGTTTTAAGGTTTCATTTGAATTAGCAGCAGACAAAAAGGATTTCTCCACCAAAAAGAGACCTGCTAAACAAACGCAAGCAAGACCTCTTTCTTCCCGTTTGATTGAAGAGCATGATGGGCCAAAGGGTTTATTTGTGACTGACCACAGGAGAGACCCGTCTCCTAGTGCAAGTGTTCATCAAGTCCAGAGTATACTGATCCCTCCAACCAGATCACGATCCACATCACCACGTGTCAGATACCAGAGCTCTCTTCATGAGCCTCTGCAGCAGGAAGTGGAGGAGACTGAGATTTTGCTTCATATGTTGCTCATGGTGCCTGATGGGAAAGATTTTAACTGTGCACCCATGCAGCCCAACGTCTACTTAAACTGTAAGCTCCTCGGATCCGATGAAACCGCTCGATCGACAGTGAGCTGGGGTCAAAAACATCCATCATTCGGCTTTATTCAGGTTGGTGCTAAATATAGAATCGAGGAATGTTCACAGGCTTCACCCATATTACTCTGTGCTGGAAATCGTCAGGGTTCCCACGATACAGTTAGTTTATTATTTGTTTTTAATACAATTTCTAATATGTTATAGGTGGCTCCAGTCACACTGACCATCAAACTGTTGGAGAGAATGAAGAACAACATGATGGTTATTGAAGTTTGGTTGAGGGCCAGTAGTTCAGACCATGATAAACTTCTTGGTTTGGTAAAACTACCTCTCCACCAGTTCTACATGTCCTTCAGGTAGATCTATCTATCTATCTATCTATCTATCTATCTATCTATCTATCTATCTATCTATCTATCTATCTATCTATCTATCTATCTATCTATCTGTCTATCTGTCTGTCTGTCTGTCTGTCTGTCTGTCTGTCTGTCTGTCAACATAATGTATGTATAAGTGTGTATCTTATAGCATAAATATAACATTAGTAACTATTTATGTGCAGTATATTAATTTTGTGGTATTTTTGCAGCTGCAGTATAATATTTTATTTATTTTGCATTTCCTATTAAAAGAAATATATGAAATATGCATAGAATTAAAAATGTAATGTTCTAAAAAAAATGTATTATATTATATAATGATAGCAATGAATAGTAGAATAATAGCAACAATATATATTAATATTAACATTATATTAGTAATGTATATTCATATTAATATAAACTTTATATTAATAGTAACACTGTATAATGAATTACTTTATATCAAATATATCAGTGTAGCTATTATTAAATAAATCTAAAACTATTAAAAAGTGCTTTTATTAATTGAAATAAATCTAAAATAAGATATATTTTTAATATCCATTTTCCAAACTGCTTATTCTCTGCAGGGTTGCGGGTAAATATTAGATGAAAAACTGAAACAGAAAATTAGAATAAAATTAGAATTTAACTAAACTTTTTAGTTAAATTCTAATTTTATTTAACTTGAACTACTAAAATGGAACTAAATATTGATTAAAGCTACATGAATGTATTTTAACTCAAATTAATAAATAAAAAAATTACATTTTAAAAATAAAACTGAAATAAAAAGAAAAGTAATTTAAAACCATTAAGCACTCAAAAGAATAGTAAACATGGAACATGTAAGCTAAACAATTTGTTTTCTTTTTTACTTTATCTCCAGAGACCCCAAGATCACAGAGCTGCTCTTGCAGTCTCAGTATCCAGTGGTTGGAGTGGACAGTTTTATGCCTGTGGTTGATGTGTTCAGTGGCAGCACTCGTGGAAACCTCAGGGTGTGTCTAGCAATGGGTCTAGCACAGCAGATCACGGCTCTGCAGCGAATGAGGGATGACGAGCTGACCCACGTTTCACCACTGCCTCGACCAGCGCACATGTTAGACCACCGGCCACATGTAGAAACCAAGGCTAGTTCACTTTAAAACTCCCAAAAGCAGCACCTTTGCTGAAAGAATGAAGCTTAACTTGTTTCTAAATTGATGTTATCAAGAGCTGATAAAATGTAAAAACTGTAACTTGAATGCAATGTATGTCGCTTCGGATAAAAGCGTCTGCTAAATGCATAAATGTAAATGTAAAAAATGTTTTTGTAGGCCAGTACCACTTTTGATGTTTTGCATGAGCATGTCTTCGTGGTCCGAGTAGAGCGAGTAAAGGGTCTGACGCCTCTGCAGTCCACAGTGTGGGGAGAAGCTGACTGTTATATCCAGTACTCCTTCCCTGCCCAAAGTGAGTCGAGGGAGGACACGGACCCACATGTCATTGAGAGCAGTAAGCCGTTTTCTTGCTGACTGTATTAAAAGAAATTAAAAATTCTGTTCAGCTCAACCAACGCTCTGTTCCACAGATGTGGAGCTCAAGGCCTACTGCACTGAGACCACTCTCTGTGTGCCTGACCCCGTGTTTGGACATAATGAGACTCATGTCCTGCTGACTCCTCCTGATGTCCCAGTGCAAAGAATACTGCTGAGCTCACTGGCCAGTCAAGGGCTGAGGAACGGAGGAGGGGTGCAGTTTGAGGTTTGGTGCAGGTACAGTAAATTCATAAATTGTAATTTAGTCCTGAATTTTATTTATTACATTTTAGCATTTGAAATGTATTTCTTTTGTCGGAATAATTTCATTAAAATTTATTTTTGTATATAATAGTTTTTTTTATTATATTTTAGTAATTAGAATTATTATCAAATAAAAGAGATGCATCTTTTTTTTTTTTTAGCTAGTGGCTTTTTACATTTAGTATTTAACACATGTTTGTTTAGCATTTAAAATGTTTCTTTATTCATTTTTTAGCATGTAAAAGCATGTTTTTGGCAATTATTTATTTACTTTTTAGCCTTTAAAATGTATCTTTTATGTTTGACAGTTTTTTTTACATTGTAGCATTAAAAGCATGTCTGTTTTGTTTTATTTATTTATTTGCTGTTTACATTTTAGCATTTGAAAATGTTTCTTTTTTTGCTATATTTGTATTATTATGAATTTATGTATTTTAGTATGTAAAAGCATGTTCTTGGCAATATTTAATTTATTTACATTTTAGCATTTAAAAAGTGTTTTTTTAGGCGATGTTTGTTGTTGTTGCTTATTTATTTTACAGTGTAGTATTAAAAAACATGTCTGATTTATTTATTTGCTGTTTACATTTGCTGCCTTGATTGCAATATTTGTATTGTATTTTTTTTTGAGCATTTAAAAGCATGTTCTTTGACAATGTATTATTTATATACTTATTTGGCTCTTATTTGGAAATATTGTAATGAATTAATTAGTATTTATTTATTTATTTGCATTTAAACGTTCAAAGCATTATTTTACTTTAGCAGTATTTTATTTGGCAGTGTTATTATTTCATTTTATTAATGTAATTTTTTTTTTACATTTTAGCTTTTAAAAATATGTTGCTTTTATTTGGTAACATTTTTATTATTTAATTCTGTTAATTTTTTTTTTTTTTTTTTTTACATATGCAGAATTTAAAAACATCTTGTATTTAGTAATATTTTTAATATTTATTTGGAAAATATGATTTATTTACAATACTGTTGAAACATTTGCAGGTATTATTATCCAAATGTTAGAGATCAGCTAGTAGCCAGAGGACTGCTGCCCATGTCCAAACTGTGTGCCATGGTAACCATGCAGAAACAGGGTCAAACCGATGCACAACTTTTCTCCCTTCCTCTGGTACCAAGAACCGATCGACCTGTTGACACACAGCCTCAGCCCCCTGGTAATTGCATGTCTTATTATCTTAAAACTGCAGATAACGTATATAGTGTTATATGGATTTGAAACCAATGTAATAAAGTAAAACCTGTTTTTATCTGTGCTTACCTGCAGGGCTGCTTGAAGTGAGCATTCAGTACAAGTCTCGACCAATGAGGAGTGTGGGGGTGAAGAGTGGGGTTGTGCCGTCCCGCAGAGTGATGCTAGTTGTGCAGGTGCACAGAGCAGCCGGGCTACAAGCTGCAGCCAAGTGAGTCAATCAGCCTCAAATCTGCCTTTAGCTTTTAACCAATTACCCCAACAGCAATCTAGCTTGATTGAACATTACATGGAGTATAATTTTGGCAATTAAATTGTAATTTTATAATCTTTTTGTTTCTCAGAGCTCTTGCAGATACAGACAGCTCACTGCTGTATTACTCTGAAGTGGGGCTCAACTCCTTCATCACCATGCAGTTGTCCTTCCTGCCGGACAGTGAGGTTCGAAGCACACGAGTGGCAGCCCGAAGTTTCTGCCCAGAGTTTGAACATCACGCCGAGTTCTGCTGTAACCTGCTGGTGCAGAGAGACAGCGGGGAGAGCATCAGTCTGGCTGAACTCCTGCAGGAGGCAGTGGCCGTCTTCACCATATACAACAGAGACACACGCAAAAGTGAGTTACCCGACTTGGAAAGGTAGACAGATATGTGGAGATTACAATTGTTTTTACATGACACACTTCTGTTAAGGATGTTTGGATATCTTTGGTTTACAAATGACTCCACAAAAACATGCAGCCCTTTATTGCATAATCACACTGTGCAAAAGATCCAAAAATGTGTTTAGGTGTAAATCGGTGTTGTAAGGAATAAAAAATGGCTTTTAATGAGTGGGTAGATTAAGTTTTGTCTGCTGATTCAGTAGTGCAAGTAGTGATTTTTAATGCAAGTGATTCTTTTTTTATACTTTGACTATTTTTATATCTTTACACTTACTGTTTAGAATCATTTAATATTTGTTAGTTTTTGATATTATCACTCCATTCCAGCATTATAAATACTATATACTGCGTGTTTTGTTTATCTCATTGTAGTTGCTGATACCACAAGATCGAAGGACACTGTCTTGGGCACTGTGAAAATTAGACTCACAGATCTGATTCATAAAAGAAGCGGTATGAAAGTCTTGAATATTAATAGGATTTAAGTTTTTAAGTTTTTTTTTTTTATGTTGTAGTGAGAGATTTAATTGAGAGATGATATATTATTATTTCTTTATTTTTACAATATTTATGGTTTAGTATTTAGTTTTATTTATTTAATTTATTTATTTGTGGTATAAAAATATTTAAAATTAATAGAAATTTAACAGTTGTTTATAAATCTATTTTTTAAAGGCATATCTGGCTGGTACAGTCTCTCTCTACCTCAGAGCACAACTTCAGCTCACAGTCTGACCTCAGCAGGAGGGCTTGAAGTCTCCATCAGTTTTTCCCATCATGCAGATAGAGAGCGAGTCATCAGTTCAGCCCATGGACTGGGATGGGACGTGGGGCAAGACAGTGAAGATGAGGCAGATATAGAGGACGAAGATACTTTGGAAGAAAGTGCAAAGTCTCTGGCATTAACACTTTCCATGCCAAGAGCGTGGCTGCCCATCCATTGCCTGCTGCTGCCTGGACATGAAGACTTACAGCGTTCCACCTACTGCTACTACAGATACAAACTCTACAACCAGCAGACCTTCTGCTCTGAACTTAGACATCCCGTTCCAGACGAGAGCGAAGGAGAAGAAGGTTTAGCCACGGTGGCATTTCAGGGGAGCAGAAGCGTGGTGCTGAGGAGGAATCACCCCCTGCGCTGGTACCTGAGGGAGGAGAGGCTGGAGGTGCAGGTGTGGGTGGCCTTTGGGAAGGAGAAGAGAGTCCGACCTCATAATGCTGACCGTCTGGTGGGCTCTGCTTTTGTGGATCTCTCTGCTCTTTCTGGGACCTTGAAGCACCATCAGACAATCAGCGGTAGATATTTGCTCTCTATATTTATCTGTGAAGGGGCTATCTGTGCACTTTAGCTTTTTATTTTTATGTAATATTATGCTGGCCTATTATATAATCGTTATAAAAATCATTATGCAGCAACACTGTTACCACATAATAATTTCCAAAAGTATGGACTTGGTAAGAGATATATATATATATATATAATTTTTTTTTTTTTTGAAAAGTATTTTAATCCTCACCAATGCCGCATTTTTTATTTTATCCAAAATACAGTAAATAGTAATATTGTGAAATATTTTTTACAGTTCAAAACAGCTATTTGAATGTATTATGTAATTATGTGATAGCAAAGCTGAATTTCAGCATCATTACTCCAGTCCAAAGATGTTCACAAGTCTTTAACTTGGAGTCTGAGTCAAGTCTCGAGTCTTTGGTCACAAGTCTGAGTCGAGTCTCAAGTGCTTTAATGGCTTGCTAAAAAATCCCGTTCAGAATCCTCATGTATTGAAATCTTCCTATTTATGAAGCTGATTTATAGGCTATAGACAAAATATATGATCTATGATCTGCTTTGTAAAAATAAAAAGAGGTGTTAAGATGTAAGGTTAATATACATCCAGCCTGTTACTTATGTTTTAATCCATTACCATGTTCAAAACTGTTTTTCTGTAATCAAATTCTATAAAAAGAGTCTGATCTACCATGACGCATAAGGAAATAGTCTGTCACACATATATTACAAAACCATACAAATAAAGTTTTTATTTATGATATAAGTCAGGGG
This sequence comes from Barbus barbus, assembly GCF_936440315.1. NCBI lineage: Eukaryota > Metazoa > Chordata > Actinopteri > Cypriniformes > Cyprinidae > Barbus > Barbus barbus. The sequence continues at coordinate 18,294,545 of NC_136762.1, read as the reverse complement.
TATTCAATTAAAGTTCTAAGAGGCACAGCCTCTATATTTTCTTCCAAGCAGAGGTCCGGACAAAAATAAATAAATAATAAATAGTACATTTTTACATGTATTGTATTTATACATTTAGATGCATGCGAGGCCATGTGACAGAAAAAATACTGTTAAGGGTTTTCCTCCTGAAATCTACGGGTGCATCTCAATAAATTAGAATGTTGTGGAAAAGTTCATTTATTTCAGTAATTCAACTCAAATTGTGAAACTCGTGTATTAAATAAATTAAATGCACACAGACTGAAGTAGTTTAAGTCTATGGTGCTTTTAATTGTGATGATTTAGGCTCACATTTAACAAAAACCCACCAATTCACTGTCTCAACAAATTAGAATACTTCATAAGACCAATAAAAATAAAATGTTTAGTGAATTGTTGGCCTTCTGGAAAGTATGTTCATTTACTGTATATGTACTCAATACTTGGTAGGGTAGGTCCTTTTGCTTTAATTACTGTCTCAATTCGTCGTGGCATGGAGGTGATCAGTTTGTGGCACTGCTCAGGTGTAATGGAAGCCCAGGTTGCTTTGATTGCAGCCTTCAGGTCATCTGCATTGTTGGGTCTGGTGTCTCTCATCTTCCTCTTGACAATACCCCATAGATTCTCTATGAGGTTCAGGTCAGGCGAGTTTGCTGGCCAATCAAGCACAGTAACTCCATGGTCATTGAACCAGCTTTTGGTACATTTGGCAGTGTGGGCAGGTGCCAAGTCCTGCTGGAAAATGAAATCAGCATCTCCATAAAGCTTGTCAGCAGAAGGAAGCATGAAGTGCTCTAAAAATTTCCTGGTAGATGGCTGCATTCACTCTGGACTTCAGAAAAAACAGTGGACCAACACCAGCAGATGACATGGCAGCCCAAATCATCACTGACTGTGGAAACTTCACACTGGACTTCAAGCAGCTTGGATTCAGTGCCTCTCCACTCTTCCTCCAGACTCTGGGACCTTGATTTACAAATGAGATGCAAAATTTACTTTCATCTGAAAAGAGGGCTTTGGACCAATGAGCAACAGTCCAGTTCTTTTTCTCCACAGCTCAGGTAAGATGCTTCTGACGTTGTTTCTGATTCAGAAGTGGCTTGGTAGCCCTTTTCCTGAAGATGTCTGAGCGTGGCGACTCTTGATGCACTGACTCCAGCTTCAGTCCACTCCTTGTGAAGCTCTCCCAAGTGTTTAATCAGCTTTTCTTGACAGTATTCTCAAGCTTGCGGTCATCCCTGTTGCTTGTGCACCTTTTCCTACCCAAATTCTTCCTTCCAGTCAACTTTGCATTTAATATGCTTTGATACAGCACTCTGTAAACAGCCACCCCTTTCAGTAATGACCCTCTGTGACTTCCCCTCTTTGTGGAGGACGTCAATGTTCGTCTTCTGGACCATTGCCAAGTCAGCAGTCTTCTCCATTATTGTGGTTTCAAAGAACAAGAGATACCCAGAATTTATACTGTAGGGATGGTCATTAATTGATACTCAAATGTAAATATTCTAATTTTTGGAGATACTGATTTTTGACTTTCATGAGCTGTAAGCTCTAATCATCAAAATTAAACCAAAAAAACTTTTGAAATGTTTTACTTTACATGCAATGAATCTAAAATATATGAAAGTTTCACTTTTTGAAATAACTTACAAATTTTTTTTCACGACATTCTAATTTATTGAGATGCACCTGTATACTATTTGAATTAGTGCTGTCAAAGTTAACGCGTTAATAAATTCAAATTCATTTTTGTTAACGCAAGTTCATTTTAACGGCACTAATTTTTTAAGGCACGTGTTTGATCCGTGGCCCAACCCGTAGTTGGATCAAACCTGGCAACACTGCTCGAGTGTCCATCTCTGCTCCAGTCTTCAGTGTCACATGATCCTTCAGAAATTATTCTAATATGGTGATTTACTGATGGATTCTTTGATGAATAGAAAGTTCAAAAGAACAGCATTTATTTGAAATAGAAATCTTCTATAACATCAATGTTATTACAGACAATTTACATGATTAAATGAATTTAAAGTGTATATTTTCCTAGTTTTAATAAACTGATGTTAAGTGCATTCATCGACCTCAACCCTTTTACCAATGTTATTGTTAAAAAAAAATTAAGTAAATATTTTCCTTGAATTTAATTTAATTTAAAGTTTATATAATTACTAACCAATATTTGGAGCCCAACTTGCCTTTAAAGGCCCATCCTGGTGTTTTTCTTTTCTTTTATCTATTAATCTATTAAGACTTATTAATCTATTTATAAAGAAATATTTGGGAATAGGGTTGAAAAAACTGCTAACTGTTTATCAAATTAATGTAAAACAAAACATGTATAGGTATCATGTAGTTTGAGAGAGTTTAGTTCTGAAGGTTAAGCATTTCCTTTCATTGCCATTTTGTTGAAGAACAGAAATTTTGAACTATTTTCCCTATTTTGAACCCCATTTTTAGTAGATCTCAGAAGTGCTAGGAAAATCCTATTTTCCAATTATGTGTCCTCTGCTCATATCTAACATAATATTTTGGAAACATTTTGGTATTCTCTCCTGACTAACACATTTCTCTCTCATTGTAGGTGTGTATCCTTTGTTCAAGCGCTCTGCTGTAAACCTGAGTGGCGCTGCTCTCAGAGTCCATATCACTGTCACAACAGACTCTATACCACACAAGCCTCAAGACACTGAGGAGCTCAACAGCTCAGTAGAAGATGAGGAGGATGGAGGCCTCCCGACCACAGTGCTGTCAAGACCATCTCATTACCCCAGCAAACAGCTGATCAAATCAACCGTGAACACTGATGCTCCACCATCCAAAGAAGTCAACAATGAAGACACCTTCATAGCCAACATAACGGTGGACAGAGCCATGCATCTGTGCCTGAAGGGTAAAACAACCACAGGGATTATTGATTTTACTTCATTCTCGTTTGCAAGTACCTTGTGTTTATGATGTTTTAATGCCGTTGTCATCCTCAGGTTGTCCTTTCGCTGAGCGCGGTGGAGGATTGCCTAGTTGCTGTGTTTCTTACGCCACCGCCGATGCCCCGGGAACAGTGACCACAACACTCATCAAAGACAGTGACTGCCCTGTGTGGGACCACCAGCAAGAATGCAGGTAAACCCATTTAAACCATTTGACATTCCTCATACTTTTCCCATGGGCCCTTTTCACAGAAAGTGAAATTGTGACAACATTATACAAAAGAGGGGAGGATCTCGATGAAATCCGAACAGAAGTGGTCACAGGAGATGCATGAAAAGACCAGGTGGAAGCAGTCAAGCGTGTATGCGTCTTAATACCAAGTGGAAACTGGGCCCATGTTAAACTCGTAGCTGTTTTTGTTTTTGTTTTAGACTGTCGAAGGAGCTACTTTTGGATCCCCAGCAGTCCTTGGTTTTCAAAGTTTGGCATAAAGGAGGTAATGGCGTAGCAGTCACTCACGACACCCTAGCACCATATTTTCACCAGAAAATATAACAGGTAGTTTTTCATTATGTTTTCGTTCGCAGAGGTTGAGCGGGTGATTGGATTCGTGTCTGTTGACCTGTCACCACTTCTGTCAGGATTTCAGTCAGTTTGTGGCTGGTATAATATCGCTGATTTCAGCGGGCAGTGTCAGGGGCAGCTGAAGGTGTCTGTGTCTCCTCTGAAGGCAGTACAGGAACTTCGGGCACAAAGACTGCCTGCCCTCGAGGCCGCTGCTTCAGACTCAAGTGTAAGCCATTTACAGATAAACCTTTCTTATTATTTTCAATGTTGAAAAAGTTTTTGTTGTGCACTATTTTTTGGAAACCATATGCTACCATTCAAAAGAATCAAAGTATTCTGAAAAGATGTGTCCTGATTTCCACAAAAATAGTACACAGAAAGAACTGAGCATTAAATCAGCATATGATACAGAAAATTCAGCTTTGCCATCACGAGAATTAGACATTTTAAAATGTATTAAAATAAAAAGTTATTTTCAATTGCAATGATTTTTCACAATAGTACTGTGTTTTGTGTTTTAATTCTGTGTTTTAATTATTCTAAACTTTTGGCTGGTAGTGTATAAAAATAAGTATCCAGTTATTTTCACCTAATAATGTCTACGCAGTTGTCACACGTGGTGATGATTGTCTTTTGCAGGCTCTCTTTAGCGCACTTCCACTTTGCTATCAAACAACAGCTACGTACAACAGCTTCCCCAGCCACATCAGTCGATTCTCAGAGCAGAGGATCAGCACACCTCCTGATCAGTTTGAAAGACTGCTCTCTGACAGGTATCTGTTTAGGGAAAATTAAATAGAAAAGCTGCCTTATTGTCAGATTTACTGTCTGAAGTAATAACCGTCGGATGTGTGTTCAGATCCAGTGTGACGGATCGCCACGATGAGCACATGGACAACATAAGAATGTTCCATCAGAGTTTGCATGAGGAAGAGAAAGCGTCCCAGTCCTCCGTAACTGGAGATTCACACCCATCCAATTCAGCACTCTTCTCTGCCCTCAGGTACTCACACTGTCTTCTGCTTCTTAGATGAAAGATTAAGATGTCACATCAGTAGGGCTGTGCATCTCGCATGCGATTGTCATGAGCATCTCGTCAGTAAAGCCGGTTCTGTGATTAATAGTAAATCTGCTTCATGTGCTTTCAGATGGAGTGGCATTTAATACACAAAGCCGTAGATCACTGACAAGCTACGCAATATCACGTTCATAATCGAAGGCGATTCATCTGCGATTATGAACACGATATTGCGTAGCTTGTCAGTGATCTATGGCTCTGTGTTTTAAATGCCGCTCCATCTGAAAGCACATAAAGGAGATATACTACTAATCACAGAACCGACTTTAGTGACTAGATGTGAATGACAATCACGTGCGATTTAATTGCACAGCCCTACACATCAGATAATGATCAGATTCCATATGAAATCCAAATATCAGTTTATATATTCGTCACATGTATTCCAAATGTGTATTCCCAATATTTTCCACATGTAATCTAAGTTCTGTGTATGTAAATACTGTTGCTTAAAAAAAGTGACAGCAATGGAATTTATAATGCTACAAAAAATTTCTGTTTCAAATAAATGCTGTTCTTTTTCTAGTCATATATCACAGTTTCCACACACAAAAATCTACATTGATATTAATAAGAAATGTTTCTTGAGCAGCAAATCAGCATATTAGAATGATTTCTGAAGTATCTGTAATGATGCTGAAAATTCAGCTTTGCCATCACAGTAATAAATTACATTTTAAGTTGTATTAATATTTCACAATGTTACTGTTTTTACTGTATTTCTGATTAAATACATGCAGCCTTGGTGAGCATTAGAGACTTCTAACAAAAATATTAAAAATCAGCCCCAAACTTTCGAACAGTAGTGCATTTGTAGATTCAGATTAGTGTTGTCAAACGATTAATCGCATCCAAAATAAACGTTTTTGTTTACATAATATATGTATGTATACTGTTTATTTATGTATACATAAATACACACACATACAGTATATATTTTGAAAATATTTACATGTATACACATTTATATATTTATATTATATTGTATCTTATAAATATATTTAATATATAAACCACATTTTTCTTAAATATATACATGCATGTGTTTGTATTTATATATACATAATAAATATACTCAGTACACACTCATATATTATGTAAACAAAAACTTTTATTTTGGAGGCGATTAATCACGATTGACAGAACTAATTCAGATGTTTACAAATATGTTATGGATCTAACAAAATCTGGGGCCTGTACCATTATAGTAGATGAACAAATTCAGTGTTATAGGATAAGTTTTGAGTTGACAAAACCAAACCACTAAGGTACTTCATAGTGACCTTTAATTTGTAGGAAGAGAAACTGGGGGAAGTGACTTTTATTGTGTCAGACATGTGTCACTTTGCTCACATCTGATTGGTCCACTTTCAGTTTGAGCTCTCTAACACAGAACATAACCTGCCCCGGAGCAGGTTAGCTGTGGAGTGTAAGTTACTATGGCAATGAACGCAGCTAAAAGCCAAGCCACTTTCATGGTACCTAAAACCCAGGATTGGTGCAAACTAAACTGAAACTTACCTGGCTAGCCAGCTAAACTGGCTTCATGGTACAGGCCCCTGATCTTTTTTGTTTGTTTGTTTGTTTGTTTTTGTTTATGTGGACTGAAAAATCATTCCTTTTTGGCTTTCATTTTTGATTGTTAATGAAATTTTCTACATTTTTAGGAAAAACCTCAGTGAGCTGGATGATATTCAAAGGTATTTCAGCCGAAAGTTGTCCACTCCAGCATTCCCAAAGCTGAGTGAGCTGAGAGGAACCTCCAGGCCGGACGAGCACAGAGACTCAGAGACGGACACCACTCAACTGCTACTGAAGTCCAGTCAGCTAGTGGGAGAGGTCAATAACATCATAAAAGGTAAGTCACTTGTTATCTGTTAGTGTGATTTCCTGTTTATTTAAAGGCATTTTTAACTTTTTATTTATTTGAAATCAGGCCTAAGTGAACACCAGACAGAAGAAGCGACAACTAGACATACAATCTCTGCTACTCTTGATGTGGTTGAGGAGCGCTTAACATATGGAGTTGATCAACTGATATTATCAGAGTCTGATAGCTGTGAGAGAGAGCCACGCTTTCATAAAGAATCAGACATGATGTTGGAGGATGAAGATGAAGTTTCAACCATCAGCTGTCCTGCTCCTGCAGAGACTAGACAGTCACCAGCTGCTGCTGAAAATGAAAAGCTTCACCACAGCTCCAGCGATCACTCACCTGATGAAGATGAGGAAAAAGACGAGGATGAGCATGAAGACTTTGAGGAAACTTTAATACAGCCCCGAACTCTCAATGAGGTCACTTCAGTCACAGACAGGACCAGCCCTTGGACCAGCCTACTGTCTGACCCAGATATGGGATCTCTGGAGAGTCTGGAGTTTGTGCAGCATCACGCTCATGACGACACCTTCCACAGAAACAGCAGAGAAATTCTTCCAGACTTTAACCCGCTGTCATTGACTGCAGAATCACAAGCCGTTGATTCTGATTCCGATATCTGTGAAAGATCTGAAACTGATCTTGATACATGTAGGAGTGACGGTGCTATTGCCACAGATCATCGGGAACAGCCACATTCTCCAGATGGTCTGGATGGAGATGGTGCTCTTTCTAGTATTAGTGAGGTGGAAGATTATGAACAAAGTAATAGTGGGCCTGAAGAAAGCGATGAGAGACCAAACTTGCCTCCCTCTGCAGAGTCTGGTTCTGAAACGGATGATAAAAGTGATGAGAGGACAGCAAAACCGTATCCTTCCAAGCTTTGTATGACCTGAAAATGTCAGGTTTTTTTTCTTTAGTTCTTTTGACAGCATATGTGGCTTGCTGTTGATTACCATAAAAAAATGTCTTCATCTGCCTCAGTTTGTAAAAACCAACAAAAGTCTTTGACACTTGCCCCATAGACGTCAATTATAAATGGAAGTCTATGGGACAAGTGTTTTAAACTGCTGCTTTTATTAAAAGATATCTGGATTATTTTTATCTAAACACCCCTGTGCAGTTTGGAATCTGTAGAGATTCCAGATTTCTTCCTGTCGGCTCACCATCTGGAGGCGTCCATGAGGTCTTTGAGGATGGCACCTGTCTTTCCATCGGCAACAACTGAATCTGTGAGTACTCTCACATTTTTTTTAACTATATAAGAAAGCTGCTGCTACTGTTTGGTAATCTCGAAAAAGTCAAAGGTGCTGTATGGGTTTATTTATTCATTTATTTATTTTTTGACCGTACTCAAGTGTAAAAATACTGTAATATGTTTGCAGATATTTAGGAAACATGCTAAGTTCACATACTCGTTTCTCCGAAAAACAGCCAGTTATTCGACCTTGAAATGTGCGTTCCGTGTCAGAATGTCTGTTTTTGTTTTGATTTGTGTAACTCCCCCCACTGGCAGCTTACCCAATAGTATTTCAACAACCTTGGTTGCAAAAATGGTGGAAAACAGCGTATTGCAGCCATGGAAGCCAGCAAATAAACTGGGTCAGGGATAGCAGATTCTACCCGACCTTAAAGGATAATTCTGTCATTAATTACTCACCCTCATGCCGTTCCAAACCCGTAAGACCTTTGTTCATCTTCGGAACACAAATTAAGATATTTTTGATGAAATCTGAGAGCTCTCTGACCCGCCGATAGACAGCAACGCAACTGCAATGTTCCCAGGTCCAAAAATATAGAAAGGACATCAGTAACATAGTCCATGTGACATCAGGGGTTCTTTTATGAAGCTACCAGAAAATGTGTTGTGTGCAAAGAAAACAATAATAACATAATTTATTCAACAATTCTTCTCCCCTTCTCCTCTCAGATCTGTTGATCATATATATTCCTTTTACACCTGTTTTGTTTTTTTGGGAAAACCTACTTTTTGGGCTTATCCTAGTCTATTGGTATTATTCAGAAGATATGAGTAACTACATTTTCAAATGTGGTCCATAATGACTCATCTTTATCTTGTAGGCACAGTCTACAAAGTTCATGAATCTTAGTACGCTTTCTTATTTGTAAAAATATTTATTTGTTTTTAAGCCTGTCATGATTTAGCTATTCAAATTCATTCTTTTAGGAGACTGTAAATCCTGGAAATCTATATAGAAGAATGCCTCGAACAAGACCAAGCATCCCTCCATCACAGAGAAGTGAAGAGACTAGAAGAATTGCAAAAATATTTGCTTCGAAGTTTACAGAAGAAAGTTAATACATTCATTCAAGATTTCTGTGTTTGTTTTCATTTTTTTATATTTAAAGAATTTGATTGGATCCTTATTTATTTCTTACATGATGCAATATGGTATATAACAGTAATTTTAATAATGTGAGCATTAAAAAGTTGTTTATTTACATTAATGAATCTATTTTTGTAATAAAGAATTTTGTATTTCCATCTACGGGTAATTGTTTTTGAAGGTCCTGTTCTCACTATTTAGTTTTACCTCTTATAATCGTTGATGTCTGTCAGACTGAGCTGCTCAAAGGCTAGAAGCGTTTAGCTGACAGATGAGAAAATTGCCCAATTTGAGCTGCTGCAGACAATGGCACATACTGACAGTGATGTAACCAAAGTATTATCCAGAGACAAAAGAAGCCAATGGCCTGACAAAAGCTCTCCTTTACCCTCTCAGCCTGTGTAATGAGCTCTAATTAGAGAGATGAGTCCGATCAAGCAACTGGTCCTCGAGTTGACCTTCTTCTAAAGCAGATGAATCAACTGACAGCTTCTAAGCTATAGAAGATGGCAGCAAATTAAGCTAAATATAATAGATGAACTATGAACCATCACCAATTATTAACCATTTTACTACCTAGAGTGGAGGAGGAGGCTTTGATGATAAAATTGTTATAATTACTTGTTTATTTCACTAATACATCAATGATGACAAATTGCACACACAATTTCTGAAATCAAACTGACAGTGATTTATTCAAAATTGACCAAAACTAAAATACAACTGTCCAGTATATAAGAATATATATATCTAATCCAGTAACAAAATGGTTTTTCGTAGTGTTCCCAGATCAGCACAGTACACCTTTACTTGGGAGTCTGGTAAATGTTAGGTTGAATCTTGTCAAGTGGCTGTAAAGCAGCATGTCTTTGTGGCCATCGGCGAGTCTCAGTGCTCAATTAATTTTTGGAAACAGCCAACATGCTTTAGAGGAGGAAGATGTGATATTGGAGATAAATGAGGATACTGGAAACCAGGCAGCAAGATAACAGGAGTGGTGCCACTGAAAACATTGATTGTGGTCGGTGAGTGCAGGAAGTTTGGATGATGCTCAAAATGGCTAAAATCAGCATCTTGATTGACACCTCTGAAGATGCTGTAACTGCAGGCAAGTCCTTCAGATCAGGTAAGCCATGTACAATGACACTCTAAAAGTCATTTATAGTTTAATATTTGACAACCACTTTTTTTTTTTTTTGTCTTAATTGTTTGTCGTTTGTGACTGTGTACTTGTAGTTTGTTGTTGAATAGTACCTTTTGTTGACTCTTTCTCGCATCCTCTCCTCGTCTTCCAGGAGCTCCAGAAGTTGAGCAGTGTTCAAACACTTGAGATTGAAAACACTGCCTCTCACCTAGGACTTGAGCCACTGATGCTGTGAGGTCATGCTGCATTTGTACAACTTGTAACATGATCATTAGCTCCAGAGAGGTTGGTTACTAGGGATTTCTGAGCTTTCATTGGAGCCAAAATACCAACACAGAACTACACATTCTCTTCCAACACCCTTGATAAATGTAGGCGAGGACAAGCCCAAAAACATGAGTATGAGGGCCTTCAGCACCTTGGACAGCTCTAGAATTGTTAGAATAGCCTTATAGAAAGACTTTTGAAAATAGCCGTATTATCTGTCTGTATATTCTACTGTTTAGATATGAATTAGCTGTTTCATTCAATGTAATGTGAATAATGATCGTCCACATCGACATAATTTCCGGCTTTTATTTATTTATTGACTGTTTTTTTTTCTTAGGCCTAACTGTTACCAAATGTTATAATAGCAAATATGCTCATATAATAAACAAACATATAAGTGTATTTATTCTCTCAGAATGTATTATTACCTTGTTAACTGTGATTTTCAACAATCTGTCTTTTAAAATTATGCTGATGTTTCAGCATTAAACTCTCTTTATAATACCATGAACATGGCCAAATGAAAGATAAAACATATCGTTAAAATATATCATTTTAAAATGGAAAAGACATCTAATTAATACATGACCCTTCTGATTATTTTCAGAACGGAGGAAAGTGTTAAGAATATGACATAACTGACAATGCACCGGTTATAAAAAGCTTGACATGTTCTATAAAAGTATCTTTGTTTTGGATTAAATCCAATTTTGCCGTCCAGTAGCATGTCCTATATGAGGTTACATAACACTTAATCTTCTTTCCCACCTGATAAACTGTCTCAAGAGTATGTTACTTTAACTCTAGAGTGTTATCCTGTTATACTTTGACTTCAAGGTTCAAGAATTTAGTCACTTTGCCATCATTTCCTTTCCACCTGCAACAGGACTAACTTGTCATACTTTGTGTGTTCACACCGTAGGTGCTTTATGGCACTTGCCCTCAGAATGACGTAGTATCACTCATTGATCACTGTTTATGTCCTTTCACTGACTGCAGTCTGTTCATGTAAACAGTCTTTTGGAACAGATATAGCTACGCTGGACTAAATGTGACCATGCTAGCTAATCCTCTTTGCTTCAGTGATCCCAAAGGGTCTGGAGTCCTCTAGGCTTCAGAGGCGCAACAGTGTTTTCTGCCTGATGAGTGGAAGACCAGGCAACACTATGGCTGGAAATTCAATCTCTTGCTGCTCTATGTAAGTAATAACAACTCCTATGTATACTAGAGGACAGACTAGAAATCTTTTTTGATTGAGGTCACGCACCTATGCAACATTTTTTAACGTCAAATGGATTGAATGCTTTACATAAGATATAAATATTTCACATCCTGTTTGATATAACAATGTTTTATTGATTTTTTTTTATAGTCTCAATCAGACCAGTGTTCTTTAGTATAACTGAGATACTATTAGTTTTTATTATTTTGAATTAGATATTATTCTTTTCTGCTTTTTTATTTAAATTTTTGTTAAAGATTTTATGCATTTTTCATTCATATTTTTATACGATCTGTACAGTTTTTAAATTTATAGTATATAGTGTATAGTTAAGTTGATAGTTAATTCTTCAACTAAAATGTTTTTCGTATTTATTTTATTTTAGTTAATGTTAATCTAATTAAAGTTTTAGTCATTTCATTTAGTCATTTTATAGGTTTGTACAAATGTCTTTATAGTTTTCATTAAGTTTTAGTTATTTTAATTAACTTAAAATGAAAATGACAAATGCTGCCTCAGCAACTAGCTAAATATGTTTTTAGATTTTATTTCAGTGATCTTTTTTTACCTATAATTTAGCATTTTTGTTGTGGTTTATTATTTTATTAGTTGTTTTTTTATATAGTTGTTATTAAGATTTAGTTTTAGTTATTTGAATTCTTTAACCTAAACAAAAATGACAAATGTCTTGCTAAAATAAAAAATATTTTTTATATGTATTTCATTTCAAGTAATGAACGTGTGTTTTTTAATGGTTTTAGTTAATAATAATAACCTTGAATGAGACGGGACCTTAAATTTAATTATAATTTTGAACCATATATTTTTGTGCTTCCCTGTTAATTAAGCCATTATGAAGCCATTAGTTTACAATATATTTTCTCTGTTGATGAATGTTCATAAGTACAGGTGGTTTTATGAGTTGTTCTCTTTATCTGTGGCCCATTATGTATGCTTTAATAATAGCAGTATAAAATCATATTAAACCTGAAACGTGAAAAGTTGTAGAGTCTAAAGCGAACAATGCATCACTTAAATGTGTTTGAAGATATGGCAGTGAATTCTGCTTTTACAGTTTGATGTTCCTATGGAGCCTCTGCAATGTCCACTGAGTTGAGTACTTTGTTCTAAGCAGCTCAGACTGAAGCAGGAGAGTCATGAGTGCTGACACAGCCAACAGAGTGGATCTGGACACTGATTACCATTCTGAACTGGCGGACATGGTAGCAGCTATGAACATGGCTGCCAACAGACAGACCCCTCCTAACGGATACAGAACCACCCCACTTCGCCTCAATCTGTCCGATCGCAAGCTGTCACTGCAGGAGCGATCCAGTTACCAGAACGGTGTCACTCCACGAATAGCCAGAAGACCCACTATTGAATCGAAGCGGGTGTCTATCTCTGATGGAGATGTGAGTTGGGCAGGAGATTTTATACTTTTGCAGCAGTGTTATCTCAAATTGTTGAGAATCAGTGGAGTATGTTCACAAAAAAATAATATGGAATTGATTAGAGCTGTCACAATATCAGACTGTAGAATACATGGTTATCATGGCCAAAAGAATTCATGATTTAGGTGTATGATTTACCATTTTCACACAATTGCTTGTAAATTTCACAAATAATTTCACAAGAAAGACATTAAAGACTGAAATATTTTCTTGCAAAAGATTTTTTTTAAAATGTTTTATTTCGAATACTTTTTTTTCAGCATATCTTTTTTTTTTATTGCTGTTTCTTTTATGATTTTGGCCACTGAGTCACACAGTACAGTGGGGGAAATAAGTATTCAACACTTTTTTTTATTAAACACATTTCCAGTGCAGCAATTCACATGAAATTTTGACCAGATGTTGGTATTAACTCAAGAAATCTACACAGATAAAGAAATCATAAAATTACAATCCATAAAAAAAGTTATATTTAATGAAGTGAAATGGGAGAAGAGAAAAAAGTATTGAACACACAAAGAAAAAGCAGTACACCAAGGCAAGACAAAGCAAGACAACCGCTGATTTAACTAATTAGTTCAACCTCCTATTTGTGCAAATTAGAATCAGTCAGGTTATTGCAGGTTAATCAGTTAGAAAAAGCCTTACCCACCTCTGAATGCAAGTATACAAACATCTCATGATGGGTAGAGGCAAAGAGCTGTCCCAAGACCTTCGCAACAAGATTGTTGTGCTGCATAAAAATGGTAGTGGTTGCAGACGGATTTCACAACTCCTAAATGTTCCTGTAAGCACCATTGGGTCCATTATACGCAAGTGGAAAGAAAAAAACTCCACCATCAATCTGCCGCGCAAAGGAGCTCCTCGAAAGATTTCTGATCAGGGAGTCAGAAGAGTAATCCAAGAGCCAAGGACCACTCGAAAAGAGCTACAGAGAGACTTGGAAGCAGCAGGTACAGTTGTCACAGAGAAAACTATAGGCAATGCACTCCACGGCCTCATGCACGCTCACCTCGGAAGGCTCCATTTTTTAAGAAAAGGCATGTTGAAGCTCGTTTGATGTTTGCTACAAAACATTTGGACAACCCTGTGAATTACTGAGAGAATGTAGTCTGGTCAGATGAGACAAAAATGGAACTTTTTGGCAATAATACCACACGCCATGTTTGGAGGAGAAATGGCTCTGCGTATGACCGTAAAAATACCATACCAACAGTGAAGTTTGGAGGTGGAAGCATCATGGTATGGGGCTGTTTTTCTTTTCATGGTACTGTCAGAATCCATGTTATTGAAAGGAAGATGAATGGAGCCATGTACCGGGAAATTCCAAATGACCATCTGCCAGGATGATGAGGATGAGACATGGATGGATATTCCGGACAATCATCCAAAACATAATGCAAAGGAGACTCAGAATTGGTTCCAG